>NC_087204.1:101174278-101239278 GCF_015104395.2 Macrobrachium nipponense
AAAGAAACGAGCCTTCCTTCCTCTATCTCTCTCACTATGGGGAGGAAGATACAATGATACACAACAGGTTTTTTATCCACAAAAAATAACTAATGTTGCAAAACATTTGGTCCAAGCCTAGAATGTTCCAAAATTAACAACAGATAACGAATGGAGTTTCGTTTCAACTCTTTCTTTTTAGTAATATTTTTTATCATTATTTGACTTCAGTACTGATAGTATGCTGCTCATTTAGCTATGACTATAAAAATTAGTTTCGAGTTATTATTATTATTATTATATTATTATTATTATATTATAGTGTATCGCAAAAACACATGCTTTAAATACTATAGGTTTTATAGCTGAACCAACAGATATATATATATATGATATTATATATTATAATATATATATATATATATATATATATATATATATAGGCTTAGTAGTCACCGCTTGCTTGGTCAAAATTAAAAACTGTACAATGGAAAATCTTTATAAAAAAAAACCAAATTATTTTGTTAGATAATGTAAGCTGAAAGCATAAAGTTAAAATTGAGAGATTTTACAGGACTAGTTTTTTTTTTTTTTTTATTTTGCACAAAGCAGACAAGTAATTCCTGTACTCTTTGGCTTGCTGAACAAATTTTAATGAAATGATACTGTGTCCCATCTGAAGAAGCGTTTCCTAGGACTCAGATAGAACAAACTACGTGTGGTTGTTGCTCACATTGGTTTAAAAAAAAAAAAAAGAGGGTGGGGGGGGGGGGGGGATGGTGTTGAGGGAGAACAACCAATGAGTACAAATTTTACGTGCTTGTAAATCTCGTAGGGTCACTATTTTTCCTTCTGTGATGAGATGAATTTGTAAATGCATGACAGTAAAATGCCTCAGATGATGAAAAAAAGTGTAGAACGTTCCTCTATTTACGAACTTTCAACTTATGAGTTTTCAGAGATAAAAAAAAAACACCAACGATCGTGAATTAAAAAATGTATTTAATGTATTTAGGTTTTATATATCATTCGTGTTAACGAAATACTCTCATGAAATGCAGTACAGGACACTAGTGTTGTGTTTAAGTATGAAAAAAAAAAAAAATACCGTAAGTACCGGCTCTTGAATATATATCAAGTTGGACCTACGAACAAATCAAGATACGAACGAAACTCGTTCGTAAGTAGAGGAACGTCTGTATAGCATTTGCCAGATACTTTCGTTAAAAATGTTTCGTCAAAAGCCTGTTTTGACTTTATCTTTTTTATTCTAGACTTTCATTAAAGGGCTGCAATTGATTGCACAAGCTGCATCAAAGTCTGGGCAGGGAATGAACTAAAACTATTAGCAGACTAGTATAAGTCTTGAAAAGTCTTATGAAGTCTTACAACATTTTCGTTCTCGAATTTGAGTGGGTATCATAAAACCGTTTTCTTTAAAATTCAGGAAAAGTCGCTAAAAAAAATCAGCTATCGTCAAATACTGATGTTTGAGGGAAATGTGTAAATAACCATTGAAAGTTTACTACTTAAATGACAATACTCATTAATTTCTAATGCAATGTTTTAACCTGGTCAATATTCTCTATCAGAATATTAGTGTGTTTAAGATTCGTAGTGATTTCATTTAAATGTCTGCTACTACTGTATGAATTTTCTCTAATATATTCATATTCGAAAAATGTAAACAATACTGCTCCTCACCTAAGTAACATTGTGTTTTAAAAAAAATCAAAATTGGTCTACTTAAGCAATATGGAATGAAAACTTCGATTATCATCAGGAGAGTTGATGCACGTAAGTGTGTGTGTCTGCGTTTTCCCACGTATCACGATAGCAATACTAACACTGGATGTATGTCACTGGAATGTAATGGAATGTCTTCGTATCAGCAATATATACCACTACCATTTCTGCAGTGTTAAGGATAGGCACTTCTATTTATACAATTGAAAATATACCATCTCTATCTCTGTAATGGAAGAAATACGAGTGTTTGTTGTGATCACGGAACGAGATGTGGCGTCCAGCTTGTTCGAGATGTGACACAAGTGGGTGTGGAAGTATGGGATTCAATGGTATTTTAATGATATTGTAATGGTATTGTCATGGTATCTTATGGTACTCAATCCTCACCACTTTGCATGTTCATATGTTGTACTTGCATATGCGTTCGTTCTTTTACAGTTCTCTGTTACATAGAAGCACCTTCCCCACTTTTAAATTAACCTAGGTTCGTAGTTCACAGCCATACTCCTCTTAAAAAAGTAATAAATACTAAAAAAAAAATAGTGGGGGTTTTTTGGGGGGCGGGGCGGGTTAATGGGTTTGTCAGGGGACAAACTAAAAGTTCAAAACCAAATCTGTTTAAGTACATTTGCTCCTAAGATATACAGGTGCATTACAGAATCATAGCCCTTGTCCTCTCTCTCTCTCTCTCTCTCTCTCTCTCTCTCTCTCTCTCTCTCTCTCTCTCTCTCTCTCTCTCTCTCTCTCTCTCTCTCCTCTTTCTCGCTCTCTCACTCTCTCTCTCTCTCTCCTTTCCTGTGTGCAATTGCTAAAACGGCTCTTCTCCTCCTGTCTCGATGCAACTGAAGTCCTTCATAGTAACGGCAACAACATACTGTTATGTACAAATCAATACTATTTTTTTCATTATTTATAAAACAACTTTGACGATACCTTCCGAGGTCGATGAACGGGTCACTCACCACATTATGCTATTATCAGTTCCTGTTAATTAATTGTTACGCCACTACACTTTTTTTAAATTCTAAGTATCTGTACATATATAATACAAAACACCAACGAGAGAGTCCATCTGTTTTTTTTCTCTCCAAAAAAAAAAAAAAATTTTTTTACACATTAAAAAAATCTCAGCACTGAACTAGTCTTTCCTTTTCTATCTTGGTCTATCTCTCTGTGTGTATATTCAGATAATTATCACTTTTAGAAAGTCTTTTTAGAGTCAATATATTTTTTCATATCAGCACATGATGTCTCCTCGGATGGACTAGCAAGTCTTCGAGACATCCTAATCCTTGTAACTCCTTGTAACATCAGTAGTCACTCTCCCCCCATTCGTTAGCTACAGTTCCATCCAGATCGTCGTCATCATCATCCAGGTCATCGTCATCGACGCCCACTAAGACTCGATCAATTACTGAAAAGGGGGAAGAAAGAAAATGAAAGTTCATTAGGAGTTTGGTATCAAGCCTATGACGCAAGTCTCAGTTTTCTCAGTAACCCATTACAGTAATAACTTTCAGTCTATTTCCCCCCATAAAGCTGATCATTATCTTCAAAAGCAATTTAAACATACATACATTAAAGGGATTTGGTTGTATCTTAAACAGGAAGAGTGATAATTTTACAACACGAATGCAATTCTTGATGAGTAAATATCTCAGTCTACAGTGATACATCACAGTTAAAATAAATAGAAAGAAATAAAAAAAACATTATGTACAAGACAGGAAAACCTAATACTAAGTATACAGTTGTTATGTGCAAATCAAGCAATGGAAGCGAGAGTTATCAAGAGCATTAAATGTTTATATATACTACGAGGGTCAGCGTCACAGGAGACAGGTAGTGCTTGCATTTTTTTATCTACATAAACCTTCCCTAGCTTCATTCAGTGCAATTGGGTCCATTAATACTTGAACATTAATATCCCACAACTTAGTGCGGATGGAGAAAGGATTCATGTTTAGTCAGCCAGATATTTCAGAGTAATTGTGTCCAGTACAGGTTAAGTTGGCATCCTGGGTCACTAAATATCCTTACACACAGAAATAGACAAAAGTGTGGAATACTAAAACCCACCTACAATTCATGATACGTGAAGTAAACAAAGAGAATAAAATAATAACTCCTTCGCTGACTTCACTGATACTGATGTGTATTCTGGTATATGTGTATCCACTGAATCTTAAATATATTTGTTTCCCGATTTGTCGTTTTTTTTTCAAGTTTCAAAGTTCTCTGCTGATCTATCATCATCATTCCTACGCAACATGGATGAGTTTATCATTGATCCCAAACTGGTGATAACATGATTGGGATTTGAGTTCATGCCAAACAAGATTTGTCCTCTCCGGACACTGCTACCTGTGCTGTATGGAATGTAAAGGGGCAATGTCCTAAGGCTATAATACATCTACCTGCAACATTCCTCTTTGTTCCATTTTAACATTGAAATCTGCTTTGAGCTTGCAAAGTTCTGAGGTGTAATACCACCACCCGGTGATATTTTTGCTATTTTCCAAAAAGTCTAATATGTTAATATTCTAAAAAATACCCTATGCACAAGAAGACAACTTTGTCAATAGCTTCAATTTTGGTAGATTTGCAAACCGTGGAGTTTCCATTGTGTTTCGGCAAGAGATATCTAACTATGTCTCTCCTGCATAACTGAAAATTAGAACGTGGACATCATGTTACTCTCATCGCCTTTTTTGGCTCAAGTAGTTACGTTATCTGGCTTCAGTAAAACAATTGTTTGTATCCAAATAAATACAGTAATAAGCTCATGTTATGAATTAAACACACACACACACACATCTGTAAAAACTACAGTTATGATTACTAAATAAGATTGGATGGTTGTCAGATGAATAATAGCAGTTACTATGACTATAAGCTAAACATTCAAAATCAAAATTCAGTAACATTCCACGTTGCTCACAGTGCAGATTAACCCTAGCAAAAAAGGAATTTTAAATGCACATTATATCAACTTTCATTTCACAGAGTGAAGGACTGAGAGAGGGAATCAAAATGTATTCAGATAATTACAGTTTGCAAATATAAATTTGAAGTGAAGTTGAGCATGGATGAAACCTTCTGCCAGGACAGACAAACGTAACAACCCATTGCTCCCTAACTAATAAGTGCACTATGTAACATGCAACCATTTGCTACACCATCAAAGTTCTTGAAGTAAAGTAAGTTTTCAACGCTCCATTTGCGTCTTTCACGAAGAAATGAATCTGGGTTTGGTAAAGCTGGAATGATAACAGTTTCCAGTTGCTGGAAATGCCTGATCAACAAAATATGACACTTAAGAAACATATTTGATATGTAAGAGGTGCTTCGTTTCCTTGATAAAAATAAGAAGTGGAGTATAATGCATCAGGATTAATCTACAATCAGTCCCATTTTAATTCGTACTATTCTAACACTGTATTTGATATTAAATAATTTGCATACAATACTGAGAAGTTAGTTTGTTACTGCTTATACATCAGTAGATTTGCCTTAAATTAAGAACATAACCTCTCTGAAAAAGTTATGCCACATGCAAAATCTGACTGAATGAATTATCCAAATTTTATCATAGAAAACTTAAATATTCAGCAGCTGCAATATTCTGCCTCATGAAGCAATGTTTGCCAAAGCATTTGAGAACCCTTTTTTGAAATGTTTACTTTCCAGTTTTCATCACTTTATTGTTTTAACTCTATTTTTCTAATTATTATTTTTTCCTCATGAACAGTTCATCTCACAAGTCTACGTATGTTGTGTTAACCATTCCTTGCTTAACAGTGCAATCCTGCTTTGAGATGTTGTCGTATTTTGTAATGGTTTATACATGTGAGAAGAATGGGAGGAAATGGGTAGAAGGATGAGACAATGACCAAAATTAGCTGTGTTTTTTTTAACTCCTCCACTCATGTCATCAGCTTCCCCCTTGGCTTCTTGAACTTTCTTTTAAGGTTCTTCAAACATTAGCTTAGGCAGAATAATGGTACTTCTTTCTCTGAGCGAGTCATTCTCACCATTGTGCCTTAATTCTTTTCTCTCATTTGATTATCCATTTTATGGTACATATACTGATTTATATTCAATATCTTCGTTTCTGAGACAACTTCAGTCTTCACTATTCACTCATTTATCCATCCCGTGCACATATATAGGAAGTATCACCCCTTTTTATCATACAAGAATTAATATTTCTCTATTACAACAATCCTTGTTTCCATACTCATTTCTACTATGCAACAAATGATTAGGTTTCTTAAGTTAACATCATCACTTCACTTTTAGTTTTTCCTGCTATAGTTCAGTCACTATCATATTCACTGAGCTGTCTTTCTTTGGAGATTTTGGTTTAATTCTCCTACCAGGGATAACATCCAATAATGAAATGTCAACTAAATGCAAAGCAGTCACGAGGGCAGCCCAAAATCAAGCACTAAGGTAGTTCATTGTCAAATAATGCAAATGTAATGTGAGAACTCACAGTCATATAACAATATCGAAGCTAACATGACAAACTTCTTTTTCTCTGCACTAATCTCTATAACATGCAGTGATGTACATTTAAACTGATCCTATTTTCAAAAGTCATGGCACAGCCTTTATCGACACTGCAGTCTTCATTCTAACAGATTTTTAAATCATCGGAAACCACCCAGAACTGTTTCTTACAAAAAAGCGTGTAAGCGAATACCAAATACTCCAAAGGCTGAGAAGTAAGCGCTTTCATTCTAGTAACATCAATGTGCACAGCTTAAATACACTAAGTCTATTGAGGGGAGGGGGAAAAAGATCCATATTTTCTAACTCAAAAATTACACAAGGCTTCCTTGCAATTTTTCTGAAATTTATAATAAGAATGGTGAAGTTACCTATCCAGATGATTATATTAAACTTATATTACGGGTTGACAATGCTTATATCCACTAACAACCATACAGAGTAATGAACAGTTATATCTCCGTTTAACCGTTCAGCTCTAAGATGCGGACAATTTGAAAGTCTGGAATGCAAGGCAGTCCTCGGTTACTGGTGATCCGGTTTTACGACGCTTGACTAACGACGACGATAACTGGATTTTCTGCGCCGATATACGCCGATCCCCGCTTATCGACGCCGATTCCCACTTACTAGCGGTGCCGATTTTTGGTGAGGATCGCCACTATTGTTGCCAAGTTTCAGTTACCATCACGCCGTTGGGAATGGAACCCCTGCCGATAACTGGGGACTGCCTGCTTCCTAACAAACGACTTTCAAGACTTAAGTCTAAGGACAAAAACTGGCTTCAGACACTTGGACAAAAAAAGAGAGTATATGTTGTGGAAGTAGGCGGCAGTTGGAAAATATGGCCTTGTTTTATAAATCCAGAATAAAGATGGAATTTCAGGTGAAATATCTAAAAAAGAATGGCTAGTCACACTACCCCTTTTATATGGCTATTCAGACGCAAAAATTGCAGATGTGCATTGAACACTAAAATTAAGAAGTAGCGAATACTTTGCTTAGTTCCTCATGAAAAGGGGATGTACTCCTTTCTCGAGCCAAAATGAGATATCAGACCTCAAGACTTTATATAGAGCAGGAGGATATTTTCAAGTTTTAGTACAAAAAATACCTCAAATAATTTCTCTAGAATACAATGCAAGTGAAACCAGCCATTTATAACCAGACATGAAAAAATATTTATAATGAATCTAATATAAAATAACTTTTAAGGAATGCACACCTGAATTTAAGTTTTGAATTCTATTGGTAACATCATCATCATCTCTGAAATACTGATTATCTATACAAGCAATCTTTAATGTATGTGTGTAACCATTCAATTTCCTTCACCTAAAATACATCTTGGGTTGTTTAAAAAAAAAAAAGCTGGACCAGTAGCAGATTATATATATAAGCTATATGAAGCCTTCCTCACCCATTAATATCAGGAGCTGGGACATTATCATTCAGGGCTGAAGGGCAAAAAGCACAAAGGTAGAAAGAGGCGAATCATTTGAGGTTAATCAAGATTTCTAATCTGGATTCTATGTCTGTGAAAACCTCTGGTTCTCCAGTCTTTTTCTATGTGGAAATCAGGAACAGCTAAATCAAACTGCATTCACTGTCACTCATTCATCGCACACGTTCACTTTAGTCAGCTGAAGTGAATGAAAAGAACAATGAAGAGAGCTACAATTGTAGTTTATGGCAGCCATTTAAAACTTCACTCGCTCACTGAAGACGACAACAACAGGCCTTGACAAACGAAACATCATCCACTCTGAAGCTTTTCCTTAAGTGAAAAATAATTACTCGCATCCATGATTGTAAAATGATGGGTAATATGTCCAGTAGTATTCTAAATTAACTATAAGAACTATATCTATCCCTCAGTTGTATTATCCTGCTTTTACAAATTTTATAACTTGCTTTGTAAGTCTATACGTATGTTTATCTTTCTGGATATCATTAATAAGTTTAGAATGCTGTATCTAAATCATTTCATTTGATTTTCATAGCCCTATACTCCTTAATTACTATTGTGAATATTTTTAAATCTGATCTCAAAGAAGTGATCAATCTAAGTTACTGTTCTTACACTGCACACACGTTCAAAAGTGAATGTTCATAGGTTGGCCTGATTTCTAATTAATCAAAAATTTTGCCAAACCCTTTTTCTCACTATGGTTCACTTTTGAACAAATACACGTATTGCTGTAGCTCTGAGATCTACAATTATATCATTACACTGACAGTGATTCGACAAATCTTTGAAAACATTGGTAAAAACAGCACCAGAACTCATTGTCAGTCCTGTAACATTCCAGAAAGGCATAATACTATATAAAAAAAACTGAAGCAAACTTCTTTAAAACTGCCCACCTTCTAATGCATGCTCTATCTTTTTCAGATTTCGTAGTATACCAGCTAATTCTCTGGAAGTGGACCTGCTTTGGCTTGTCGAGAGGGTTGGGTCACTTTCACTAAGGTGCGCCAGGACCTCTTCTAAGAGGGCTGCTCTGTCGCCCTCCTCGTCGTACTGTGACCTGAAATTGACAGATTAACGAATGTAATTCAAGCCTTAGAAAAGAAGTTAAAATGGGAAAAAGTACAGTTAATTAAGACTAGATTGAAATAAACAGGCGAATTTTAGCTTTCATTCCGCAGACACAAACTGCTGCTGTCTCTAGACAGGTTCTTATTTTGGTAATCAGAAACAAATTTTCACAGAGTACTCATCTACAGCAAAGACATAGGTATTTAGTAAACATAATGCTTAATTCTAGCCTTACAAAAGAGGTAAAGATTAAAATCGAGTTATACTGGAGATTAGTCATACATATTTGATACTAGCTATACATATTGAGATTAGTCACACACTGATATTAGTCATAGTGTGACTAATCTCAAGTATGTATGACTAAATACTAGATTAGTCATACATACTTGATATTGTTAGCCATACGTCCTATCTACTATCGTACATACTTGATACTAGTCATACCTATTTGGTACTAGCCATACATACTTGATATTTGTCACAATACACTTGACATTAGTCATCCATACTTGACACTAGTCATACTACATTCTTTCTTCTTTATACTAGTCACACACACTTGACGTCAGCCATACTAGCCACGCATACTTGAGCTTCTGTAGGAGAGTTTCCGACGTCGTCCTGACTTTGACTGAGAGGGAGTGAATGGTGGATATGACGAGGTTATCCAGCGCCTCCATCTTGGCTTTGGACCTTCCTGAAACCGCGCCTCGGGTGCTGCCCAAGGGCGAGCGCTTCCCCTCACTCCCGGACTCGTCGAGTGAAGGCTGGAAGAACGAAGTGCATGAGAGGCAAGATTAGAATACGACGAAGGTTAGAATTTCATGAAGGAAATGCAAAAATGTATACCTTCGTATATAAAACTGTAAATTCACTTACAATAGTAATTTTTATGAACAAATATTTGGTATGCCTTTGAGTAACCCTCTTTCGCCACTTTTGTCTAATATTTACATGGAGTTCTTTGAGTCTAGACTTATTCCAAGAAATTTATTCCCCAAGGTTTTTTGGGTGAGATATGTAGACGAACGTTTTTGTATTGTAAAAGAAAATGTAAATATTCCTGATCTCTTGCATACAATTAATAATCTTGTGCCATCCATAAAATTCTTTTGAAGATTAGAATGTCACGAAGGAAATACAAAAGGTTCTTGTGAGATTAGAATATAATGAAGCTTCTTTTGGACTGAATGGTAGACATTAAGTTTTGAATTGATTTTATAGATATGTCTCTTCCCGTTCTTCGAATAACTTTTTCCTTTCGATAACAGTAACTAATAAAATCAGGTGAATGTTCATATTACTGCAAAGAACACACAATAACAAAGGTTCTGAGTTGATTAGGTTCACTACATAAAAGGATAGTGAGGAACTAAGTCATTTCAAGATGGAAGCTAAGATGGAATTCAGATCAGTTTAGGAGATGCTGACCTATTCAACAGAACTCTTTTAATATAACGAAGGCTTTATAATTCCAAAATGAAGGGAGAATCTTGAAACTTATTTTCAAAACTATGTAATAAAAGCTCGAGCTCATTAATTCAACAAATTAAACAAAAAAGGAACAGTAAAGTTATAGAACATTCAACAGAACTCGTCTAAAAGAGTCTACTTTCTTTTAATTTAACGAAGACTTTATATTTCCCAAACCGAAGGCAGAATCTTGAAACTCATTTTCAAAACTATGTAATCAAAGCTGGATCTCAGTAAATTCAACAAATTAAACAAAATAGGAACAGTAAAGTTACAGAAAGAGACCAATACCTTTCTAGATGGTGACGCTGGGCCTTCGCCCTCGTCAGAATGAGTGTACGAGGACCTGCGTGCCCTGACGGAGGCTATTGTCGCCTGGCGGGCTGGGGAGGTGATGTGGGGGGAGGCCAGCTGGTGGGGGGAGGTTGGCGACCTCCTCAAGGGTGAGCAGTGAGGTACCAGTTGTGGCTGTGTGGAAAATAAATGAGGGAAATTTAGTAGTTTTAAAGGAATACTATCTTATCTCAGAATATAGGATAATTATGCATCAAAATTAGCTTGGACCTTAACTTAAAGGACCCAACTTGATGGGCTTTGACTCAATTTAATGGACATCAACTTAATGGACTACAACTTAATGGACGTCAACTTAATGGACGTCAACTTAATGGACGTCTCTCTCTCTCTCTCTCTCTCTCTCTCTCTCTCTCTCTCTCTCTCTCTCTCTCTCTCACTCATATTCTCCTCTGGACAAAATTACAACTGCATTTACCCATTTCGCATCAAACTGATAAAATAAACGAAGAAACATTCATAACTACTGTACCCTAAGCATTCAAACTTCACTACCTGGCATGAGCGTCTCACCTCTTCCTCCAGTGAGTACGGACCGTCGTCCTCACTCATGGTAAGATGACTGTTCTTTCTGGGCCATCGGCCGGACATGCCCATACCCTCGGTCCCGTGGAAGGAGGCGGATCGCAGAAGTGAACCAGGTGGACTGAAATGAAAGGATTCAGATGAAATAATAATAATAATAAGTATCAAGACCTGAAAATAAAAATAAAGAGGATATGGGATATGCCAGCAAAAATCGTACCCATAATCGTAGGGACACTATAGGAGGCAAAATCCCAAGATCCCTGTAAAGGACTCTGGATAAACTAGAGGCTGAAGTAGCTCCAGGACTCATGCAGAAGAGTGTGCTCCTAGAAATAGCGAGAAAAGTGATGGACTCCTAAGAAGGCAGGATGCAACCCGGAACCCCACACTATAAATACCAACCACCCAATCGAATTGGAGGACTGTGATAGACCAAAAAAAAAAAAATAATAATAATAATACTAAAATAAAATGAAATAATAATAATAATAATATTACATTTCCCTTTATCCAGATTATGTGTATCAGCTAGTTCTTATAATAGAAGATACGTATCAGCCTTGGAGAAAAGAGAATAGTAAGAACTGAAAAGACCTTGAATAAAATCAGTTCCACTGAAGCTGCCATTCTTTTTAACAGAACATGCTTGAATGAGGGTTTAATAGCTTCAAATAATAATAATAATGACCGATGCACACTACGTTTTGAGTGGTCCTAGAGCCAGTTTGAGCTTGCCAATGTGTGGCCACAATTTTCCCCCTGGTTGAGAACTAGTGTCTAGCCTCAGACATTTTTGGGGAGTTTCAGACCTGTCTAGCCTCAAACTTATTTTGGGAAGTTTGAGACCTGTCTAGCCTCAAACTTTTTTGGGGGAGTTTCAGACCTGTCTAGCCTCAAACTTGTTTTGGGGAGTTTCAGACCTGTCTAGCCTCAAACTTTTTTGGGGAAGTTTGAGACCTGTCTAGCCTCAAACTTTTTTTTTTGGGGGGAGTTTCAGACCTGTCTAGCCTCAAACTTTTTTTTTTGGGGGGAGTTTCAGACCTGTCTAGCCTCAAACTTTTTTTGGGGAGTTTCAGACCTGTCTAGCCTCAAACTTTTTTTGGGGGAGTTTCAGACCTGTCTAGCCTCAAATTTTTTTGGGGAGTTTCAGACCTGTCTAGCCTCAAACTTTTTTTGGGGAGTTTCAGACCTGTCTAGCCTCAATTTTTTTTGGGAGGTTTCAGGACCTGTCTAGCCTCAAACTTTTTTTGGGGAGTTTCAGACCTGTCTAGCCTCAATTTTTTTTGGTGAGTTTCAGACCTGTCTAGCCTCAAACATTTTTTGAGTCCTCAGACTTACCTAGGGGACCTCATCGCAGACGAGTTACGGCCGTTGCCCTGGGTATTTTTCTCGTTCTTCTTCTCGACTAACTTTTTCCTGCCCTCGGCCGCTGCTTTCATCGGGTCGTAATTCTTGCGTCGCTTCCAGTTCTGGAAGTCGACCTCTTTGGCTGAGAGGGTCGAGTTGGACCTCGGGGCTGCTCTTCTGATGCCATTGGATAATTCTTTTCTAACAGATGAGTGAGAGGGAGATTTTGAGACAGTCTGAAAAAGAAACATGATTATTATTATTATTTTTATTATTATTATTATTGTTGATTTTATTATTATTATTTTATTATTATTATTATTATGATTATTATTATTATTAGTATATTATTATTATTATTATTATTATTATTATTATTATTATTATATTATTATTGCACTTAGGAAGCAGACCCTCTCTCGAGCCTACTTTATTAAAAGTAATGGCTACTTCAGCAGCGTTACACTTGTAGAGATTCTTCTCTATTTTCCGAAAATAGGGAAGAATCTCTACAAGTGTAACGCTGCTGAAGTAGCCATTACTTTTAATAAAGTATATTATTATTATTGTTATTATTTTGGAAGAAGGCCCACTTTTCAACAAATTCTGTTGAATAAAATGGCAGAATTCAGCAAATTATTAATCTTATATATTACCTTTTCTATTTTTCTTATTACTCACTTTTCTGGCTCAGCGATGTTTCTTAATAACTAACCAATGTTCATGTTATTGGGAATAATGCTGATTTGTGAATTCTGCCATTTTATTCAACAGTATTATTATTATTATTATTATTATTATTATTATTATTATTATTATTATTATTATTATTATTATTATTATTATTATTATTAAAGCGTGAATAATAAATAAGGAGATTCTCTCAAAAGGAGCATTCTAAGAACATTTTGAAGCTAACAATACACTATTATAATATTTCATATAATTACGTCTACAACCTAAGACAACTCACATTGTATTTACTAGTTTATTTATAAACATTCTTATCTATTTATTAATGAATCTATGGATTCATCTTTCTTTCCTTTCCCAAATAACTGATATCATTTTTTTCTTTATGTCCTAATATCTTCTGCAATTCCTTTCAAGTAATAGTCATAATGATACTAATAAATAATGATAATTCTCGCATTTTAATATTTTTTATCTATTTATCTATTAATTTCTTTTCTATTTCGATAAGTGGGGTCTCTCCTTTCTGAATATTTCACTTTATTTCATCTAAATTCTTCCTAATGAACACCTTAATATTCTTTGGAAACTTGAATTTCAAGTCAATGGTCCCCCTGTAAGTTCGTTCCATATGAATAGGGGTTTATCTTCTGAACAATAATCATAATGATACTAATAATAATCAAATGATAAAAGAACAGCTCCAAAACACCTTAATTAATATTCTTTGGATGCTTGAATCTCAAGTCAGTGGTCCCCCTATGAATATGAATAGGGGGCTTATCTTCTGAATAATGATACTAATAATAATCAAATGATAAAAAACAACTCCAAAAGCACTTACATTTGTAGACCCGGACCGAGCTAAACGTAAACTAAATCGACCTCCATCGCCTCTGCTGAAGTCGTTGGCACCACCACTCTTGGATGCAGAAGTCTGGGACTGGCTGTCTCCTCTCGTGCTTTGGTGACTCTTGCTAGAAGATAAAGGTTTCCTGGTCCCGGGAACGTTCCCGACACTTGGCGACTGAGCGAGTTTCTTCTTCTCTACAGGAAGGGACGATTTGGAAGGTGTGGTCGTGGTGGTGGTAGCGGTAGCGGTTTCATCACAGCCGAGACGAGCTCTTCTTAAGCTGGAAGGGATACAAAAAAAAAAAAGCGGATGTTTGCCAGATGAGAATGGATTTGATCATGAAGGCGTCAATGTAATATTAACAATACTGGATTTTAAAATCGTTAGCAGAAACTCTCTCTCTCTCTCTTTCGTCACTTTTGAATGTCCTTTTCTATAGATAAAACTTATACAAAACTTGAAATCTGTATTTTTTGAGAGGCTAAAACACCATCTGAAAGACTTAAGTGTGTTTAGGAAAATGATGCAATTCAGAATCCTAACATTTAATGATTAAATCACCAGCCTCAGATAGCCATCTCCAACGAGATCTTTGGAGGGTGTGGAAATATAAGTACCCTTTTATAAAGATTAGGAAGTTGTAAAATTATTATTATTATTAGTTGTTTCTGATGTTATAAAAATCTTCAAAATTATCTTGAGAAACTTTTTCAACTGTGCCCAAATTTTACAATGAATGTGGATGGAAATATTCATGAGCAAATAAGCTTACAAAAGGGCATAAACCCTACATCCAGGTCAAAC
The DNA here is from genome assembly GCF_015104395.2 of Macrobrachium nipponense. Classification (NCBI taxonomy): domain Eukaryota; kingdom Metazoa; phylum Arthropoda; class Malacostraca; order Decapoda; family Palaemonidae; genus Macrobrachium; species Macrobrachium nipponense. The sequence continues at coordinate 101,189,119 of NC_087204.1, forward strand.
GTTGGCAAACTGCAGCCCAAAACATCTTATATAACATCTGGGCAAAATTATGGCTGGCTACTTCACTGTGCAGAATCACAAGGGATATTGAAACTGGGAGAATTACCAGTTACAGCAAAAACCAGGTGGAAGCAGAGGGTTGGAAACTAAATCAGCAGGTATTTGTGGTGAAATCAGCACTATTCTCTAATAACTATATAGATCATGCTTTAACTGAGAATCAGAGCTGCAAAAACACTGTGAATGGCTATTTGAGGCTGATGGCTTAAATCATTCTTTAGGTTGTAAGATGCATGGCTGTGCTAGCCTACTTTGGTCCTCAGATGGAGCTGTCCAAAAATCTTACTACATGTTTTCAGGATCTTACACTCTATTCAAAACATGTCAAATCCAAAGAATAAGAGGTCTTTGAATATATAATGTTGAAACTCCTTTTATAGATATGTGAGCTGTAACTCTTGCCCCATATCAATCAAGACATATATACTTCACTGAATCTCAGTGTTTTACTGACACTTGGGAACAATTTTCACGGCAAATTTATGGGGATGAACTTCAACAGAAACAAAATATTGAGTTCTTGGCATTTGGGGGGTTGGGGTGAGGGGTGGTGGGGTGGGGCGGGGGAGGGTTATGTCGTTACAGATGTACCATCTACAGATCATGAACTAAGGAAGTAGGAAATTAAAAAAAAAAAAAAAAGACAAAGGGAACATTGGGAAGTATTAGGGAGGCAAATATTACTTTTTGTTTCTCTAAAACTATAATTATTTATAAATTCTTACTATTAAGATATTTCTAAATTTAAAGTTAATGTCAACATTTAAAAAAATCAATTTTAGGCATTAGCTGCAGTAGGGAAAAAATTATGCAATTAGATCCAGCTCTATAGCTGCAAAGGTTTTTACAAATCACCTTCCAGCAAGAAATTAAGGGTGCGTCCACACTCCAGTAAAATGTCTTGAACAAATGTCAGATACTTATCACACACATGTCACAAACATGCCGAAAACAAGTCAACGACTTAATGGTAAGTTCTTGCAAGTGCTTCATCCACTGACATGTTTATAACCTTTTGATGATATGTATAAGTTGCCAACATGTTTATCACATGTGTTGTGGCATCTAGATAGATATTTCATGCCAATGGTCACTGACTTGCCAGTTTATGATATGTATGTGATAACTTGCCAACATGCTTCTGACTTGTTACAATAGTGTTGTAGCATCTTGACAGATATACCAAAGGACACTGACTTGTTTTCAACCTGCTTATCATATGTATGTGATAAGTTGCTAACATATTTATGACATGTGTTACAATAGTGTTATGGCATCCTGACAGATATGTTATACCAAAGGTCACTGACTTGTTTTCAACCTGTATGATATGTATGTGATAAGTTGCCAACATGTTTCTGACATGTTACAACAGTGCTGTAGCATCTTGACAGATATACCAAAGGTCACCGACTTGTTTTCAACCTGTATATGATATGTATGTGATAAGCTGCCAACATGTTTATGATGTGTGTTGTGTTAAAATAGTGTTGTGGCATCTTGACATATATCATGCAAATGGTCACTGACTTGTTTTCAACCTATTTATGATATGTATGAGACAAGTTGCTGATATGTGTGTGACATATGTTGCTACAGTGTGGGGGCACCTTAATAGATAACTCGAGCCAGAAAATGCAATACTTATGAGATTTGAAGGCTTCAGTTTTACATTTAATCCACAAGAATATGAATTCTAGGAATAACAGTATTGTATAGTCACTGTGAAAATTATAGTGGGAGTTTTTTCACTGTATTTACACCATCTTTTCAAAGTACAACTCTTGTGAAAGGATCGGTGATCTTTGATCTTTAATTAGATTACTGAATCTGATTAAATCTGCTGGTAATTTTTGGCAACCAACACTAACAACATGCCATAGATTACACAGTTTAGTTATAAGGGTTCAAAGTCTAAAAAAGCATTAGTGTTTTGGCAATTGTATCAAGTGAAATTCCATGGCATATAGGGTTGTAGTTAATGCTTAGCAGTAAGCTCAAATTACAATATAATAATAACAAAAAGAACCTGATCAGTTCATTGAGAGGCCAGGATCTAACTGCTTTCTTTAGAAAGTTTAATTATTATCAGAAATCAAAACACAAATTATATTGAAAGGGGGACAATAAATTTAGAGCATTATTCATGTTAAGTGGCAGACATGCACATAGTGATTTAAATACTTAAAAATAATTTATTGTAAAAGCCAAAAAAATATAAAAAAGATGGGAGAGGGAGAACCTTGTAGCTAATGGGGTACTTTATGAATGTTTTTAATCTGTTGCATTTAAAGCTTTGGAGACTACACAAACCACTCACTATTGCATCAGTATTAAATAAAGCATTGGGATAGATGGTATCCTGCAAAAATAGCTCGTCATACGTGAAAAAAAATTATGTATTCAAAATTATTTTGAAGTACTTTACTGTATCTTCAAGATACAGTGAGTATTTCTGTCATATCTGTGCAGATATTTCATATAAATCAAGTAACCAAAACAAAAAAATGACTAGACTGAGTCAATTGCATCTTTTTGTCACTTTTTCTTCTTCCCAGAATTTGACAGAAAAAAGGAAAATATAATTTTTGAAATCTAATAAGACTTGGAGTTTCTCACTTAAATCTGCAGAGTATATTTACAGTATGCTAGACTAATTCTAGACCATCGTTAAGTGCTAAAGTAAGCGACGACACACAAAATACTCTACCTAAATGCTCTATTAAACTTGAGAGGGGGATTGTTATCAGTGGCCTTGCGACTATCTTTAAGCGGCTCACTAGCCTCACTACTGCTATCTGATTGCAAACACTGCTCTCCTCCTCCTTCTCTCGAGGCTGAATATATATCATACCCGCTGTCAGATACTATAGACCGTTCTCTCTTGAAGTGACCCCCGAGTTTGTTCAGCCTACTGACGCTGCTGCTGCTGGTGGTGCTGCTGTCCAGCCCCAAGAAAGAATCTCCTCCGGCCCCCTTCCTGGGACTAGCAGACACCGGAGGCGTCCTCGAAGAAGATGAGGAGACCCCACCCTCGATCCCGCCGAGCTTCAGCTTGGTCTTCTGCTGGGCGCCGAAGGTCTTCATGAGCCGGTCGTCGTCCTCGTTGATGGGGTACGACGTGCTGGTGTCCAGGTCCGAATCCCCGCCGGAGTCGTGGGATTCGAACGAGGAGCCCCTGATGCCGCCACCGCCGCAGGTCTTCATATCCATGCGAGCCTGTAGGGAGGTGACAAGTTGCTCAGTGTCCCGCAGGAGGGATTCTGTGTCCCGGCCATAGGGATCACTCTGCGGTGGTCCCAGGGGGGGAGGAGGTGTTGGGGAGTCGTAGAGGTCTCTCAGCAACTGAGGGGTGGCGGAAGGTTAGAATTAGTACCATAAACGGTGCAAAACGTCCTGAAATATGTGCAGTTTTGTGACTGCAACACCAACAATAAGTCTAGAATATTACTTCAGGTCTTCACCACCAGTTTAGCATAAAATTTTTGATCTATAAAACTTAGGCATACCTTGAAATTGGAGTAGTGTTATACATTATACAATACCAAAACTAATTCACATATATTATTGGAGGTCTCAACCACCATTTTAAGAGTAAAATATTATACCTATTCATCCTGTATAATGAATCCTTTAATATTTTTGGTGGTTTTAACCGCCATTTTAAGAGTAAAATATTAGACCAATTTATCCTGTTCAACGAATAAAAGCATTCAATTCATTCAAATTACTTAGGCGTACCTTGAAATTTCACCAGTTTTATAAATCATATCACACCAGCACTAATTCATAAACATTACCTGAGGTCTTAACAGTTAATCTAAAGCTATCAGACCTTACATATTTTTTCAACCTTCATAATATTCAAGCCAATATTGTTGGGTTACTATACTGTGCAATAAAAAGGTAATATCCATTATTATGTTCAAATATCTACTCCAGAAATACCAAACATATTTCATAAGCAAAACTCACACTACACTTACGTAAATCTCAGTTTAATTTGGCAAATAAAGAAAGAAATCATATGTGAAATGCATTCTTGGTGTTACGTTAAAAAGAACCTGTAAACCATTGCCTTACAAAGCCTATTATGCTTTGGACTCCATAACCCACTTTTGCTGGAGGAATGAGGCGTTTAAACCCGTGTTACGTTGTTCCCTTATATAAGATATTTAGACATATGCTTAAGTTGTTCCCTTATATAAGATATTTAGAACTATTTCTAAGATGTTCCCTTATATATGATATTTATAACTATTTCTATGATGTTCCCTTATATAAGATATTTAGACATATGTCTAAGTTGTTTCCCTTATATAAGATATTAAGACCTGTCTAACTTGTTCCCTTATATAAGATATTTAGACATATGTCTAAGATGTTCCCTTATATAATATATTTAGACTATGTCTAAGAAGTTCCCACAAATTAAAAGGAGGCTTTAGACCTAAATTGAACTGTTCCCATAGAGAAAAGGGAGATACTTTAGAACAATGTCTATGATGTTCCAATAACTAGGAAGAAGGCGAGAGCCGTTTAGACTTATGTCTCTAAGCTATTCCCATAAATACGAATATGTTTCTCTAAGCTATTCCCATAAATACGAATATGTTTAGACCTATGCCTAAGCTGTGCTCACAAGAAAAGAGATATTTAGACCTATGTTGAGCCGCTCCCATAAATACGGAGGCATCTGGACCTTTGTCTAAACTGTTCCCGTAAATAAGGAGACTTAGACTCACGTAAGTTTCAGCTGTTACAAAAATGGCAGTGATATATGTGCTTTAGAAATGAAAAAAACATTCCGGGACCTGCATAGGTCTAAAAAAGCTGGAGAGGAGAGATATTTGCTTTCCTTCAACGAAAGTGGGCATGAAGTCGAAAATCTGAGTGATGCATAAGACAACATAAAGCAATGATTACATTACATCGCTAAGACATCAGAAAAGTACATCAAAATAAACTGTTTTTATTGAAAAATATATTGCTGTTTAACCAAACCACCGAGACTAATATCTAGACCCTCCTAGGTCTAACTTGAAGTAATTTTTAGAGGGAAAAATACTGAAGCAGAAGACAATGCGAAGTTTGAAATCCAAGAGAAAAGAAGTTTGCAGGAAACAGATGAACAGCAAGTGAGAGAGAAGAACGCACAGCTGGGGGTGGGGATGGGGGGCACAGGGATGCTGTTATCAAATGTGAACAGCAGCTTAGGGTCCCTGTGAGCAGTTATTCTCATAATGGGAGACGAAAAAAAAGAGAGCATGATATCAGTCATACACTATATCTCAGAAATAACCTCTCTATATCATTACATCTTGGAAAATCATGAGCTGTGTTTCAATTGTATTATCTGAAGTTAAAGGGCGTTTCCTTAATTAACAGCTGCATAATTTTTTCCACAGAGTTTGAAAATAAGATTAGGTCAACAGTTAAGTGTGAAATATCATATTTCTACTGAGATTTCAATTTATATTTCAAACTAGGACGACATATCTGGGAAAAGTTGATCTAAAAGAGGCATATCTGTGGTACCAATAAAATGTCACGGGTATCTGTACAATTGTATTACAAAGTTGTCAGTATATTTCATGAGAGCTATAAGCAGTTATAGCAACAAAGATTCGGCTTCATGCAAACTTATCTCATTTAAATTTGACTTTAAATTGGTGTAATAAGTCAAAACAGTCTATGAAGACTTTTAATCTATTCATTTTCTGAACTGCTCTTGCAGTACTGCACCTGAAATCTGAATCATATCTAAACAGAAGAGGAATATGCAAAAATGTGAATGATTGTGGTTCTGAAATGTTTGCATGAAGACCATCTTTTCTTAAAGAAAGTTAAAGTCTTTACAGAAAGTTAAAGCTGACTAAATGTGGTTAAATCTATTTCTAGACTATAACAGTGCAACATATGCACGTATGTACATTTTATTATAAAAATCCTTGAGTATTGCTGTTCATGGTGAGAAAAATAGAATATAGTGCTCTTTCATAATATGTTAGTACTGCACATGAGTTTTGTACACAGTTGTACTGACAAAGATGTAAAATATCCCTTGATCCAATAAAGGAAATTATGAAAGTCCAATAGAATTATGAATATTGAAGAGTATATTCCAATGTATAGTGACAGAATCAATAGTCAGAAGACTTAAAGTTCTAGCAACTATTAGCTCAAAGCTAAACTAAACTAAATCCCATCAGACAAACTTACTCTGCCTTTTGTTGGGCTCTCGTGATCTGAAATGTCAGAAGCTCTGGGCGAGGTCATGCCATAGGGCAGGTGGTGGTGGTGGGTGGGTGGCGTTGGCAGCTTCCTACGTGGGCGAGATTCACTACTTTCTTGAGAAGACGAGAGGGAGGTCAGGGTGGGTTTGGAGCCTCGAGGGGATCCGATGAGCGTCTTCGAGGAATCAGGAGTCTTCGTGTGCTCCGCCACTTGAGCAGCCCACTGCTGGATCCAGTTGGGGCTGTTGCGACTAAGACTGCTTGGACTCTGGAAAAGGAAAAAAATTATGAGTATTGGGGTCAGGAAAAGCAATTTATTTATTAACATTGGGGGTTGGGGTCTGGAATTTTTTTTTTTTTTTTTATTAAGATTGGGGTTTGGGGTCTGGAAAAGAATTTTGTATTAACATTGGGGTTTGGGGTCTGGAAAAGCATTTTTTTATTAACATTGGGGCTGGGGGCTGGGGTCTGGAATTTGTTTTTTATTAATATTGGGGTTTGAGGTCTGGAAAAACAATTTTTTTTATTATTAATATTGGGGTTTGGGGACTGGAAAAATCTTTTTTTTATTAATATTGGGGTTTGGGGTCTGGAAAAACAATTTTGTCTATATTGGGGATTGGGGTCTGGAAATTTTTTTTATGAAATTTGGGCTTTGGAAAAACCAATATTTTAATGAATGTGGGGCTCTGGAAAAATGGGATTTGGGGTCTGGAATATTTTTTAATGAAATTTGGACTCTGGAAAAACCAATGTTTTAATGAATGTGGGGTTCTGGAAAAATGGGCTTTGGGGTCTGGAATATTTTTTTTATGAAATTTGGACTCCAGAAAAACTAATGCTTTAATGAACGTAGGCCTCTGGAAAAACCAATGTTTTGATGAATGTAGGCCTCTGGAAAATAGTTTTTTTTTTAAATTAAAATTGGGCTCTGGAAAAACCAATGTTTTATTGAATGTAGGGCTCTGAAAAAAAAGTTTTGTTGAGTATATTGGACTTCGGAAAAAACTTTTGATGAGTATTGGGCTTCATAAAAACAATTCTTTATGAGTATAGAGCTTAGGAAAAACAATTTTGTCATTAATATTTGGCTTTGGAAAAACTGTATTGTGATGAATATATAAATAACCCCTCAAATCCATTCAGTCAAGAAGTCAATCATTCCGCAGTGTGGATAAGAAATGTCACAAACAGATAAAAGAACATTTCCTCTGAAGGGCTGACAAACCTTGAACTTATCCGCCTCTGGCGTGGTTGTAAACGGCTCCTCGGAGGGGACGTTCCCCCTTGGAGTGATTTCAGCTTCGCTTTCGGTGCCAGACACGCCGAACACTCGGTCGATGTCATTCCTTGCTTGTTCCACCTCTGGAGACGAGGAATCCTTTTCTATTGTGTAGGTTCCAGCCTCGCTGACATCATCCTGTTTTGGAGCAGATGGAATTTTCAAGTTATAATCATCAATTTTTAAACATCTCTTGAGAACGTTATCTAACTTCACTGGCACAAAAGAGTAACTCAGTTCTGAACTAGATTAGAGAACGTTTTAGAAAGGCAATATTCAACATCACTCACACAGTAAAAATTGTTTAAATCATCAGCATTTTGGTCAAAAGCTATACAGGAAACATATTACCACAATTTATGGTTTCTTGAAAGTTTCATGGATTGGGGAACCTTTGGGTACACTAGAGGTACTTTGAAAAATATGTACAAAAACATTTTGACTAAAAAAAAATACAGCAATATTTTGACTAAAAAAATAAATACATAAACATCTAAAAATATATTAATTCAAAGACAAATACAAAAACATTCAAATAAAAAAATACATAAATATTTTGACTAAAAGCATAGACAAAGAAACATTCAGAGTGAAAATATACAGAAAAATTTCAGCTAGAAAAAATAAAGTACAGAAACATTTTAGCTAAAAAAATACAGAAATGTTTCAGCCAAAAAAAAATAAATAAATAAAAAATAAATAAATAAATACAGAAACATTTCAGATAAAAATTACAGAAACATTTCAGCAAAAAATAAAAAATAAAATAAAAATAAATAAATACAGAAACATTTTAACAAAAAAAAATAAATACAGAAACATTTCAGCAAAAAATAGAGAAATAAATAAATAAATAAATAAATAAATAAATAAATAAATAAATACAGAAACATTTAAGCTCAAAAAATACAGAAACATTTCAGCAAAAAAAAAAAAAAAAAAAAAAAAAAACAGGAACATTTCAACAACAAAAATAAAAAATAAATAAATACAGACACATTTCGGCTCAAACCAACCTTCTCCTCTTTGCCAGGCTCATTCCCTAAGCCTAATTTGACATCGTAGGTTTGACAGCTGCTCAAACTGTTGGCACTGGTGCTCTGTTTCCTGGCTTCGGGAGTCATTTTGGTCGCAATCTGGAACAGAAACATGACGAGGTCATGAATACAGTCGAAGGACAGATCTATAAAGGTCTGTGTATGCTAAAAATAAATACTTTAATCCATTTTTTTTCAACTCGTTTTGGGTCATGGGCCACAAGCCCATGATAAAGTATGGTGGACCATTTCGTCTTCTGAGTTACGATAAATAAAGCATAGAAAATAAGCATTTCGGATTTAAATGTATTTCTTCCATAAGATTTACAACCTGAAGATTGTAATTATATTTTTTTAAAATAAACATAATATACAATTAGTCAGTTATTCATATGGGTAGAATTTTTCTTACAGCATTTTCAATAAATTTACAAATATATGTATACCAATCCCCAGTTTATTACTAGATGTAGTGAACATTCCTATGGACCACCAAAAATGTCACCATGGACCACGAATGGTCTATGGACCATCCTTTGAGAATCACCGCTTTCATCCCAAGAGTCTGTTTTCTGAAGGAACAAATGTGGACATAAATAAAAAAAAAGATCAAGGAAAAAAAAAATGCTCCTCACCTTGGAACGAACAACCAAAAATGTCACCATGGACCACAAATGGTCTATGGATCACACCATTTGAGAATCACTGCTTTCATCCCAAGAGTCTGTTCTCTGAAGGAATAAATTTGGATATAAATAAGAAAGTTGAGTCTAAAAAAAAATTAAAAGAAAAAATGTTTCTTACCTTGGAACGAACCACCAGAAATGTCACCATGGACCACTAATGGTCTATGGATCACACCATTTGAGAATCACTGCTTTGAAGGAACAAATTTGGACATAAATAAAAACAGTTAAGTCTAAAACAAATGTTCCTTACCTTGGAACCCTTCTCACTCTTCGTCCTGCCTGTGACCTCAGCAACTGTTGGTTTCTTTTCAGCTTTACAACAAGTCCTGCCTTCCGTTTTGCCAGGTTGTTTCCTGAAAAGGCAATTTCCCAGTGAAATGTACTGCAAAACCTACTAAAAAGAATGATTGGCACTGCTGTATATAATGCACAAACGTGGAGATAAAAGTTGAATATGATGTCAATACACTTTTACCATTAAATTATTTTGAAGTAAATACTCCTTTAATACCATTTTGGTAATATCCAGTGTCGTTAATATTTTTAAAAACGTCGATCTTACTTAGAGAGTAAGATTTCTGTTATATGAACTTTCATTAGCGCCAAAGTTCTTGTTTATAGAAGTATACATACACTGAATAGAGGCCCAAATACCATGCAGAGTAAAATATAATTTACTCAGTTTTCAGGCTAATATGAACCACAATGCTGTCATGTGCACGGATTTTACCATCATGCAGTATTTTATCAATAAATCTGTAAATACACATGATTTGCATTTACCCTAAATTAAGTTACCGATGACTATAGTTTTTATTCAGTAATTATTATTGCATCCTTATCTCTCATTGCAAACCTGAAGAAAGTCTTCATAACTGAGAAGTTGTATCTGCATATATGCATATGCATATGCATATGTGTATATGTATACGTATATATATGTGTGTGTGTAATTTTTAACACATATATATTTAGAAAATGTACCCTACTACAAGAACTACATTTCCAGAAGTTTAAGCTCCCTGTCCCATTAGGATACTTCAGCAAAATAACTTAAATTTGTATCATATTTTCGTATTATAATTTAATCATGAAAGCCCTTAGAATACCATGCTGTATATAATCAAAAACTAATTTATCAGCCGTATATAACCATGCGCATTCAAAATTCGAAATGGTTCATGATGCTCATTCTAAATGGAATAAAAACCTCAAAATCAGCTATAGAGTTTTCACAGATTCCATTCACACAATAAAACTAGTAATGGAGATTTTTTTTTTAAGCTTTTGGTCAAAAGATAATGTTAGGTTCCAGTAAAGTACTTTAAATATGGAACTTTTTTGTCATGAGAGGTCTGTCTGTCTGTTTTAGATAAGCATTTGTAGCCTGGAACACCACATTTAGGCCAAATGTTTCTGAACAAGAGAACACCACTTTTGGGTCAAAAGTTTCTGAACAAGATCATGTATTTTCTCATTCCAACAACCATAATATACTTATTCCTCTTAGATAGCTATGGTCTCTCTGTATGTAGTTGAATGACTACTATCGAAACACAGTTTTCACAGAGGCATATTACCAGTAGAAGAAACACCACTGAAATATGTAAGGAACTCCTCACATGGAGGGCGTTAGTTAACCTAGAAAAGTCTTCAAGTGGTATAAGAGTTACCTTAAATTAATTACTCATTGGTAAAAGGAGAGTAAAACTTAATCTGAGGAGCTAGTGAACTAGCAATTCCAAAAGTAGTTTAATTAGAAAAAAGAACTTTCATAAAAATAAAACTGGAGCTACCTTCACTAGGAGTACAAGCATTATGCAAGTATCATCCAGCAAATAGTGGTTTAGTAACCAGTCTTACATTACCTGATTTAAACCTACGTCAATGAAACTCTATTCATGACCTGACAAGAGAGACCTTAACAAGGTTATGACAAAAGCTACGGACACAAATAATAACAGTGAAATTACAATCGTTATCACTAACACAATGGAGGGATGACAGTTGCAGTACGAAGATCTTCAAGACAAAACAAAGAGTGGAAAAAATAAAAGCAAACAACTTAAAAGGGCAAAATGATTATGTGTATATGAATGAAGTCGGGAGATATTGTGGGTGTTGAGGACCAAATGTGCAATGTTTGCAATTTGGTCACTATTGTTGCTACGCAAAAGGTTCGTTGTTCTTTTCACTGGTCTTTTCTGTACCCTATGGTGGTGGTTCCAAGCCCAAATTGCTTATCTATCTTGACAAAGATGTCTGTTCTATTGATATTTTGTTTACAAAATGATGCGTCCAGTCAGACATACAAAATTAGACACTGCAGAGCACGCATTATAAAAGATACAGTACGCCATTTGATCAAAACGTTTCCAACATGAAAATTGAATTTTCACATTGCACATTTTGTTGGTTAAAAAAATCATTATCATTATACTCAATCATTAACAAACACGACAGTGAGGAAAAGAATATCAGACTGGAAAACTAAAATGGAATGCAAGACAGCGAGAAATTCCTAAATAATGAAAAAAACATTTTAACAGAAAACAAAATGACCAGTGAAAAAGGAAAAAGAAAAAAAAACAGTACATGAACTTTTGACGAAAGTTTTGCAACAACATTAATCAAATACAGATGGCAGAAAAATTAAAAAGAAGAATATTTTTCGATATGCCTTCTCCAAGATGTATTACAGGCCCTGTATTGTGAGTTTTTTTTTTTTTTTTTTTTTTTTACCAGTATCCAATATCCATTTTTTTTCGAGTACGTGGTACGTGTATTGCAGTCTGTGTTCACATGAAAACAAGGAATCAACTATGTTACCTTATTTCCCTTAACAATGTTTGTCATTGTACTTTACTGTCAAAAGTTCAAGCACTTCACTAAAACAATTCTCCTTTTATTTTTAATAGTTTATCTACATTTTTCATTTCTTTATTTATCAATTCGTTCCTCAAAAGATCAAGCGAAGATGCAATATATTACTACGCTAAAAAAAAAATCTTGTATTTTTAATAGTTTATCTACATTTTTCATTTCTTTAATTATCAATTTGTTCATTTATCTTATATTTTCAGTAACTGATCTCTTTTTTTTCTGTATTTCCCGTTATCTTCAGTCATTTCTTTTATAAGTGCCATATTCTTTGGAAGGCTGAATTTAATATAAATATGGCTCATCTTCTGGATAATAATAGTATTAATAATCTTTCACGTGAACTCTTGGAAAAATAATTAAAATGTCATATTTCTGGCTGTGTCATCATCTGAAAACAACATATGAGTGCTGTAATCATTTTGAATAAATATTCATTACTGTTTTGTTAAGATGTTCAATGGTATAGTAGCTAAATCTTCTACATTTGGAAATCTGATGGGCAAAGCTTTTATTTCTAATTTTCTTCAATGCTTGAAAGACAACAAGAACTGGCTATGATCGCTGTCAAACAATAAAACTACTTATAATTCTAAGAGACTATTTTAAACCTATGCTACAGACAGACTGTTATTTGCGACATTCAAAACAACAAAACTTGGCAAATGTTTAGCTGACACCTACTTACAAATCATAAGTGGCTTAACCACAATATAAAAGAGGGACATACTGATACCACATATAGCACAGATCTAGAGAACTTTGTTATTTCACTAATATTTTAGTTCTAGTTTGAAGAAGGAAACAAATAACATAACTATGAGCAGTAATTGTTGTCAAGTGTCTTGGTAGTAGGAAAAGGACTTGTTGTAGCAAGTAGTTAAATCAATAATACAGTAGTACAGGATCTCGTTACTCTACGTAGTTACTTTCAAAACTAAACTCTCTCTCTCTCTCTCTCTCTCTCTCTCTCTCTCTCTCTCTCTCTCTCTCTCTCTCTCTCTCTCTCTCACGCTTTCTAACATTCAATTACAATACTACGCTCTACAGCCCTTAATAATAAATACAAAACATGATAAATCAGAAAGAGTTAAATTTTACCTTCGTATGGGCACTCACACAGCACATAAATGAGATTTTAACCAATGTTTATATATATATATATGTCAATCAAAATTATATTTTTACCAATTAAATAAACATAACACTACCAGGGAACAACCCCCAAAATAAGGTACAACATTCTGATAAAAGAGCTAAAAACTAAGATTTAAAAAAAATAAGACTACAGTGTTAAATAAAATTAAAACAAAAGCTGTTACAAGTTCATTCCCAAAAGGACAGAACAAACGAAAGGGTAAGAAAGCTCACACGAAGAAAGTTGTGGAAAACGGTAAATTCATACTTGAGACAGGAAAATCATCATTGCAAGGCTTTAATGAAAAGCACCTTATAATGTCTGTAATTGCCAAAGGATTGCAAAGCAAAGGCTACATGACGATGATGGTTGCTTTGTAAAAATGTGTTTTTGTAATGGCAAGCACTCTCTACGAAGCAGGGATCAATAAGGAATGCCGTATTACCACTGTTTTACCATTATCTTCTGTTTTCCCAAGTGAGTGATTCAATGTTTTTGACTTTTAACAAATGTAGTTTCAAAGAGAACTACATTACCAGGACGTGGGTGTTCCATATTTATGAGCAATCGTACGCAACTATTTTTTATAAGACTTTCTATAACATTATGAAAAGTTAGGGATCAGACATCGCATAAATATTGGAACCTAAAGTACGTTCAGTCAGCACAGTTCCCCTTCCTTGTCTTTCTAAAATGTTACATATCAAATTTACGCAAAATTAATAATGGGTTTCTGTGTTATAAATATTTCGAATTGATATTTATAAAGAAAATAATGACATTATCTAAGCTTTCTTGTTGAAGGACTGTGTTGCAGCAATATTTTGGAGGAGCAACATTGTTGGGAAGTTTCTTGTTATGGGGCAGGACACTTACATGAAGTTTCACTTTATTCAAAATTCACGAACGATTCGCAATGAAACCATCCACTCGAAATAGTTCTTTTGCCTATCCAGGCATTTAATAAACTGCAGGACTAAGACTCACATTCTGAAGTAAATTGAAAACGGCTTTATAGTGTAGCATACCAGTATCCTGCTCCTCTTTCCAATGGCAAAATCTTTGGGAAGTTAAAAAGCACAATTTTCCCCTTCATTGTGGCAGTAGCTACGACTTAAAACTTCTCTCTATTATGTTTTTTCAAAAATATGGTTTTCCTATGCTGAATATCAGTGTTAGTTTTGCATCCTAGTGCCTTGGTATTTCTTTAGTTAAGTTACAGTTGGTTGTGTAAAATGTTTTTGACAGGTAGCCCAAACGGTGTACTCATGTAAAACAAAATAGTATAATTTATATTGTATCTAACAGATTGCAATACGTTTTATGCAAAAATCCAGTGATTCACGGGTGATGATTATTAAATTACTATCAAATGGGCTTGTCCAGTTCTTTGTTATTCTCTCTTGGTTCACTCCAGAAATCCCAGACTTTATTCTTCGAGATGGACACCCATAGTGCCACAATAGTTTAAGGACCTTTTCACGTTTAGTCTAATAAAGTAAGCGATTTATCGTCATTTCCTTTAATGTCTACATGAGCAGGTTCAAATCACTTCAGAAAATATTCGATCTGTAGGGAAAAGGTTTAGTGACAGTAATCTTCAAGGGCAGCCACGTGACGGAATACAAACTTGGGTGAGGGTGTACCTTCATAAGTTTAACAGCTGATATAAATGGAACCAATTCTGCTATCAAGACTGAGGCTATTTTGTGTGACAGGATTAGATTTTTCTTTTCATTGTGAGATTCTGAAGCAAATCCCACCTGAACAGAGGATTCCGACCCATCTTTGAGAATTGTGTCTTGTGACCCATTTCCGCTTGTACACGTTCCACTACCTACATACGCCGGTTATGATGTTCTTGCAATTGATGTAAGCCCCAGAAATGAGTCTATGCTTGAATTTTAAGCAGAAGTCTAGCATGACCCGAAACTGTTTGAGAAATGGTACAATTAAGATTTACCGCCCTAATATAAGTAGACAGACACATTCACGAGGAATGGAGGTAGGTGGTTGTTTAACAAAGATTCCTCTGCATAATTTCCTAGCAGGCAAGTCACATGGCTGCACTTTCACAGCAATCCAAATCATTACTAGATCATCACTTAGGGATATAGGTAGCATCAGCTTTTAAAGGAGTTTAAAAGCTATGCAATGGATGTTAACGAAAGCTACAATTAGCTGCAGAGTACACCGTCGTTGAGTCCAATCTCACAAGATTTTCACGAATTAAAGTGAATTTCCTCTAAGGTCCAGCTAATGATCTTTACACTGCTACTTCAGAACTATTGTTGACTACTATACTACACATAAATGTGAGGAATATTATCTCATTAGGGTTAAATGGGTAAGGGGAAGACGACTTTTATCAACAACTCGTATACACAGCATCAAGGCGACTGCTCTGGACTGACTTAATACGATTTAAATACAAAAGCACAGAAAAATTTAGCGATCTGAATAAGCCAATCCCTTTAAACAGCTGAGCTCAAGTTAATATGTACTTTTTATATAAACCTGACAACAATGTAACTAATAATATAATCGGAATCATTGTTATCACCATCGCCGCCGCGCAGGAATCAACTGGCCAAGTTCTCGAGCACCCACCATCGAGTCTCCCACAAGAGGGACTATTTCTGACATGATTCCAAAAGGCTAAAAAAAGACTTTCAATACAGAAGTAATGGCTTACAGGCAAGCAGCAGTAGGTATAGCAGCAGATGCAGCAGCAGCTAGCAGCAGAAATTGTACTGTACTAAGAAGCAAGGCTACTAGAATCATATTCAGCCAGAAAAGTTCTTTGCTAAGGGAAAATATGTAGTAGTAGTATCTGTATCTCCTCAGGGTGTGTCCACACCACAGTTAATACATGTCATAAACATGTCGGCAACTTATCTCATACATTGCAAACATGTTGAATACAAGTTAATGACTCACTGGGAGTCCTATCCAGTGCCCATTATGATTATACAGTACAGGTCAACGACGGTCTCCACTTGCAGTCATTGACTTGTTGTCAACCTGTTTGTGATATGCAAGAGATAAACATGTCAGCAACTTGTCTTCAACATATCACAAAAATGTTGAATACAAGTTTATGACTTATTAGGAGTCCTGACCAGTGCGAATTACGATTATACAGCACTGGTCAACAACGGTCTCCACTTACAGTCTACCTGTTTATGATATGCACGAGATAAACATGTCAGCAACTTGTCTCAAACATATCACAAAAATGTTGAATACAAGTTTATGACTTATTAGGAGTCCTGACCAGTGCGACTCGCATTCATTGACTTGTCGTCAACCTGTTTGCAATATGTATGATAAGTTGCAGACATGTTTATGACATATTTTCAAGTTAGTGACATGTTTATGACATTTTGAGACACGTTTTACTGCAGTGTGGACACATCCTCATGTTAACAAAAGTTGTTGCTGTTGTGTGTGTATACACTTGAGAGATACACACACGTGCGCACACTTGCGCAGACACACACACACCAACACATTCGCGTACTCACACACACACACACTGGTTCATAAATGCGTACCTCTGAGTTTCCGGGGTCCCGCTCATCATCTTCTCGATCAAGTAGGACGCCGATTCATTGAGGGTCATGGTGTGGGAAGCCCTACTTGAACTATCGGGGCTTGGGGTACGCATCCTGGCAAAAACATTTCATCTTTGAAACCCCCTGACACCACCAAATCTTTTTCTTTTTTTAATTTTATCTCATTCAACTGGATTATTAAGAGACTGACTGTTTCGACTAACATCATTGTTAGTGAGAATGGAGCTAAGTGGTGATTGGTGATTTCAAATCGTCTACTGCCCCAGCAGCAGGACTTGTGTGGAGGACTATATACCCGGTTCGGGATTGTTGTTGTTGTTGTTGTTAGAGAGAGACACATTCTCGCATTCTCATAAATCAAGGTGCATTGGGTTGGATTATTATTATTATCATTATTATTATTATCATTATTAGGAGCTGTTAGTATACATATCTACGAGTCACTGAAGGGATGGATATGTTGTGACTTCTTCACACACACACTGTTAGTTTGCGAGAGGTTATAACGGATTGTTATTGGGTTAGGCGTTCATCACAAAGCAAACAGACGGTTTCTGCCGTATTAGTAGCCAAACGAACCTTCTGCAAAAAGGTTTCGACGAAGTGTCAGTCTTGCAATGTTATATTTCCTCTTAGTAGTAGTTACGTCTTCAAAGTCTGTTTATTATATCTCGGCTGTGTCGTTGAAAACACTAAAAAGAGATTGCGAGTGTTGCTTTACCCCCCGTCATGTGAGTTTTTTTTTTTTTTTTTTTTTTTTACAATTACAATCATGCTTCCTCTTTCAAGTATTAACATGCCCTTGCAAAATGATTATTTGGATGACCGTGTTAAGAAATGTGTATTTAACGTCTTGAGGAAAAGATTTCGGATGGTGTGTTATTCATTATTCACACTCGGTGAGTTTTTTTTTTTTTTAAGGTCACATGCCATACATATAGGGACAACATAAAAAGGCCTAAAACATAAAAAGAAATAAAAAATGAAAAGCTTATTTTTCTTCACCTACTAGCAAATAAAGAAAAAGGCTTAGAGAAGAAAAACATAAATTAGGAAAAAATATATTGACTTTAGAGAAAAAAACAACTTTGATGGAGTAAGCAGAATTCAGTCACACAAACAAGAAACAGAACAATTATGAAGATTGAAAATAGTGAAGTAAACAGTTAACTACAGAGTGCAAGTGAGAATTTTAACCGTTAAATGTTTAAATGAATGTCTTTATTTACCCTACAGTCCTATTCCTTCATTTAAAAGGAGTTAGGGGACACCACATACTTTATAATGTGATGGCTTTTACCAACCTAGCCCCCTAAAATCAATAAAACTCAAAACATTAAAAATAACATGCAGAAAATATAGGATAAATTGACAACATTTTAAGCCTAAGACATTAAATTCTTCCAACCATTTATAAAAGAAAAATGACAGTGAACTCGATGATGTCAACTGCCTTAACATCCTTGCTCACTGGTACTCCCCTTTTCAACTTGCAATCTAGAGCAAAATTAAGTTAAACTAGACTCTCAATACGACCCATGACTCACTTAAGACTCGCTCCCTTGGCTGAATCTTGAGACGTTGATCTGACGAGCCTCTGGGGAGTCTGTGGCGAACGTAGTTCCGGGGTTCTTGGTGACCGAGGAGACTTCAGATCTGCTGTGACAGATAATCATGTTATTGGAGGAAGTTGGCAAAAAGGTTAAGGTTTTATTCGACACTTATCAAAAATCTAAATCTGTCTCTTGAAAAACTATTATATATGATGTGATAATTCCTCGACACCTCAGAAGGGTTTCCTTGACATTTATCACAAATGTAAATCTGTCTCTTGAAAAACTATTACATATGATGTGATGATTCCTTGACAGTAGTTAAAAATTTAAATTCAGCTCTAGACAAGCTATTACATATAATCTGATAGTTCTTAGACACTTTTCCCAAATTTAAATATACCTCTACAAAAACGACTATATATGTGTGATCTGATAATTCATCGACATTTATCACAAATTTAAATCTACCTCCAAAAAATTATTTTATATGATCTGATAATTCCTTGACATTTATCACAAATTTAAATGTACCTCTAGAGAAACTGACATATGATCTGATAATTCCTTGACACTTATTATAAATTTAAATCTACCTCCAGAAAAAGATTATATAATATGTGATGCAAAAACTAATCATTCCTATAAAAAATGAAAAATACTATCTTAAAAAAAATAAAGGTATCAGTCTGAAAAAACAAACACAAGAATGCTTTGAATTGCCAATTACGAAGTGTGAAAACTACAGGGGCAACATCTTCGAGTAATCTACGAGTATCCTATACCTGTCCTCCTGGGGGTCTCGTCGTCCTGATCCGAGGAGAAGTATCCTTCAGAGTGGTATCCCCCGGCGCGTCGGCCTTGAAACAGGCCCGTGGCCCCAATAGTGCCACTCCTAGGGCGTCCCACAGGGGGCTTTCCGACCCTCTCTTCCACTTTCTGCGAGGGAAAAATATGGGGGTTTTGATAAAGAAAATTTTAATGTTTGTTATAAAAAATAAGTTATGAATATTGTTTCATTATATTAAGAAATATTTAACGCTTTCTGTGAGGAAAATAAGGAGAATGTTTATGTTTGTTATTCCAAATAACTTGTGAATCTTTATTAATCATATTAAAAAAAAAACATTCAACTCTTTCTATGAAGAAAGCAAAGACTCATCTTGCAAGGAAATATTAATATCTGATATTCCCAATAACTTAAGAAGGTAACATTTCTTCGTCATATTCTAAAACCATTTATATAACTTTCTCGTAAACAGGATTTGCCAAACAGGATACATTTTCAAAAATGACAAATAACAGTGAACCCATTTCCATTCCAAAAAGAAAAGTGGTAAAAATAGCAATACAACTAAACTCATGCAATAATCAGACCAAAATAACTTTGAAAAGGAGAGAAAATATATCTTATGTTCTATTGAACTTGTGATAAAAACACTGTAAACGTATAAAATGGAAAAGACTTAGATAAAATAGCAATATAACTAAACTCATGCTATATTCAGGCCAAAAACACTTCAAAAAGGAAAGGAAAACATAACTAATGGTTTATTGAATTTGCACAAAACACTGAGAACGTATAAAACACCAGTATAAGCTAAACAATCTTACCTATTAACCCTAGATTGCAAACTATCCTGTAAATTATAAATAAAACAAATACAAGAGAGAAACCTGAATCATTAAATGTACTACATCAGCTTGTACTGTCAAGTGCATAAGTTCAACATAGCTCATTTCACTAACTTTCCACCCTCTTCTAAAAATTGTTTCAATTCAAGGGATAAAATATCAATGATGAAAGGAACCAGTTTTGAATGTGGTACCCCATCGTCAGTTCACATTAGCTAGCCGAGTTGTGTCTGAATTTATCAAAAGCAAGGAAATCATTTTCTAAGTTTGCCTCGTGAGTTTCAAGTTGATGAACTTGCAGATGTTAATTGGTCAATATACACGATATCCTCAACAAACCTCCACGATATAATTTTCAATTATTTCAATAATCCTTTCTGAAAAATTCAATGACGTCACCTTCAGGTTATAAAGTTGAAAATGAACAAATTTATAATTTGATGAAAAAACTATTTTTTTAATGTTACACGCAAGAGTCTCCGACAAGTCCCGTAACAAAAGAGTCACACTCCTTTTGTACTGAAAATAAGGTGAAAGTTTAAAAATGACCACGATATTTTTTTATATATATATTTCTACACACAATTCTCTCTCTCTCTCTCTCTCTCTCTATCCACTTACTATCAAGTTATTTCTATGGTGATCTGTCATTACTTGCCTTATGAGTATTTAATATAAATTGTAGATAAGCCAGTGTCAAGTTGGAAATAAAGTTATTATCATTATAGCATAACTCTCTCTCTCTCTCTCTGATAAATTTCAGTAAATATTAATATTTTCTTTCATTCATACGATCTCAATAAAAAAATACATCCCATCCTCTTTCGTATTAAAAAAAATATTTCAGTAAATAACCTTGAAGAGTCTTTCATCAATACACGAAAAAATAAACATCAGATCCTATTTCCTATCAATGAAAGGATTCAGCAAATAACCTTAACCTCTTCTTTTAGTCATACGATCTAAATACACAAAGAAAACATCATCTGATTTTCTTTTCAGATCCAAGGAATATATCGCAGCAAACAACGTTAGTTTATTTACCTTCAGTCGAACGATCTAAAAACTTAAAAAAGACAACGAACATCTACTTCAAATCAAAAGGGCTTTCAGTGACTCTACAAGCTGTGGTATACTAGGTATACACTGGACTGTGTACATACACAGGACTGTTTGCTGGTGCAAGTGACCTGACAGAGAGAGAGAGAGAGAGAGAGAGAGAGAGAGAGAGAGAGAGAGAGAGAAGCCATACGACGCTTAATTGTTTGAAGGTTTCAACTATTTGTTCCTGGTCTACTGTTCCCCCGCTCTCTCTCTCTCTCTCTCTCTCTCTCTCTCTCTCTCTCTCCTTGTTAAGGCATCGTTGGATATGTAGTCCAATGTCTCTCCAGTGAAGAGGAAAGCAAGGCCTTTCTTTTTATGCATTTTGCTATACTAAATCTCATTATAAAGAAAAGGACTTACTGTCTACATTTTGCTATGATTAATCTCATCAATTAGAAAACCTTAATGTCCACAAAACGAGTTTGTGATCTTTCTTATCAAAGTATGCCTTTTATCTATCAATATTGCTAACTTTTTTATCATTATTCTCATTCGAATGAGATAAGATTCTTCTGTGAGATAAGATTCTTCTGTTACTTACAGGAAAAAAAAGCGTTCCCTATCCCTATAAAGTAATAAGTAAATGCTAAAAATACATAGCGCACACATTAAGCACTGTGAAATTTAGCTGGGTTTATGCCAGCAGAGCTTCTTCCCTTACGCCTCCGATACGGACGAGAGCAGATTCTATATAGATATATAAATAGATTCTTGATACGAAAACGTAAGACTTCCTTGATGCAGCAACATGACAAACCTCTTTCATGCTTTGAGTCTGGTACAGTGACTGTTTACCACGACTCTACAAAAAATTAAATCGTGGTATTTGCAGTAATGACACGTTCTATTACACCCCCCCCTAACCCCCTGTTCATTAAGTTAATGTTGATCTCTTTAGAAAACTGTGTATCACTTGGTGAATATAAATAAATAGCGTAGCTGAGAGATATTTGCTGAGTCAACATTGGCTTATGAGAAGGTTGTATACCCGTACCTCAGTTCGGTTTCAGTCTGCCTTGGTGAGTTGCCATCAGTCTAGTTCTCTCAGTCTTTATTTCGTCCTTTTACGATCAATGAGCAGAGGTGGAATGGACACATTTTAAAACTAAGATTAGTAATACGAGTGGTCACATATCAGGTCTGGAAACAAATACTGCTAAAACCCAACTGGGTACATCACGAATATTTGCAGCCTACGCATCAGTTCTGGAAAGGATCATTACTAAAACGTAGCTAAGTGCACCACGAATATTTGCAACCCTTGCATCAGTCCTGGAAAGGATCACTACTAAAACGTAGTTAAGTGCATCATAGGTTATTTGCAACCCATGCATCAGTTCTGGAAAGAACCACTACTAATACTCATGGTCAAATCAAATATTTGTAGCCCACACTTGCGCTACACATCTCTGCCCTATCCATCTGCTATGCAATCAAACAAGAATGAATAAAGCTCTTATAAGAAACTTGTGAACTGACCAAATAATCCAAAACCCAATTCGAAGAATACACGATAATCTAAAATAGAGACAACATTGCCATAACAGGCCTCCGTCACATTTCTAAACCGTAGACCTATGTGTGCTATAAGTACCATACAGACAACTTAAACTGTAGACCTTTAAGTGCTATAAATAACATACAGACAACCTAAACCGTAGACCTATGTGTGCTATAAGTAGCATACAGACAACCTAAACCATAGACCTATGTGTGCTATAAGTACCATACAGACAACTTAAACTGTAGACCTTTAAGTGCTATAAGTAACATACAGACAGACAACCTAAACCGTAGACCTATGTGTGCTATAAGTAACATACAGACAACCTAAACCATAGACCTATGTGCTATAAGTAGCATACAGACAAGAATTCCATTTGACCCTCAAAAGACGGAGGCCATACAAAAGGGTCTTGGGTCTTGAGCTCCAGAAGTGAAGAATGTAGAGGCGTGATTCTATGGATTCCCCTACATCCAAGATGTTTCACGTTTTTGTCCTACATAGCACTGATGTTTCAATGCCAGTTTAAAGTGCCCTCGCTGGCCTGGTTCCTCAAGACCTTATATACACATCTGCACACTGAAAAATTATCATTATTTCTATGATCTATTCATCTTTTAAGGCTGACAATGGCTTCTTTTCCGTCCGAGGATAGGAAACCTGCAGGCGTTGCAAAACTTGGTAGTATCGTAATCAGATTTTAACCTTATGACACAACGCTGACCATTTTTGCTTTGGTTGGATTACACACGGGATAGAATAACTGGATTCCACAAGGGATAAACAGTTGGCTTCCACTGGGGATACAATCGGATTCCACTTTTGGGGGAATGCCGTTAGATTCCATAAGGGGTACAAATGGATCCCCCAGGGGATCCAGTTGGATTCCACAGGAGATACAACTGGATCCCACAGGGGGTACAAATGTATTCCACTTTTGGGGGATACAATTGTCTTCCACAGGAGATACTACTGGATTCTACAGGGGGAATAGAATTGGATCCCACAGGAGATACCACCTGGTATTCTGGGGGGGGGGGGGGGGGGGTGGTGGGGGGGGGGGGGGGGGGGGGGGGGGGGGATGGGGGGTGGCGGGGGGGGGGGGGGGGGGGGGGGGGGGGTTGGAATTCCAATTAGGGGTAAATTGATCGGGGGATTTTACTGGGATTCCTACAGTTGATAAACCAAGGTAAGGTTCCACAGGGTGGATACAATTGTATTCCACAGTGCTGGATACAATTGGATTACCCCACAGGGGATGCAATTGTATTCCACAGGTGGTTACAAAACTACAAGGTTAGACAGGAGAATATCCTCTAAATTACTTTGGCATTATAAAAAAAATTAGGGATTCCTTAATGACTATTAAAAAATACCAGCAGTTATAGCTCAGCTCCAAACGACTAAAAAGAAAATGTCTTGGAATATCTTCAATTCTTACAACGCCTCGTTCAAATGTAACTCGGCTCGTTCACCTGAGAAACCTCCTCAGTCCTCACCTTGGCCTCAGTCCTCCAAGCGATGAAGCTGATGAAGTCCATGTTCCTGTCGTCCAGAAGTTTCTTCTTCCCCCAGCAATTAGTATCGAAAGAGTTCAGTTCCTCCCCCTCGACTATATCCAGCATATTGCTAATGAACCTCATTGGTACATACACCAGATGGTTCTTTTTCAGAGTTCAAAGGGGTACGTGCGTAATATGCATCGGTTTTGCCTTGGAGCTGTCTACAGAACAGGGGGGCTAATCCCTGTAGGATTTCAACTTTTTTGCCGATTATCCCAAATGCTCAGGTTGAGTTTGAACTGGGACCTAAATCATGATATATGGTATGGTAAGAAAGCTACAGATGGCTGCTCTAATTGCAAGAAGTTGTAGATACAGAAATTGCGCTGATTGCAGGTAGTTGTATCTACAGAAACTGCATTGATTGCAATAATTGC
Source organism: Macrobrachium nipponense (assembly GCF_015104395.2). Lineage (NCBI taxonomy): Eukaryota > Metazoa > Arthropoda > Malacostraca > Decapoda > Palaemonidae > Macrobrachium > Macrobrachium nipponense. The sequence goes on from NC_087204.1 coordinate 101,213,754, forward strand.
AGATACAGCTGCATTGATTGTAAGAATTGTAGCAAAAGAAACTGCGTTTATTGCAAGAATTGTAGCTACAGAAACTGCACAGATTTCAAGAACTTGTAGCTACAGAAACTGCATTGATTGCAAGAACTTCAGCTACAGAACATTGCAAAGATTTCAACAATTGTAGCTACAAAAGGTTGTACAGATTGCAAGATTTGTAGCTACGCAAGACTACTGCACTGGTTAAACGAAGTTACAGCTACAGAAGGCTGCACTGATTGCAAGATGTTATAGCCATAGAAACTGCACTGACTGTAAGAAGTTGTAGCTACAGCATACTGAACACATTGCAGAACTTGTAGCTAAGGAAACTGCATTGATTTCAAGAACTTGTAGCTAAAGAAACAGCACTTGATTTCAAGAACTTGTAGCTAAAGAAACTGCATTGATTTCAAGAACTTGTAGCTAAAGAAACTGCATTGATTTCAAGAACTTGTAGCTAAAGAAACAGCACTGATTGAAGGGAACTGTATCTACAGAAGAATGCGCTGATTTCAAGAGCTTGTAGCAAAAGAAACTGCACTGATTGAAGGGAATTGCATCAGCAGAAGAATGCACTGACTGCAGGAAGTTCTCCCAACTCAATGCACAGCAGGTGCTTTGGTCCAATCAAACACTACTGCAGAGCCACCGCTCAATATACTACTGCAGTTTTTTTCCCCCTTCCCCACCCGAGAAATATCTCTCTCACGAAACTCTGCCGTAAACTTTGCTCTTCTTGTAACACTGCAAATAAACACCAGACAAATTGAGCATTAAACGACACTTCTTCTTGCAAGTTAATAAACACAGAACAGATCGCGGTCAGAGCCTGTCTTGACAGACGTCACAAAAGAGCGAGACAACTGCTGACGACTCTGAAGATGATCTTCTACTGCTACTGCATGTTAGTCTGGTCTGACGTAAAAGCCGTGAAGTGAAGTGAAGCCCTTTGTTAACACAAACACGCAGGTCAACCTATATAACTTCACCCCCCACCCTCAGGGTTGGGGGGGGGGGGGGGGGGGGGGGGCTTAAGGCTGCTGCTGCTGCTGCTACAAGCGTTCCAATTTTGGGGACTTACTTATCTCATTATATTTGGTCTCGTGTGTTTTTGCAAGTTTGCCATTAAAGGGTACACAGAGAAGAGATCTTTCGAGCCTAGAATCTCTCTGTCTCAGTCTCTCTCTCTCTCTCTCTCTATCAGGCCTTAGGGAGAGAGAGAGAGAGAGAGAGAGAGAGAGAGAGAGAGAGAGAGAGAGAGAGAGAGAGAAAGCAGCACAAAACTGAACCTTGGAAATTCTTCAGGTAATGTGAGGAGAAGAAATGACGAAATGTTTTGTTGACAGTATTATTGACATAATAGTCGGCATCACTGCTGCATTGATTTGGGTTTGCAATGCAGTTAATATAATAATAATAATAATAATAATAATAATAATAATAATAATAATAATAATAATAATAATAATAACATCAAACTCATGTTTGTAATGTTAATCCCAGTAGAATTAAAAATACGATATCGACCACAGGAAAGATGTGATAATGATATATAAAACTAAAATTATAATAAAAAATAAAAAACAGCTACATGACACCACTGTTTAATATAACCATGGAGTGTGTGTGTGTATATATATATATATATATATATATATATATATATATATATATATATGTATATATATATATATATATATATATATATATATATATATATATATATATATTCAATAAACAATATCACCGACAAACACATACCAACAGCGCCAATCTTACTCCTCAGATATAATTCATATAATAAAATATATACAACATAATACATAAAAGCACTTGCGTGACGGTGGACTGCCGACCTTGACAACGAGAGGCCATCATTGCAAAACGCCTAATATATAAATTATCAAAATTATTCCCTACCACGCAATCTTATAGGACTACAAGACTTCATTTTTCCATTAAAATCTTATTCTTCCCGCGATGTATAAAGCCATTACGCTACGGCAGACCGTTACTGAATTCATTGTGACGAAATAACTCGTCGTAACTGGCTTGCTGAATGCGAAGCGAGCGAACACTCTTTGACGGACATTCATGCAGCATACAGTCACCAGGTTGCTTGATGGCTCGCTATAGCTAGCTAGTAGTTAGCTGCTGGCACGGAGTCCCCGAGTCACTTCCAATAAACGGAGTACATGACACGGGCGCCCCTTTTCTCTCTCTCTCTCTCTCTCTCTCTCTCTCTCTCTCTCTCTCTCTCAGATGACAGTGAAATAGCACAGATTTACTAGTATATAAGCAAATGAATTATGTTAGGATCAAATCTCTCTTTCTCTCTCTCTCTCTCTAGCTAGAAGGCTGCAGGACTCTCTCTCTCTCTCTCTCTCTCTCTCTCTCTCTCGAGCTGGAAGCGCCCCACCCCTTTAAAAGCGTCTAAATCGCGCGTGATGTTGGTGATTCGCCATATGCTATCAAACACACGTACACAAACACGCGCACACACATACACACACACACACACACACGAGGCACCAATTCATTATGCAAAACAGCTCCAGGTGACGTGACAGCGGCAGGTATGTGTTCGGGACAGGAGCGTAGCAGCCCCCTGATGCATTACATTAATGTCTTTGGTAAGATTCGCACGACAGATTGTCATATCGTACGTTGCAGTATCATGTATCACGACTTCATTGCCTAATCTCCTTATGAAGGGTTTCACTTATATTAATACAACACTTCAAAAGGCACTTGTCATAATTATAGAGAGTTACAATTAAGTTAATATAACACTTCATAAGATAATTGTCCCATAAAGAGTTACATTTAGGCTAATGTAACACTTCAAAAGGCACTTATTCTTAACTATACGAATATATTCTGTCTTAATCTATGTATTCGCCTTCTGTATTCAAATGAGATTCTATATTTAATGAAATATAATCAGTCACTGTAAGCATATACAATAATAATAATAATAATAATAATAATAATAATAATAATAATAATAATAATAATAATAATAATAATAATAATAATAATATAATAATTATTATTATTATTATTTATGTGCTTACAGTGACTGATTATATTTCATTAAATATAGAATCAGTCACTGTAAGCACATACAATAATAATAATAATCAATAAAATAATAATAATAATAATATTAATAATAATTAATAATTAATAATATTATTATTATTGTATTATTGATTATTATTATTATATATTATAATTATTATTATTATTATTATTATGATTATTATTATTATTCTTATTATTATTATTGTATGTGCTTACAGGATGACTGTATATTAATAATAATAATAATAATAATAATAATTATTATTATTCTTATTATTTTATTATTATTTTATTATTACTATTCTATATTTAATAATAATAATAATAATAATAATAATTATTAATTATTATATTATTATTATTATTATTTTATTATTATTATTATTATTATTATTATTATTATTATTATATGTCCTTGGGAAACCTTGATATACCAGCTACATGCCGATGAGAAAAAGATAATAAGAAGAACTGAGAAGATTCTATATTAAATGCCGTTGAAACAGTTATAATATTCAATGCTATTCCCCTCAGAGGAGGCCTCCTCCTTAAAATTATTATTATTATTATTATTAATTATTATTATTATTATTATTATTATTACGTGACAGTCATTCTTGTTTTTTATTGGCAAGTCGCAACAAGGGTTCATTAAACCAACTACGACTCGTTCAGGGAATATACGATTCGCAAGCCATTTGGGGGGGGGGGGGGACTGGGGGGGGGGGGGGGGGGGGGGGTGGTATACATTCTGCATTACAGTATCGTCATATTTTTTTATGTTGCAACAGGAAGAGATGAAGCCACAAGTTCTTGCGAATAAAAGTCCCAAAATAAACGTTCAACTATCAACTTCACGATTAACACAAATCTGTCTGGGACCAGCCAGCAATGTCTATATACTAATAATGGAGAGCTTAGAAAGGTCACTACAGAATGTATGTCAACTTTTAAAGTGTTTCCATTTTATTTTTAACTGAAACTTGCAACAATGACCAGTTCTGAAAGCCTTGCTGATCTTATCTTTGTTTACAAACACAGTATTTTTGAACATTTTTTTTTATCGAGGTCTTACCTGACGTTAACATGAAAGTGGTCGACAATCTCTCGGCTTCCTGTATATCCAAACCGTCTCTTTTATTGCAAACTTTTATAAAGACCTCCCCTTCACACTAACCGTATCAGGGTTGTTAACACTTTTCTAACTAGTTCCGACACACGACCACAGCCCTGGAGAGATTCTGATAAGGCCTCCTTGGGTGCAACATTACTCACTCATTTCTTCGTCGTGGTATACCTCTGTGACGTGACGTCACTCACAAAATCACTGTAGTTACGAGAACATTCACTATGCACGTCACCGAGATGAGTCTGGCTTGCAAACGGGTCGGCCAGTGAATATCCTTTCTACCCCAGCTAACCACGAGAGAGAGAGAGAGAGAGAGAGAGAGAGAGAGAGACTATCAATTAGGGTCCTGATAGCATTAACAAATATATAATGGTTTGGACGGGACGAGAGAGTAAAAATATGCTGCCACCAAGGAATCCACTGTGTGTGTGTGTGTGAGAGAGAGAGAGAGAGAGAGAGAGAGAGAGAGAGAGAGAGACTATCAATTAGGGTCCTGACCACGTGAACAGATATGTACTAATGCTTTGGTAGAGTGATCACAAGTACGCTGACACCGAGGAATCTATACAACGACGTTTAGCTGAGAGAGAGAGAGAGAGAGAGAGAGAGAGAGAGAGAGAGAGAGAGAGAGAGAGAGTACGAACTATCAATCTGAACACTCTACTCTCGTCAAACACTACTAATCCGGACGAGTGAATCTGTAAGTGTATCGACACCAGATAATCTTCGTCTTAAAGAGAGAGAGAGAGAGAGAGAGAGAGAGAGAGAGAGAGAGAGAAACGTGTGTCGCTGTAGAGAAAGATAGGGGACCCCTAATAACGACAGCATGTAGCAAGTAGGTACCCACCAGGAAATCCTCTTTAACGTTTTAACCTCACGTTGCTAAGTGGCCCAGAAAGGCATTTCTACTCTCACTCTCCAATCTGACAATAAAGCGTTCGATTCGCTGCATAATTGGATTCCTCCTCCTCTTCCTCCTCCTTCCGTGCAATCCGAGCCCACATAAATCTCCGCTCTGGCGATGCGAACAAAATATATTTCTCCAAAAGAAAAGAGCGTTCGGATGAATCGTGTTGGAAATAGATTGCAAGTGACAATGTGAGTTTAATAAGTTAAATGACCTATAATTGTCGAGGAACGAAGTCTGAACGACAAATTTCGGAATGTCAAAAGTTCCGACTTCACGACCAGGTGTTAATTACTCCGTGACGTAGAGACCAGGTGGGTTCGTTCATTCACTGGTTTTTATTCGCGCTTTCAAAAAAAAAAAAAAAAAGGAATTCGAGTGAAAATCAATAAATAAGTCAAATGATTTTATAATGGGAAAAATCGTGTATATAGTAACTGTCATCATCGTAATTCATTGAAGTTACAAGTTTTAGAAGTTAAATCTTTTACAGAAATTATTACTTATTGCGAAATCTTTGGAAAGAAGACCAGTAACCTTTTTATAAAATAAAGCATGTATTATATATATATATATATATATATATATATATATAGTATATATATATATATTATATATTATATATATATGATATATATAATTATATATATATATTATATATAATATATATATATATATATATATATATATATATATATATATATATATATAATATATATATATATTATATATATATATATATTAATTATATATATATATATATATATATATATATATATATATATATATATATATTATATATATATACAAAGCCCTCCATGGCTAGCATAGTTGATTAAGACCCCAGTTTTACCACATAACATTACAAAATTCAATACATTCCTTAACAAATTTTTGCACATCAACACATTCCACCACCCCCCTCCCCCCTCCCCCTCCCCCTCCCCCCACCCCCAACTATTCTTAGTTGCCACCACCTGCCCTAATTTCTATCATACTAAGTACCAAATAATAATAATAATAATAATAATAATAATAATAATAATACTTTCCCACATTTCACAAGTCCAACAAAAAGTACTGCAGATTTTATGAGTTGCTGCTGTTTGGTTAAGTAAAACAGCAACTCATAATATCTGGGTGTTGTAACTTTTCATAAATAATATCAACACAGCTGCCTGTTAAGTCATAAACAGCAATTCATAATAGCTGGGTGTTCCTGGACATAGCTTCAGTATTGAAAGTTACTGACTGTTTCATTTGTTAAGTCATAAACAGCAATTCATAATAGCTAGGTGTTGTGGTAGATGAGCTTGGGTTCCTGTGTGGTCAGCTCTTAAACTTCAACTCATAATATCTTGATGTTTTGATACCTTTGGTCTCCTGAGGACACATAAATACATGTTCACCATAAGCGTGCATAAGATAACGCTGAATCATTAATCTAAAAACATAAAAAAATAAAATAAAATAAGCTTATTTGATGATAATTACATGTGCCATCAAAGAAATATCGGAAATGGGTTCATCTCTTACAAAAAAACTTCAACAATAATAATCGATTACAACAGCAACCTCAGAATACTTCAAGAGTATAAGCGGTTGTTTTCTAATGTTATAAGGACTATTGTGTTATAAAACACAGGCATGCTTCTAGGACAAGAGGTGATATAAAGCAGATCATGCAGCAAAGCATACAAACACTTATTGTAAAGAAAATATACAATATAAAATATACAAATGAGCGAAACAATATATGTACTTGGACTATTGAAGTTAACTTGATTCAGTCCACGAACATCTTTTGATTAGTACGGAGAGAGAGAGAGAGAGAGAGAGAGAGAGAGAGAGAGAGAGAGAGAGAGAGAGAGAGAGAGAGAAGTTTGTGCTTAATGGAGAGATAAGAAACATTTGCTAAAAACATGAAGGCCTTCTTTTGCTGAAGTCCAAAATAAAATATATGAAAAATCACCAGACCACAACACCATCATGCAAGTAAATCCAGAGAGAAAGAGACAGAGAGAGAGAGAAAGAGAGAGATAGCTTACATCCAGCCTACTGATCGTACTGCGACGCTTAGGTCTAGAGTTCCCATTTTCATCAAAGAAATTTTCCACCACCTGTAAGGGAAAAAGAGGATTGGACAGAGGAAGGATGTCAGTAATTGGACAGACACGTTGTCCAACCTGGACAGTTAATAATTTCCTCTAAACAGAGAGAAAAAAAGGAAGGCTTTGTTACAAAAAAGGAAACCTTCAAACCATAGCCAGTTTCATTAGCCTGTTTTTATAGACCTGACGGTAAATATCTACGTCCGATGTCACTGGAGCCAATGGGAGGAGAGATACTTGGCCTTCAGCCAATCGCGGTTAATCTAAATGGTATCGGTTGGTGATATTTACCTTCAACTCCAGAAAAACAGACTGCAATCCGTAAGTATAGATGCTACTGCAGTTTACTTGGTTAATGTCTTAACATTTCTGGGTTGCAGAGTATTCTAAGCGTCCAAGAATATTTTCAAGAAGTATTTCTACAATATGCTACATCTACATTAGCAAAAGTCATTGTTAAAATACTGTTGTTAATGCAATATTATACATAGCCACCTGTAAATAAAAAGTGCAGATATTTTTTATACCCTTGTACTGTGGTTGCATACTTGGATATTTTTTAAATAACACACAAGTAACTTTACACATGATTAGTAAAACAAATGCAATGCTGTTAAGGAAGGAAGAGAAGGTTAGGTAAGTTAAGCTTAGAACTTTTATCAGAATAAAAAAAGGAAAAAAGGATACAATAAAAAAGGAAGTTCTCTTAGGCAAACCTATATACTCCATTTTCAACTAACAATCCTTCCGTAACTGTCCAAATTCTTAATTAGTTTTGGTTAAATCCTTATTTGAAAAAAACGTTACGGTGAAAAAAATCCAGATACATGAAAAGAGAACCTCGAAAAGAAAGAACGATTCGTCAGGGAGAAAATGAGGAGACTTATAGTCGAGTCTAAAGTCGATTATAGTTCTTCTTTTCACGTCCTCAAGTCCTCAAATCCCGTCATTACAAATTTGGTCATGCGTTGTGTTTATGCTTATAACTATTAATGACGTAAATATAATTCAGTCTTACCAATTTACAGGAGAATATTCCCCAGTTATTGCTAATAAAAATGAATAAACTGAGACAAAATCTTTTGATAATGACGAAAACCATAAATTGGACAAAAACAATCCCATTTACGAAGCCAGAACAAATTTAGCAAGAAATCTCACCACAAAATGTGATGGTGAATAAATGTGTTATGACAGTGATAACTTATCTTGCCACCTCTTGATTGCTAACACTGACCCTGGTAGCTGTGACGCCAGGTAATTCTCAATCAGTCTATCAACCAACCCTGATTTCTGAATGATGATGGTGTTCTCAATGACAAAAGCGTTTGATAGTGTTCAATAAATTTCAAACGCAAGTTACTTCGTTAATTTTACTGATTGAACACTTCTAGAGGTCTATGTTTCACGTTATTTTCTGAGGGAATGTGTCGAATAATGAATTAAAATCTGAGAAAATTCAATACATAAAATGGGAATACAATTTTTGATTGAAAAACTCTTCTGTTTTCACGAAATCGGACACGACATACCGGTCGCCAACGTCCTGAAGAAAATCATAGTTGGATGTAAACGCACGACCCCCTCTTTTGATGCAGACAACTTACTGAGGCATAAAAATGAATTAAGGGACTTGGTATAATATATAAATAATAAATAAAAGCATAAAAGACACATTCATAAGTTATACTGTACCTACAGTGACCTTGAAACTTGAGAAAACAATGGAGGTAATATCATTGGAACACCTCTATGACGAAAGACGAAAACAAAGACTTCTATTCGTTCGTGGCAGATCAGTTATCAACATACATCTTTTCGTAATTAGCAGACAAAAGACACCTATTGTCTGTGTGGGGAAGACTATCTGCCTTTGAGTGGTTGATATCTTGGGCACCCTTTTTTTCTCAGTCTCTGTATGTAACCTTTACTGTCCAAAAGTGAATTTTAATTCTGAATTTCTCAGCCCATTGACTGAGTAAACTTGGGTCACTACAGCTCGACTGAATGACTGATAACTTCTTTCTGTATTTCATATTATCTGCTGTTGCTTTTTTCTAAAGAACACTAATATTATTCTTTGGAAGCTTGAATTTCAGGTCGGTGGTCCCTGTATGCTTGTTCCATATGAATAAGGGTTTATCCACTGAATATAATAATAATAATAATAATAATAATAATAATAATAATAATAATAATAATAATAATAATAATAATAATACATGAAAAGGGGTTTATCCTCTGAATAATAATAATAATAATAATAATAATAATAATAATAATAATAATAATAATAATGATATAATAATAATAATAATAATAATAATAATAACACCAGTATTCATCTCAATTCAGTTTGAAAGGTGGTGTCACATTCCTGACCTGTCAAGTCAGAAATTAACATCGCCTAAGTAATTCTCCGTCAAGTATGGAAAAGCTCACACGAATTTGTTCAGTTTCATTAGAACTAAACTTTCCACACTTATCATTTCCAAACACATATCGATTGAGTGAACGGCAGTTTCATCTAGAACAGTTAGCCCTGTTTTGCATAACTCACTTGACACTCCTCCTACGTTCTCCAAGTTCATTATAACTAAGTTGGATTCTCAGGCACAAATGAACAGTGGTTTTATCTGGTGCAATTACAATTTCTTATTCATGGCTCACGGGGTATTCTAAACGGATAGGTAGATGCTTGTGATAATTGAGTTTTCAGTACATTATCATTATTATTATCATTATTAATAGGATAAAGCCTTGATCATATTATTATTATTATTATTATTATTATTATTATTATTATTATTATTATTATTATTATTGTTATTATTATTATCAATAATATTATCGAAAATAATGGCTATTTCAGCCACGTTTATTTTGTATAGGAGTTTCTTTATTCTTCTTATTAATGATTTTGTATTCTGTACTCAAACTGGCTATTATTGTGTACAGAAAAAAAAAAGTCAGTATTAAGAAGAATAGAGAAACTTCTACACAAAATAAATGCGGGTGAAATAGCCATTATTTTCAGTAAAACCTGTATTAATGAAGGTCTTCCAGCATAAATTATTATTATCATTATTATTATTATTATTATTATTATTATTATTATTATATTATTATTATTATTATTATTATTATTATTATTATTATTATTATTTGTCTATCACAGTCCTCCAATTCGACTGGGTGGTATATTCATAGAGTGGGGTTCCGGGTTGCATCCTGCCTTAGGAGTCCATCACTTTTCTTACTATGTGTGCCGTTTCTAGGATCACACTCTTCTGCATGAGTCCCGGAGCTACTTCAGCCTCTAGTTTTTCTAGATTCCTTTTCAGGGATCTTGGGATCGTGCCTAGTGCTCCTATGATTATGGGTACGATTTCCACTGGCATATCCCATATCCTTCTTATTTCTAATTTCAGGTCTTGATACTTATCCATTTTTTCCCTCTCTTTCTCTTCAACTCTGGTGTCCCATGGTATTGCGACATCAATGAGTGATACTTTCTTCTTGACTTTGTCAATCAACGTCACGTCTGGTCTGTTTGCACGTATTACCCTATCCGTTCTGATACCATAGTCCCAGAGGATCTTTGCCTGATCGTTTTCTATCACTCCTTCAGGTTGGTGCTCGTACCACTTATTACTGCAAGGTAGCTGATGTTTCTTGCACAGGCTCCAGTGGAGGGCTTTTGCCACTGAATCATGCCTCTTTTTGTACTGGTTCTGTGCAAGTGCCGGGCATTCACTTGCTATGTGGTTTATGGTTTCATTTTTCGTATTGCACTTCCTACATATGGGAGAGATGTTATTTCCGTCTATCGTTCTTTGAACATATCTGGTTCTTAGGGCCTGATCTTGTGCCGCTGTTATCAATCCTTCAGTTTCCTTCTTTAGCTCTCCCCTCTGTAGCCATTGCCATGTGTCATCGCTGGCTAGTTCTTTAGTCTGTCTCATGTATTGTCCGTGCATTGGTTTGTTGTGCCAGTCCTCTGTTCTGTCTGTCTTTCTCCTGTCTCTGTATATTTCTGGGTCTTCGTCTACTTTTATTAGTCCTTCTTCCCATGCACTCTTTAGCCACTCGTCTTCACTGGTTTTCAGATATTGCCCCAGTGCTCTGTTTTCGATGTTGACGCAGTCCTCTATACTTAGTAGTCCTCTCCCTCCTTCCTTTCGTGTTATGTATAGTCTGTCTGTATTTGCTCTTGGGTGTAGTGCTTTGTGTATTGTCATATGTTTCCTGGTTTTCTGATCTATGGTGCGGAGTTCTGCCTTCGTCCATTCCACTATTCCTGCGCTGTATTTGATTACTGGCACTGCCCATGTGTTTATGGCTTTTATCATATTTCCGGCGTTATTTGAGTTTTGACTTGAGTATCGCCTTGAGTCTCTGCATATATTCTTTCCTGATCGTGTCCTTCATCTCTTGGTGTTTTATATCTCCTCCTTCCATTATTCCCAGGTATTTGTATCCTGTCTCATCTATGTGTTTGATGTTGCTCCCATCTGGTGGCTTTATCCCTTCAGTTCTCGTTACTTTGCCTTTTTGTATGTTGACTAAGGCGCATTTTTCTATTCCAAACTCCATCCTAATGTCCCCAGATACAATCCTTACAGTCTGGATTAGGGTATCTATTTCCTTGATGCTCTTACCATACAGCTTGATGTCGTCCATGAACATCAGATGGTTGATTCTGTTGCCTTTTCTTGAGTTGGTACCCGGCATCCATCTTCTGTAGTACTTTTGTCATGGGAATCATGGCTACTACGAAGAGTAGTGGGGACAGTGAGTCGCCCTGGAAGATCCCTCTCCTGATATTAACCTCTGCGAGTCTTATTCCAGAGCTTGTAAGTATTGTATTCCACTTGCGCATTGTATTTTTGAGGAAGCTGATGGTATTTTCCTCTGCCCCATATATTTTCAGGCATTCTATTAGCCATGTGTGTGGTATCATGTCGAAGGCTTTCTTATAGTCTATCATTATTATTATTATTATTATTATTATTATTATTATTATTATTATTATTATTATTATTATATTTTTTTTTTTTTTTTTTTTTTTTTGTCTATCACAGTCCTCCAATTCGACTGGGTGGTATATTCATAGAGTGGGGTTCCGGGTTGCATCCTGCCTTAGGAGTCCATCACTTTTCTTACTATGTGCGCCGTTTCTAGGATCACACACTTCTGCATGAGTCCTGGAGCTACTTCAGCCTCTAGTTTTTTCAGATTCCTTTTCAGGGATCTTGGAATCGTGCCTAGTGTTCCTATGATTATGGGTACAATTTCCACTGGCATATCCCATATCCTTCTTATTTCTAATTTCAGGTCTTGATACTTATCCATTTTTTTCCTCTCTTTCTCTTCAACTCTGGTGTCCCATGGTATTGCGACATCAATGAGTGATACTTTCTTCTTGATTTTGTCGATCAACGTCACGTCTGGTCTATTTGCACGTATCACCCTATCTGTTCTGATACCATAGTCCCAGAGGATCTTTGCCTGATCGTTTTCTATCACTCCTTCAGGTTGGCGCTCTTATTATTATTATTAGTATTATTATTATTATTATTATTATTATTATTATTATTATATATTTACAGGAAGATGGAACAAGCCTACAGGCGAAACGAAGAGCTACCAAAACCAATTCACAAACACACAAGAATCAACGTAAACAGAAGTTGAAGTTGTAATGATATTATAAAAATAATAAAATGCAGACCAGAACGTCCCAAAACCATTAAACTTAAAAGACGTAGAATTTCTGCATGATAAAAAATCGATAAAGTAAACCAAAATGCAGGCAAAACGAAGGGCTGCAAAAGAACAGCAACTTCAGAAGTCACTGGACGCAGGGCGTCGCCTTCGTCAGCGAGGTCGGTTAGTGGGCCATTAAAATTCTTCCTGTCAGAAGTGGTGTGTGCGTCTGTCTGTCTGCCTGCCTGTCTGAGTGTCTGTGTGCTTGCTTGCCTGCCTGAAGTTTCACCAGTCATGATTAGGTCTCAGTTTTAAGCCTCGAAATACGGAGAACGGAGGAGTTTTTTAAAGTTAAACAATGAGAGGCGAGTCAGATTTATCTAGCCAGGTTGGGGATTACGGCACGTATCCTGTGGAGGTAAAAGATTAATCATACTAGGCAAACGGGTGCTTCATCAGACGGGGGTCAACGTAAGAAGAAGAAGAAGAGGAGGAGGAGGAGGAGGAGGAGGAGGAGGAGGAGGAGGAATGAGTAGACTTCCCCCGAGGTGAGCCAATGAATGACTGAGGAGAATGATGCTTTACACTCCACCACTCTTTTTCAAACTGGATCCCAAGAAGAAGAAAAAGAAGAAGAAGAAGAAGAAGAGGAGGAGGAGGAGGAGAAGGAGGAGGAGGAGGAGGAGGGAGTAGAAGAAGAAGAATGAGTAAAATCCTCTGAGGTGAGCCAATGAATGACTGAGGACGCTGATGCATAAAACCCCCAAACACTTGCACATTTTTATCAAAACAGGGCCCGCCAAGGAGGAGGAGGAGGAGGAATTACAAGACCCCCAACTACACCTCTTTCCATCAAGAAACCAGGAGGTCCCCTTTTCCCACCCTATCAAATTCCTCACCTTGTGCTCCTCGACTTTGGTGAGACTCAGGTTCCTCCTGTGCTTGGGCGCCCACTTGCTGATGGAGGCCGTGATGTCGAGTTTCTTGGGCGCGTCGCTCTGGCCAGGTCCTCCGCCACCCAGCTCGATGGTGAAGGCCATGGGCGAGGGCTTCTTCGGCTCGAGGGAAGCACTGGAGCTGTTTACCTCTTGGTTACTCTCGGCGCAGTCTTCATTCTGCTGCTGCTGATGGGAGGGAGCTCCTGCGGGCGCTGACGACGATGACACCGACGAGGAGAGGGATGAGCCTTCGTTGTTGGTTGGGGCGCCGCCCGTGGAAGGGATGAAGCCGTTGCGTGGTTTCTCTCCCGAAAGGAGGAGGGACCTTCCCGTCGTGGGGTCGTCGGGGATTGGTCCTCCTGCCGTCGCAGACGAAGTTGTAGTCGTGGTAGCACTCGGAGAGATTTTGCTGTCTTGGTTTACCGAGGATTTCCGCTCGATATCTGTCGGAGGGACAAGAAGAAGAGAGAAAATAAGAGAGATTATACAGAATAAAAGTTGTTTTATTAAAAATAATGGCAGAAATCACAGAATTGATTTTTTACAAAATTCTTGAATATTGGACAGCTGCTTTGTAATACCAGCGTGCCATAAATACAAATCATAAGGAGAATTGAAAGAATTTTGTACAAAACCAGTTCTTTGAATCCTGCCATTATTTTTAATAAAACATCCTTGAAAGAAGGTCTGCTTTCAACATACACAGAATAAAATTGGTATAACTAAGATAATAAATTACTTTCTCAAATACTAGGCATAAAAAAAGCTGGTTTCTATTTACTTGAGAAATATAAAATCAAAATATGCTAGTATGATCTGTAAAAAATATACAATTGAAATATAGTGGAATAATCTGTAAGATATAAAACTGAAATATGCCAGTATAATCTATAAGAATATAAAATTGAAATATGATAGTATAATGTATAAGTATGAAATTGAAATATGCTAGTTTAATCTTTAAGAAGATACAATTGGAATGTGTTATTATAATCCATAAGAATATAAAGTTTATGCTCGTATAATGTATAAGTAATATAAAATTGAAATATACTAGTATAATCTATAAGATTATTAAATCTAAATATGCTAGTGTAATTTGTAATTATATATATACACACATATATATATATATATATATATATATATATATATATATATATATATATACATACACATATTATAATATATATATATATATATATATATATATATATATATAAGATTGAAATTGGAAGTATAATCTATAAGATATACAAACATAAAAAAACTAGCAATTGCACATTTTCGAAGTGGAAACGAATCAATTCCATAAACTTGAAATGGAAAAAATAAATTTTATCCCTTTTACAAACTATATATCCTAGAGCCACCCATCAATATATTTCACTTATTTCCCCCACTGCAACTGCAAATGGATCATTGCAAAATGCCAACACAGCAATGTTGGTTGCAATCCGCTGCATATCCCTTTCCAATTGAGTGAGCTTAAAGTATCTAGGCGTTAAAAGACATGGCTTACGACAATCAAGTTGACGTCGCTGTGAGCTCTGTGTTTTTGATTGTATGTATGTATGTATGTATGTATGTATGTATGTATGTATGTATGATGTATGTATGTAGTATGTATGTATTAATATTTGCTTGGCAGAAGAAATGTAAGAGCTTTCGTCTTCTCTACAGATAATATCAAAAGAAATTAGCATTGGCCAGATATCCAGATCAAAACGATACGCGGCTAAAAACCATCCTCTATAAGATCTACACATATGGTCCAACTTTGGTTCAAAGCGGTCCAGTGGTTTCGCCGTCTATGGCAAACATACATATATACATACAAACACAGTCCGACCATCAGCTTTATATATAAGATATATATACATATATAAACATGCACCAATATATATTTGTATATATATAGATACACAAATATATGTATATATATAAAATTACACACACACACACACCACACACACACACACACATATATATATATATCTATATATATAATATATATATATATATATATATATATATATATATAATATATGCAAACATACATATACATTGTATATGTCAGAACGCTTCCCATTCCAATCTTATCTTGACACCAACGGTTAGTTGAACCCCATTTGAACACCTGGGTTCATACGCCAACACCTGTCAAAAGTTTCACTCTCCCGACACAGGTGGCGCTAGTTTCGAATCTGTTTCCTATTCAAACGCAAAAAAGCTTTCTTAAAAACGACTCGTTTTGAGCCAAGTTGATATTTGATATGTCAAGATTTATTGAAAGAAGTTCTTGATCAAAATTCCACGAAGAGGACAGATGTCCTGATTATACAAATCGTATGGACAACTGTGAGCACAACGACGAAGTGAATTTGAATAAATTGGAGAATTACGAAAGGTAACGAAAGGCAATTTGGGTAAAATAGTTAAAATGCATAACTGGATCTAAGGAATGGTAATGTTTTATGTATTATATATATATATATATATATATATATATATATATATATTATATATATATATATATAGAGAGAGAGAGAGAGAGAGAGAGAGAGAGAGAGAGAGAGAGAGAGAGAGAAATCACTAAACCGCATTATAAATGCTCAACCACTTAAATATAACTTTCAAAGTTTGACCAAAAAAAAAAAACAAAAAAAGACAAAGGTAAACTTATCTCTCAAATGTTCCTCCGTCTATCGAAGCCACTTATCTCTCTGCCATCTCTCCTCTCTCTTTTTCTATCTTTCTCTCCTTGCGTAACATTCATTAAAAGTCGTCAGAGACTAAAGTTGCCTGAACCTTCTTCACCACAGCAAGGTACTTGACGTAGGTGACTAGAGCCTTACTGCTTCTTGAAAAATGTCTAAAGAAACTCTCCCCCTCTCTCTCTCTCTCTCTCTATTTAAGCGCACACACACTAATTGAATTTCCTTCTGTCTGTCTCACTCTCCAAATGAATTTCTCTCTCTCTCTCTCTCTCTCTCTCTCTCTCCAGGCAAGCACTTACATAACTCTACGGACCTGACGAGTCATACTTGACCCTGCAGTGACATTTGACAGTTCAAAAGATTCATTGTCATAAACATCTGGCCATACATTCCTACAAACTAGAAGAGAGAGAGAGAGAGAGAGAGAGAGAGAGAGAGAGAGAGAGAGAGAGAGAGAGAATTTACATTTAACATATATAACTCGTTATAAAGTACAGAACAGCATAATAATAATATGACACCTTATTAAGCCAGAAATTCTTTCAGACAGATCGAAGTCAGTGGAACAAAATTCTCCTTAATTGTTCAGGTGCACAAGCTCAGAATGTTGGAATAAACGAGAGACCCACTTTTTAACCAGGACATCTTAAATTGAGAGGTGTCTATTAACGCATTTCTTCAACATAAAACTGCAGTCATTGTAAAAATTGACAAAAAAACCAACATTTCACTTTGTAAGAATAAAACCCTATATCTTGGTGCTAAACACGAACAGCTGGAGAGGTAATCTTCTTAGAATGAATGGGGCACAATAACCCCTTTCGTGCCCTATAAAGTGGGCAAGGGGGCATTAATCGTAACGGGTTTTCGTTGGGCAATAAAGGGTTACATAAAAGACAAGAGCACTCCTGAAGGAGTTTTTGAAGGTTCGTACAAACGGCCACAAAAGTTTCGAGATGAATTTGGACCTTGAAAAATCCTTATGAAGGCAATGGCGTTAGTGAGATGAATTTATTTTTGCTGGTTTCAATTGCTTTTAGTAGTAATGCCCCGCCTGTTATACCCAAGAGATAGAGCATATTAAAAAACCTAATCACTTAAATAGCTTCTCTGCTCATGTTAGGTTTACGAATCAAAGTACATTTTAACAAATGTATTTATAACTCAGTACGCATAATACATGCACCATACATTCGGGAATGTGTATATCTACGGGTATGCATCTATGCAATGTACAGCGCGCGGGCTTTTGCTCGTAAATAAACACGGCAACGATAGACATTGACAAAGGACTGACTCTTAGTTCGCCCCTGCATCTCTAATGGTCCATAATCCTGGAAATTCAGCGATTTTTACGAGTACCTGGTCAGCATCAGAGAGAGAGAGAGAGAGAGAGAGAGAGAGCCTTGCGCAACGGGTTGCTGAGGGAGGGAGGGAGGTGATGGGGGTAAGAGTAGGGGAGGAGGAGGAGGAGGGGGAGGGATTGAGGAAGAGGTAAGGGGACGAGCGGAGGTCCCAAATGATTGGACGCAGTCAGTGCCTGTGGTTGATGCCCCAATAAACAATAACGTCTCTTTAGTGTCTCCCGAGACTTCGAGAGGAGAAGAGGCTTCGGCCAGTAAGTTTGTCCCTCCAAGGTCTCTCTTTCTCTCTCTTTCTACCTCAGGTATTCGAGGTCCTCGGTCGGTCCCTCTCGAGGCCAAATCGTCAACACCACAATGCGAGGGGGAGGGTGTGAGGCGTGGGTTGGTGGGGGGGGGGGGGGGGGGTAGTGCCTCCTTCCAAACATGGCGGAGCACCGGGCACAAAAAACTGGTCCGGCTGCTACAAAAAGTTTTGGCCATCCTTGCTTTCAATTATTCAAAGACGGCAAAATGGCGCAGTCCCTAAGTGACTGATAGTTATCCTATTCAAATGACTCATCAAAGACTGTCAAAAATTCTTATGGCCCACCAATAAATGTCAAAGATTCAAATGGCCCACCAGAAAATGTCAATGATTTAAATGGTCCACCAGAAAATGTCAATGATTCAAATGGCCCACCAGAAAATATCAATGATTTAAATGGCCAACCAGAAAATGTCAGTGATTCAAATGGTCCACCAGAAAATGTCAGTGATTTAAATGGCCAACCAGAAAATGTCATTGATTTGAATGGTCCACCAAAAAATATTACAGACTCAAATGGCCCACCAAAAAAACTAAAACTTTGAAATGGCCCACCAAAAAATGTTAAAAACTCAAATGGCCCACCAAGAAATGTCAGAGACTCAAATGGCCTACCAAAAAATGTCAGAGATTTAAATGGCCCACCAAATAATGTCAAAGAATCAAATGGGCCACCAAAAAATGTCAAAGGCTCAAATGGCCCACCAAAAATCTAAAACTTTGAAATGGCCCAACAAAATAGGTCAGAGACCCAAATGGCCCACCAAAAAGGGTCAGAGACTCAAATGGCCCACCATAAAATGTTAAAGACTGAAATGGCCCACCAAAAGATGTCAAAGGCTCAAATGGCCCACCAAGAACTCTAAAACTTTGAAATGGCCCAACAAAAAAGGTCAGAGACTCAAATGGCCCACCAAAAATTGTCATTGATTCAAATAGCCCACCAAAAAGTGTAACAGTTTGAAATAGCCCACCCAAAAAATGACAAGGATTCAAATGTTTAACAAAAGAATGTCAAAGCGTTATAGATTTCTTTGTAGGAACCGACTCCTATGAATTCATGTTTTTTTTTTTGGCACTGCTGCACAAAGAAGGTAGGAGCTGCATCGGCCATCACCCTCAAGGCAAATATATCCCGGTCCCTAATTACAGGTACTAGATCCCTGTACCGCTATGAGACATCAGCATTTGGCACGGAATTTCTGAGAATAAGAACCTGAAGTGTTAGGTGTGTGATACCAGTACCAGTAAAAAAAAAAAAAAAATTTTTTTTAAGTTGTTTTAATGGTTTATAATCCTGTCATCTCTTTGTATCGTGTATTTCTAGAAGGAATTAATTCAGTTTACTTGTGGGATGATTTATCTAATTAAAATCGAGCCTTCACATTCACAACTAATCCCTGATCTTCCTGTCCTGCAGATATAGAGACTAGATTAACCGAACTGCAACATAAATATAAGAGTTCAAGCAAAGATTCAACATGCATTTATTCCCTAAAGCAATTCTCTTTTATGTTATGACTTGCATTTTTATCTGTTTATTTATTGGTTTGTTAATTTATTTTTCCTGTTCTAATAACCGATATTTCTACTTTTTGTATACCCTATTACCTTCTGTTACTTTTTTCAAATGAACAGCATAATATTCTTATGAAATAGGGTTCATCCTCTCAATAATAATAATAATGATAAATAATAAAACTGAAAAAGTTACTATAACGACAATAATTATAGTAATATCACTATTAATAATTTCTGAAACAAACTCAACAATTTTAACCTTCCAACAGACTAATTTTATGCAGCATTAACTAACAATAAACGACTTTTTTTTCAAGTTCGATAACCACAGAACCAAAGGTAATCGAACTAAGGATCCAGCATATTCCAGGTGTTGGAAAACGAAATTAATTTCGCGTTCCAGTATTGCTTCTGGCCCTCAGAGTGCTGGGAAAGAGATTTGATTTGCGTTTCAGGATTGCTTCTGGTCTTCCAGGTGATGGAAAAGGATTAATTTGCGTTGCAGGATTAATTCTGACCCTTCAGGTGCTGGAAAATGGCACTGATTATCGTTCCAGGATTAAATCTGGCCCTTCACATGCTGGAAAAGGGCATCGATTCGCTTTCCAGGATTACTTCTTGCTCTCCAGGTGCTGGAAAATAACACAGATTCGTGTTCCAAGATTACTTCTGGCCTCCCAGATGCTAGAAAAGGTCGCTTATTCGCCTTCCAGGATTATTTCTGGTCCATCAGGTGCTGGACAAGGGCATTGACTCGCCTTCCAGGATTGCTCCTGGCCCTTCGGGTGCTGGAACAGGAATTCACTGGCATTCCAGGATTAATTCTGGCCCTTCGGGTGCTCTAAAAGAGACTGATTCGCGTTTCAGGATTAATTCTGGCAATGCAGGCGGTGGACAAGGGCATTGATTCCCCTTCCAGGATTACATCAGACCCTCCGGGTGCTGGAAAAGGGCATGGATTCGCGTTCCAGGAATACTTCTGGCCCACCGCTTACGAGATCTACTACTACGGCCGTTACATAATGTCCAGTGCCTTGTCGCTGCTAGAAGGTCACCCGCTACGTATTTGGAACGGGGGGGAGACAATAATAATAATACTGCTATGTTACGTCTCACATTCAAGGGCGCCGTAGCCCCGGCGCCAAGTTGGTTGGCATTCGCTCCTGGCGCTGTCTGCGCGTGCGCAGATCGCCGAGACGATGCTGAGGAATATGTAAATGTAGGAAATAAAAATTGACGAGGAGTGTGATTATGATCTTTGATTGTTTAGACGTTGGTTCGTTGGTAATTGCCTATATTTGAAAATATAGGCAATTTGTAGTAGAGGGCTCCTTGTGAATACTGCAATCGACTACTGCGTCGATTGGGATACATTAAAACACCCCCATTCGACAATATGGGACCAAGAGAACTCTACATTCGAGTAATTCTAGACAGCAGCAGTCGACAAGGGAAGAATTTATAAGCCTTCTGTCGAATATAGCACTTTGAGAATACTACAGTTGATGGCTGTGTCGAATAGAGAATTTTGAGAGCACTACAATTGATCGCTGTGTCGAATAGAGAATTTCAAGAGCACTACAACTGATGGCTGTGTCAAATAGAGAACTTTGAGAGCACTACAATTGATGGCTGTGTCGAATAGGGGAACTTTGAGAACACTACAATTGATGGCTGCGCCGAATAGAGAACTTTGAGAACACTAAAATCGACAAGTTTGTCGAATAGGATACTCTTGAGGACACTACAGTCGACAGTGATAGAAAACATAAGCGCTACATCGAATAGAGCACCTTAAGAACACATTTATTGACAAACATGTCTGTCGAATAGGAGACCACTACAGTCAACAAGGAAAGGAAAAAGGGCACCTTGAGAACATTATAGTCGACAAACATGTCGATTGAAGGGTTTACAGAACTCTAAAATCAACTGAAAAAGAAAGCACAAGCCTTTTGTCGAATACTATACCACTTTGAGAACACATTAGTTTTACAGACATGTGGAAAGGGGGACTTAGAATAGACTAATTGATAAACATGTCGAATGGGGGACTTACAAAACACTACACTCAAGAAATATGACGAATGTGGGGGCTTAGAATACACTATATAATACGTCGAAAGGAGGACTTAGAATTAAACTAAAACTGATCTGTCGAATGGGGGGCTTAGAATACACTATAATTGATATGTCGAATGGGGGACTTAAAGAACACTACACTCGACAAACATGTCGAGTGTGGGGGACTTAGGGAGCACTGTAATCGACCAGAAAAGAAAGGTGTGTGCAGTGAAGACAAAATAGTGAAAGTTCTTCAAAAAAAATTACGTCAAAAGGAAATCCCATAACTAATGACGGAGGAAGATAGAATGAGATGCCAGTCGTTAAAAGTAATTATTACATTTTATGACTTAACAAATTATTATTATTATTATTATTATTATTATTATTATTTTATTATGTTCAGAAATTTCACAATCTCATGAAGAACAATGTGTAAAAAATCCACAATATTTACATAGTAATATATCTTTACTATATGTTTGTGGATTATTATTATTATTATTATTATTATTATTATTATTATTATTATTATTATTATTATTATTATTATTATTATTATTATTATTATTAAGAAATTTCACAATCTCATGAAGAACAATCTGAGTAAAAAAGTCCACACAATATTGACATAATGGATTTTTTACACACATTATTATTATTATATTATTATTTTTTTTTTTTTTTTTTTTTTTTTTTTTTTTTTTTTTATTTTTTTTTTTTTTTTTTTTTTTTTTTTTTTTTTTTTTTTGTCTCTATCACAGTCCTCTAATTCGACTGGGTGGTATTTATAGTGTGGGGTTCCGGGTTGGCATCCTTGGCCTAATCCTTAGCTAGTCCATCACTTTTCTACTATGTGCGCCGTTTCTAGGATCACACACTTCTGCATGAGACCTGGAGCTACTTCAGCCTCTAGTTTTTCTAGATTCCTTTTCAGGGATCTTGGGATCGTGCCTAGTGCTCCTATGATTATGGGTACGATTTCCACTGACATATCGCATATCCTTCTTATTTCTATTTTCAGGTCTCGATACTTATCCATTTTTTCCTCTTCTTTCTCTTCAACTCTGGTGTCCCATGGTATTGTGACATCAATGAGTGATACTTCTTCTTGATTTTGTCAATCAACGTCACGTCTGGTCTATTTGCACGTATCACCCTATCCGTTCTGATACCATAGTCCCAGAGGATCTTTGCCTGATCGTTTTCTATCACTCCCTCAGGTTGGTGCTCGTACCACTTATTACTACAAGGTAGCTGATGTTTCTTGCACAGGCTCCAGTGGAGGGCTTTTGCCACTGAATCATGCCTCTTTTGTACTGGTTCTGTGCAAGTGCCGGGCATTCGCTTGCTATGTGGTTTATGGTTTCATTTTTCGTATTGCACTTCCTACATATGGGAGAGATGTTATTTCCGTCTATCGTACTTTGAACATATCTGGTTCTTAGGGCCTGATCTTGTGCCGCTGTTATCATTCCTTCAGTTTCCTTCTTTAGCTCTCCCCTCTGTAGCCATTGCCAATTGTCATCGCTGGCTAGTTCTTTAGTCTGTCTCATGTATTGTCCGTGCATTGGTTTGTTGTGCCAGTCCTCTGTTCTCTCTGTCTTTCTCCTGTCTCTGTATATTTCTGGGTCTTCGTCTACTTTTATTTAGATTATTATTATTATTATTATTATTATTATTATTATTATTATTGAGAAGATAAACCTTCTAATCATATGGAGCAAACCCACCAAAGCATATGGTGTTCATCTGAAAGAAGTAACAGAAGGTAACAAGATATATAAAGAGAAGAGATCATTTATTATTATTATTATTATTATTATTATTATTATTATTATTATTATTATTATTTTATTATTATTATTATATTACTGAGAAGACAAACCACTGACTTGAAATTCAATTCAAGCTTCCATAGAATATTATGGCATTCATTTGAAAGTAACAGGTGATAGGAAATGCAGAAAGAAGAGATCACTTAGTGGAAAAGAAAGGGGAAGAAAGAAAATTCACAAATGAACATAATAAAGAGATAAAAATGTAAATAAGTGATAAAATACCAGACGAATTGTTTTGAGACAGCAATGCAATTTGCATCTTCGTTTGAACAGCATTGAAAACTGTATATGTTTAAGTATGAAGGAAGCATAAATAAAACAAGATAAAATAGATAAATCAAACATAACAATATAGTTTTATGAACAAAGATTAATGGAAGGAAATTTTGGAAAGATGATGGTTACTGAAAATATTATTGCTGGAAATTGTCAAAAAAAAGTGAACGTTCAAAATACACAAAAACAAGCACACGAAGTCATAGGTACATTTTGTGGCCTACAAAGAGAGAGAGAGAGAGAGAGAGAGAGAGAGAGAGAGAGAGAGAGAGAGAGAAAGTCTTTGTTAAAATGCAGTCTATAACGGCTGATGACAGGAATACAGACAGACAGGCAGCAGAGACAGCAGCACTTGGATGTCTAGCACTTGTTTCACCGGAAATGGCGGCGGAAGTGAGAGAGAGAGAGAGAGAGAGAGAGAGAGAGAGAGAGAGAGAGAGAGGAAGTTTCACTGCCAACCCTTGAGACACGACACCAGCGTATAGTAAAGTTTAAGGGGCGAATGATTGAGAGAGAGAGAGAGAGAGAGAGAGAGAGAGAGAGAGAGTTTCACTTCTAACTCTAAGACTCGACACCAACGTATCGTCGAGTTTAAGGAGCGAAAGGTTGTCCAATAAAGAGAGAGAGAGAGAGAGAGAGAGCGAGGGAGAGCGAGAGACGAGGAGAGAGAGAGCGAGAGAGAGTTTCAACTGCCAACCTTCTTAAGACACGGAACCAAACCAAGTATTCTAAGGAGGTTTTCGGGTAAATTGACGAAAAAAAATTGACAAAAAGAATGCAATTTTTTTTTCAAAAATATTATTATAAAATAATTCACGAAAAGGCTTTCGGTATTTTGAACATAAATTTGCCATCCTGTAAATATGTGTAACGTATTATACCAGAAAATCGAGGAGAACAAAAATTATTTGACAAATGCAGAAACAGGCGTGAGGGAATGACAAAAATATTCTCCGAAAGATTTAATTTCATTGTAAGTTTAAATTTCATGATATTTCAATTATTTTAACCTTAATTGTTTTAATCATTTTAATTTTAGTGGTAGTACAGCAGACATCTGAAATTCTGGTACTTACTTAAGGAACATAAAGATTTATTTCCAAATCAAATTGTTTTTAACTTATTTTCATATTGAAACAATTTAGAACAGACTGTTTGATCAGTTGAGCTTAATTTTGTGAGGCGTCGAAATAGAAGAGATTTAATTTTACTTTTACAAAAGAAATATAAAGATATATATTCTAATTTTTCATAAATTTCCTTCAAAATTATTGCCGAGAAAAACAGGACATTTTAATAATATATTTATATATTGATTTTAATTATTCTAATTTCAATAATTTTAATAATTTTAATTTTAGTAGTACAGAAATCCTCTGAAAAGTTCCTGATTACTTAAGAGACCCAAAGATTTATTTTCTAATTTTAAATAAAATCTTTTAAAAAATTATTACTGACAAAAACGTAGCAGATTTTAAAAAAATATTGAATCAGTTTTGAACAAAATGGTAATTTAGTCTTAAAACTAAACTT
>NC_087204.1:101244278-101245387 GCF_015104395.2 Macrobrachium nipponense
TATAGAGAACAAAACTGCTACACCTGCTGAAATTCACGAACCTCCAGCAGAGAGTTGGAATGAATTTGCACCTCGCTCGAATGCTAATTTAAAAAAAAAAAATAAAGCCATTTTTTTAAGACTAGACTCGTACCGCAAAGTCTTGCAAGTTCACGGAGTTTTAAAGAATTCTTTTTACAGAAACGTAAATAGCTGTTATTTTACGAATTATCTGATGCGTGAAGTCTTCTGAGAGGATTAATATTTATACTCCTGGTTTCGAAAACGTTATTTTTCCATCAATATTCTTCTTCTTCAACACCTCTCCCGCTCGCCAACCTTGCAATAAGAGTGGTGGCTGCTCCCGCTGCCGCCGACGTTTCTGGTACTCCGGGGCGGTAACCCGACCAAGTGGAGACCATACTTGAATCGTGAAAACAGAAGTGGACGTTCGTCTCCCCTTGAGGTACTCCTTAAGAAAATGAAGACGCCGCTAACCACATAACATATAAAGGGGAAAAAAATAGCTACTGAGGTCAAAAAGAACTTGAATAAAATGACATTAACAAAATGGTAAACATCCTCGAGACTATGTCAGAGAGAGAGAGAGAGAGAGAGAGAGAGAGAGAGAGAGAGAGAGAGAGAGAGAGACCTTCACAAACACACAACGGGTGAGTCATCCAACGTTCACCCGAGTGGAAATCCGTTCTGAAGTATATACGTAAAGTAATCGCTTTTGCTTAAGTGTTTCTTTCTGATACTCAGATGAATATGTGTGCATGTGTGTGAATGTGTATTTATACACACTTTACGTTTAGGGAACACAAGCGTACATACATACAACACAGACATACATACATACATCACACACGCACCCAAGGAACGACCTTTTTAAACGCTTCTAACTTTCCCTCTCGAACTTTTCGCGGACCAGTAAGTTTTACAAATAGAGAGAGAGAGAGAGAGAGAGAGAGAGAGAGAGAGAGGTAATTTCTCTCTCTCTCTCTCTCTCTGTCTCTATCTATCTCTCTCTCTCTCTCTCCTTCCCCCAAGAAGAGAGCTACAATAATAATGCCTTTCCTAATTCGCCTGCTGCCTGATCTCCAGTGCGGAACTTTTCCTTTACATTA
>NC_087204.1:101245887-101265887 GCF_015104395.2 Macrobrachium nipponense
CACATAATATGACTCATATCCGTTGAAAGCAAAGCTTAAATTGTTGACTGCGGGTTTTATACGAAGAAATCACAGGGCGCTTGTTAGAACCTAGATAGCTGTTACACGTTTTTATTTTTTATTTTATTTTTATTTTCGCTTTCCTGCTTCTTCCACGAAAGGCAATCGAGCTGTTTCTTACTCCCTTCGCAAGCTGAGAGGCGTAGGAGGTTAAATACTCCTCTCACTAAACAGTGTCAGTGGTTTCGTGGTAAGAGAACAGGCTGTTTATATATTTATTTATATGTGCCATAATATACTGTAAATTATGTTTAAAACAAATTCAGGTATAAAAAAGGATTTATCAATTCCTTTCGAAAATATATTCTGGAATAAAAAAGGGATTAGCAATTCCTTAATATATACTTTATCAGTAATAATCAAATTATTATATCGATATATATATTATAGTATATATATATATATCTATATATATATATATATATATATATATTTATATATTATATATATTATATAATATATATATATAATTATATTATATTTACAGAAACGGAATTGCAACACGAAAGGCGTCGTCTATGTTCCGTTGATGTATGTGTATGTATGTATGTACGTATATGAATGTATTACCAAATCAAGCACCAACGCACACGTACACACACACGCACACACTCACAAAGCCGCTATCATCCTATGAAAGAGATCCCTGACTGAAGAAAGCTTTCCGGAAATCGAGTCTATCTGAAATCACTTAGTGACGTTGGAGAGGTACCGCAAGAGATCTCAGGTCTTACCTCATTCTCTCTCTCTCTGTTTCCTCAACCTCTGGATTTCTTATTTCTTTGTGTTTTACGAGATAATGGAGATTCCTTTTTTTCCAATTTCATTGCATTTGAGAGAACGAAGTTGAAAGTAGTTATGTTAGAGTTATGTTTCTGGTTTTTCTGTTAGTTAGCTGATTTGCATGAAAAGTTCGTGTGTGTGTGTGTGTGTGTGTGTTGTGTGTGTGTGTGTGTGTGTGTCTGTAGTTTGTGAACCGTGTGTACTTCAGATGATTTGGCCAAAACCGTTCAATCTACCAGATACTAGGTAGAGATCCAATCTTGGATAGAATACCAATTTTACATTTTGAAGAATAAGGAAATTCCTTTTCTAACGCAACCAAGTTAATCAAGATACTTTTACTCAGAAATCCAGATTTCTTTACGAGAGGTAACATTCTTAGAATATTTATTCTTATATACAGTTAGAGTCTTTACACCTCGTAATTGAGATTGATAGAGAATATTAATAAATATTTTTTTCGAATAAAGCTTGAGAATATTAAGGAAATACGTTTTTATGGTAAAACATAAGAATATATTTGTTGTGGAATTCCTCAAGAAGGTAGAGTTGACTACTCACCTGAGTAGAAAGTATTTACCTGTGACCTTGCTCAGGTGATTAAGATAATCCTTAGGTTTAACGTTGTGTTAAAAAAATTGAATTAATTGTATGGTACACATGTGTAGATAAGAATTCATTCTCATTCATAATACAAGCACGCATGATGAACACAGTGCCATGTGTTTGAAAATGCGGTTAAACTTGACAGATGTGAGAGAATTCAACTGCTAAGTCATGTATACTAAGATTCAGTCAGTTGCCAATTTAGTTTTTAATTTGTTTTTTATTTTTTAGAATTTGTTTTAGAATACGATTATGTAAATGCGAATGTTATGTAGATCTTATATATATATATATATATATATATATATATATATATATATATATATATATATATATATATATATATATATATATATATATACTATATATATATATATATATATATATATATTACATTAGCTATATGCACTTGACGCTAAGTCATCTAATGACTCCAGTGGGCCAATGTCTTTTTAATGTCAACCTTTGACCTGAATTTTGTAAACACACACACTTTCTCCACGAACAATTGTACCAATCACATTTGTACATTCTCCCGTGAGTAACTTTTTTTTCTCTGTAGCCATTTATTCCGATATCTCAGCCGTACGTGTACGTGTTTTCACGTACGCAACGGGAGACCTTCGTAAAAGGCGTACGCACCTCCAGACGCATATATATACGCACATGCACTTCCGCACGCACGCGCGTACAAACACATAATATAAAAGTGCAAATTCCAAGTTCCTCCACAAATAAGGTGAGGAAATGTCGAACTCTTGTTCGTAAATAACGCAATTGTCTTGAAGCGTTCGAGAGCTCAGAATTCCTGCCTGAGAAATGGAGAGGAGGAGGAGGAGGGAGGCATAGGAAAGGCGCCAGGAGGGAGGGAGTTGAGGAGAGAGTGAGAGAGGAGGGAGGAAAGCGCCAGGGATTGGTTAGATAGATGCCATTTGATTTTCTTGTTTATACGCTCTTTCGTGCTTTCTTCATCGACGCCGCGTTTTCCCTCGAGTGAACGAATGATAGGGAGGAGAAAAAGGAATATATAATACTTAAGGTTATGACTATTTAGCTGGTGTTAGTCTGCGACGTCGTATCTGTGTTGTGCTAATTTCATCTGTGAATTATTGTTTATCGTAATCGTTCAAACTCGTGGACTTTAGGCTAATAAACAGCTATTTATTAAGATAAATAGCTGTTTATTAGCTTTTGGTTGTGGTTATGAATATATTGAGTTTTATGAATGTATACACAGTGTAATATACACATATGTTTTGTGTACGGTCTCATAATTGCCCGGGGACTTACATATTTATACATACATACGTACTCCACTCAGTATTATAGGCAATCACTATAATTTTGCATTACTGTTTTCCCTTGCAACCTTCCAGTAACCCTCCCTAACTTTCCAGGAAATGCTTCACAACCCTTCCAGCCAACGTTTCCGTTCCCTGGATGAACCTTCCAGCTGTTCCCTGAGCGATTCCAGGCCTTATAGTTATTCCCTGGGCGATTCCAGGCCTTCCAGTTATTCCCTGGGCGATTCCAGGCCTTATAGTTATTCCCTGGACGATTCCAGCAAACCTCCCTAGCATTCCAGGAAATGCTTTCCTCACAACCCTTCCAGCAACCATCCAGTTCCGTGGATGAACCTTCCAGCTGTTCCCTGGGCGATTCCAGATCTTTCAGCTGTTCCCTGGACGATTCCATACTTCCAGCGTTTCTGAGCCATTACAAGCCTTCCAATGTTCCTGGGCGATTCCCGACTTTCCAGGTGTTCCCTGACGATTTCAGACCTTTCAGCTGTCCTGGGGCCATTCCCAAGCTTCCAACTGTTCCGTGGGTGATTCCAGACCTTCCAGATGTTCCCTGAACGATTTCAGACCTTTCAGCTGTCTCGTGGCGATTCCAGACCTTTCAGCTATTCCGTGGGCGATTCCAGGCCTTTCAGCTGTCTCCTGGACGATTCCAGACCTTCCAGCTGTTTCATGGGCGAATACAGACCTTCCAGCTGTTCTCTTGGCGATGCCAATCACTCCAGCCGTCTCATGGCGATTCCAGACCTTGCAGCTGTTTCATGGGCGATTCCAGACCTTGCAGCTGTTCCCTGGGCGATTCCAGACCTTCCAGCTGTTCCCTGGATAATTCCAGATCTTCCAGCTGTTTCCTGGGCTATTCCAGACCTTTCAGCTGTTCCCTGGGTGATTCCAAACCTTCCAGCTCTTTCCTAGTCGATTCCCGACCTTCCAGCTCTTCCCTGGACAATTCCAGACCTTCCAGCTCTTCCCTGAGCGATTCTAGCACCCCTCCCTAACCTTCCAGGAAATACTTTCTTCACAACTCTTCCAGTAACCCTCCTCCCTATAACCTTCCAGAGAACGCTTTCCCACAGCCCCTTCCTTCCAGCAAGCCCTTCCATTCCCTGGAAGAACTTTCCAGCTGTTCCCCGGGGCGAGTCTCGTAACTTCCGTTGATGATCCGTGGACGTCAGTTCTCAAATGAGTCCCGGAGCCTTAGAGCTCTCCTATTTCATGGTAAAGGATGATGAAGCCTTCTGGTTCAGGAGGTAATGTCCCACTTATATTTCGGCAAGTTAGATGATGATGATGTCGACTTATCGTTCTGGGTTACTCTGATTTAATTAAGGATTTGGGGGTTTCAAGTATGTTTCTGACTCAAGATCATTTTGTGGACATCTTGCATTTATTTATGTAAATACTTTCTAATTACATTTTCTTTAGTTTTTTTACATATTATTTTTCATCTTCGTGAAACTTTAATGATTCAAATCTCATTTAAATCTAAAGATGAAGTTCATGATATTTTTTTGTGGCACATATTAACTTCCGTTGTCATTTCTGTGGTACGTGTAAACTTCCGTTGTCATTACTGGGGTACGTTTCAACTTCATCTGTCATTTTTTGTTTTACTTTTAAACTTCCATGTCATTTTTTTCAGGTACGTTAAACTTCCGTTGTCATTATTTGCTTTGCATTTAAACTTCCATCGTCATTTTTGCAGTACGTTAAACTTCCGTTGTCATTATTTGTTTTACATTTAAACTTCCATCGTTTAAACTTCCGTTGTCTTCCTGGGGTACGTGTAAACTTCCATTGCCAATTTTTGTGGTACGTTTTAACTTCCGTTGTCATTTTTGTGGTATTTTTTAAACTTCCGTTGTCATTTTGAGGTGCGTTGAAACTTCCGTTGTCATTTTATGTGGCACATTGAAACTTCCGTTGTCATTTTGGGGTACGTTTAAATTTCCGTTGTCATTTTATGTGGTACATTTAAACTTCCGTTATCATTTTTGTGGTATTTTTTTTTTCTAACTTCCGTTGTTATTTTGAGGTACGTTTAAACTCCCGTCGTCATTTTATGTGGTACATTGAAACTTCAGTTGTCTTTTTGAGGTACATTTAAACTTCCGTTATCATTTCTGGGGTACATTTAAATAGCCTTTGGGATTTTCTAAAAGGAAACAAATTAGGGAAATAACGGGTATTATAATCCCGTCTTTATAAATCACAGAAATATATTTCATTTGTCTACTGATTAAGCAAGTCGAGATTATGTCATATCAAATCCATACGTCAAAAGGAATTGAAGAACGATGCTAATTATTTTGGTCATTCGTCATATTCATGACAATATATTTCCCTTTCATTAAAATCCTTTTCATTCATTAGTTTGCCGTCGACCCCAACCCAAATTCAGTCCTTCCCCCTACCACCCACCCCGCCCATTCCTACGTCCTGGGAACTGGGGTCAGACACATCATGGAATGGCAGGAATGCAATATCGGAGGGGGACTAAATTTCATAACTGTACCCAACACTGGTGGCTTGTGTGTTATTTTTAGTTTCTGTAATGTTTTCTCTTTTTGTTGCCCGTTTGCCATTTTGTCTTTTGGGGTAAACATTGCTGTTTGATTGTTCAGTAAGGTTAATTTTTTTTTGGGAGGTGGCAAGGTTATACTATATAAGTTGCTGTAGAATGGTTATTTAAAGATTTAGTGAAAGAAGGGTTTCTGTACGGTTGCTTTGATTGTCCAGTAAGGTTATTTTGGGGGTAAGGGGAGGGGGCCAAGGTTGTAGCAGAAAGGTTGCTGTAGAAGAGTTACTTAAGATTTACTGAAAGAAGGGTCTCCGTAGGGTTGCTGATGAATGGTTACTGAAAAGTCATTGCTTGAGAGTTACTGACGATGAGCTACTGAGGAAGGGTTACTGAAGCAGGTTACTTGAGGGTAAATGTGGAAATATTACTAAAGAATGGTTCCTTAAGGGTTACTGAAGAGGGGTTGCTGACAAAGGGTCACTGATGAAGGAAGTCTGCTGAAGAAGGGTTGCTGACAGAGGAGTTACTTATGAAGGGTCGCTGACAAAGGGCAACTGATGAAGGGTTACCAAGGAAGGGTTGCTGACAAAGGGTTACTGATGAAGGGTTACTGAAGAAAGGGTTACTACTTGAGAGAGTTATTGATGATGGGTTATTGAGGAAGGGTTACTGTAGAAAGGGTTGCTAACAAAGGGTTACTGCTGAAGAACGAGTTATTAAGGAGAGTTATTGATGAGGGATTACTGAAGAAGGGTTGCTGACAAAGGTTTTACTCAAGAAGGGTTACCCAGAAATTACTGAATGGTTGCTGACAAAAGGGTTTCTGAGGGGAGAGAGAGAGAGAGGAGTAGAGAGAGGAGAGAGAGAGAGAGAGAGAGAGAGAGAGAGAGAGAGAGAGAGAAAGCCAGCCAGGTGATTCTCCTCCTTTAATGGCCCTCTCAGCTGATTATAATACTCGGTGCCAGGGGAGGAAATGGCACTCATTCATTACCTCAATCACCTGTCATAATAATTGACGGGTTTTTTTTTCTTTTTGTTCTTTCTGTCAAAGTGGATGACTGTAATTGAGTCCCGTCTGTTCAGACCGAATGCAGGTTGAGTCTGCCAGAGAAAATACCCTATTTTGGAGATAGTGTAGACTCTCTCTCTCTCTCTCTCTCTCTCTCTCTCTTTCTTCTCTCTCTCTCTCTCTTTGTTTGAAATATTATTGGAATTATCATTGCAATGGGTGTGTAGCCAGGATTTACTCTCTCTCTCTCTCTCTCTCTCTCTCTCTCTCTCTCCTCTCTCTCTCTCTCTCTGGAATATTATTGACAGTCATTTCAGAGTGAGTGAGCCGAGATTTTTATTTTTATTGAACGATAATAATAAACAAGGATTCCTCCTCTCTCTCTCTCTCTCTCTCGTCCTCTCTCTCGTCTCTCTCTCTCGTCTCTCTCTCTTCTGGAAATATTATTGACAGTCATTTCAGAGTGAGTGAGCCGAGATTTTTATTTTTATTGAACGATAATAATAAACAAGGATTCTCTCTCTCTCTCTCTCTCTCTCTCTCTCTCTCTCTCTCTCTCTCTCTCTCTCTCTCTCTCTCTCTACTGCTTTGTCCTTTTCTTTTCGTGTTGCAAACACTTTTAATATTTCGTTGATAGTATACTTTTGCCTGTCTTCTCTCTCTTTCTTAGTTTTTTCTTCCAAAATAAAAAGAAAAACACTTCGCAGTTAACGAGAATAATAAAAAAGATTAAAAACTTGAAACCCTAAATTACAGATTCAGACCATTACAATAACCG
The DNA here is from genome assembly GCF_015104395.2 of Macrobrachium nipponense. Classification (NCBI taxonomy): domain Eukaryota; kingdom Metazoa; phylum Arthropoda; class Malacostraca; order Decapoda; family Palaemonidae; genus Macrobrachium; species Macrobrachium nipponense. The sequence continues at coordinate 101,252,946 of NC_087204.1, forward strand.
CATTACGTGGTGTTCCTTCCCGAATTACAGCAGGGAACTTTTGGAATGAATTACGTCGCTGCATTTAATGTTGTATATCTTAACCTGGGCATCGGGTCATAACGGCCATTTGTTGTGTTCAATGACCTCACATTATAGTTTATTTTTTTTATTTTTTTTAATGACTTGTCCATTGCATCAGCGGGTGATTTCAGTAACGAGAGAGAGAGAGAGAGAGAGAGAGAGAGAGAGAGAGAGAAAGAAGAGAGAGAGAGAAACATTATTTGAATCATATACTGTCCACAGTGTTTTGGAGAGAGAGAATTGGGAGAGAGAGAGAGAGAGAGGGAGGAGAAAAAGGGAGCCGAGAGAGAGAGAGAGAGAGAGATACTGGCTAGACCCTATACTATCAGCAAAAAATATTCGATGCATTTAGCACAAAAGAAGAAAAAGTAGAAGAGAAAGAGAGAGAGAGAGAGAGATAGAGGGAGAGAGAGAGAGAGAGAGAGAGTGTGGTGTTGGAGGGCGGGGGGGGGGGGGGGGGGGGGGGGGATGTGGGGGGGGGGGGGTAGGGGGTCAAGGAGGGCGATGTTGAGCCATCTGTTACCAACTCTGCAAAAGCAAACACAAGTCGAAGAGAACAAATAAAATTCAAATCGAGACGAAATCCACCTTGATGCTGGCTGAGAGAGAGAGAGAGAGAGAGAGAGAGAGAGAGAGAGAGAGAGAGAGAGTAAAGAAACGTCTGGAAGAACTTGATGGGTCTTTCCAGAGAGCCGCAGCAGAATCCTGGAATCATGGGAATGACGATCATTTGAAATAATGAGAATTTTATTCCTTTTTTTTTTTTCTTAACTGAACGGAATGTTTAGCGTCTTGCGAACTGTAACTATTATTATTATTATTATTATTATTATATTATTATTATTATTATTATTATTGATTATTATTATTATTATTATTATTATTATTATTTTTCTGTAGATGAAACCTATTCATATGAAACAAGCCCACCAAAAGGGACCATTGACTTGAAATTCAATCTTCCAAGGAATATTAGTGTTTATTAGGAAGAGGTAAGAGGAAGTAAAGAGAAAAATAATTGAATAAAATAGGTGAAAATAAGGCATTTCTTTCGTTTTTTATTATTTTTCTTCTTCGTTCGTTTATGCTTCCTCGGAGTCCCTAACTTTGCTGTCCAACTTCTCTGTTACCTCTAAATGGAATTGTGAGGTTTCATATCTTCATACACTTGTAATTCATTTCCTTTAATTACTGGAACTTTTATTTTTCTGTCTAACCGCTCTAACTCCTGTTTTCCATCTTCTTAAATGCCATATACCCAGTGCTTGGGTTAAGCGAAGTGAAATTTTAATTAACTTTTAAACTTAAATGGCGAATTAGAAGACTAAAAACCCTTAAGTTTCTCTCTCTCTCTCTCTCTCTCTCTCTCTCTCTCTCTCTCTCTATATATATATATATATATATATATATATATATATATATATATATATATATACATATATATATATATATATATATATATATATATATATATAATATATATATATATATATATATATGCAGCGTCCATAAAGTCCCAGTACCATTACAAGAAATAATGCTTGTAATGGTACTGGGACTTTATGGACATCCTGTATATATAAATATATGAATATATATAAATATATGTATTAGTACACATGTCTTGTTTCCTTGTATTACGAGCCACAGAGACACTCATTATTGGGTTTCATGTTTGCTCGTCGTCCAAACTGCATTCCGGGTACCCTGGAGGTGCATCTCACATCGACAACAATATAAATCAGGTCCTGTGGTTCTTTGCTTGTTGCCTCAGTGAAAGTAATAAAGTAACGATAAAGAAGCTGTTTTATTTTAATCAATTCTCGACTTTTTCTACGTGAATTTTCGTATCGTTGTAATAGAAACGAGTTATTAGTATGAAGACGTGCATACGTTTGGAAATGGTAATGTGTAGAGAGAGGACGAGAGAGAGAGAGAGAACCTGTTCGTATGTTCGTAAAGTTTTAGAGAGTTTTTGCTTACATGGACGCTGCAAAATGCTTATTTTTTTAACGGAAAGAAATGGTGATGGAGAGAGAGAGAGAGAGAGAGAGAGAGAGAGAGAGAGAGAGAGAGAGAGAGAGAGAAGACCTGTTCGTGAAGTTTTAGATAATTTTTTGTTTGCGTGGACACGACAAAATGCTTATTCTTTTAACGGAAAGAAATGGTAATGGAAAGAGAGAGAGAGAGAGAGAGAGAGAGAGAGAGAGAGAGAGAGAGAGAGAGAGAGCGAGAGAATAAACCAAAACCTGTTTATGAAGTTTTCGATAATTTTTGTTTGCGTGGACACGACAAAATGCTTATTCTTTTAACGGAAAGAAATGGTAATGGAAAGAGAGAGAGAGAGAGAGAAGAGAGAAGGAGGACGAGAGAGATGAGAGAGAGAGAGAGAGAGAGAGAGAGAAATTACCAGTTGTTTTCATTTCGCAAAATTCTTATTTACGTAGACATTTGGCAAAATAATTTTTAAAATGGTGTCTCTTGTTATTGCAACATACGCGTATGGTTTGCAAGGGAGATATATATATATAATATATTATATATATATATTATATATTATATATATATTATATATTTATTAATATAATATATATAATTATTATAGATATATCTAAATTAATTTAAAAGAGCATTCTCTCTCTGAGAGAGAGAGAGAGAGAGAGAGAGAGAGAGAGAGAGAGAGAGAGAGAGAGAGAGAGAGAGAGAGAGATGACCTATCCTGTGCATTTGCTTGAAAATAAAAAGAGTAATATTCTCCACAGTCATTTATGCTCGATGATCTTAACTTGACGTTAGATTAAACACGAATAATTTTTCTGTCTTTTATACGTCACAAATTATCATATACAACAATGGCGTTCTCAGGTATTGTTTTTCAATGTCTGTCACAACCAATTTCGTACCCTGATTATCAAGCTTAGGCCAAACAAAACAGAATAAAAAAAACAATAAATACAAAGCAGCCTTTTAAATGTTATTTTTAATTTTTTAATTGTGTTATTTTTTCTGGCACGTATTTATAAAAAACACTTTTTTTTAGTTACTTTTTTAAGGTTTTTTAAATTTTATTTTTCATCGTTTTGAAGCTTGAATGATTCAAAATTCCCTTGAATCCAGAGATAAACTTAAACTTATTTTTCTTTGTATGTTTTAACTTCATGATTTTTTTTTTATTTGGGGGGGGGGGGGGGGGGGCACGTTTAAACTTCTGCTGTCATTATTGGATATATTAAAAATTCCGTTGTCATTTTTTGGGGGACGTTTAAAATCATTTTTTTACGGATATATTTAGATTTCCATTATCATTTCTGGTGGACGTTTAACTTTCGTGGTCATTTTTAGGATATGTTTAAACTTCCGTTATCATTTTTTGGATATGTTTAAACTTCCGCTGTCTTTTTTTTGGATATGTTTAAATTTCCATTGTCATTTTTTGTGGACGTTTAACTTTCGTTGTCATTTTTGGAATGTGTTTAAATTTCCACTGTCATCCGCTGTCATTTTTGGATATGTTTAAACTTCCGTTGTCAATTTTTAGGTACGTTTAAACTTCCGTTATAATTTTTTGCGATTTGTTTAAACTTCCGTTATCAATCTTTAGGTACGTTTAAACTTTCGTTATACTTTTATGCGATTTGTTTAAATTTCCGTTGTCATTTTTGGGAGACGTTTATACATACATCGTCTTTTGGAGGTTATGATTTAAAGTTTGCGAAAAACTATTTACATAAAACCACAACAATACGTAGCATCTTTATGCCTTATTTTTCAATCGTCTCTCACAAGCAATTTCATGTCCCTATCTAGTCCACTACCTCAACTTTACTAATTTTTTTTATTATAACCAACCAGAGGATATCTCACCTGCATTAACACGCAGCAGCGTTGTCCTGGCTCTCTCTCTCTCTCTCTCTCTCTCTCTCACCTGCCGTAACGGCTGTTTCTATCGATCGGGGAGACAGTCACTAGCTGCTCCTCCTACCTTCATTAAAGGCTTATGGGCTTTGTCGGTGCATTTTTGGATTGCCAAATCGGAAATGAGGGAAAGTGTTTTCTTTTATTTTTTTTTGAGCCAAGGTTATTATCAGATATATTAGTATCGTCTTTGGATATTGGATGGTTTGTTATGAGAAAGTTTAAACATATATGTGTCGCGATTCTTTATGATAAAGGCATGATTAAAAGTATATATTTATAAGCTGAGATTATTATCAGATATATTTGTATCGGCTTTGTATATTGGCTGGTTTGTTTAGAGAAAGCAGAGAAATATTAGTGTCACAATTATTTATGATATACGTGATTAGTATGTTGCAAGATTGAAAGTATAGTAATTTAATAGCCGAGATTATTATCAAATATATTATGATCGTCTTTGTATATCGGATGGTTTGTTATGAGAAAATTGGGAAATATATGCATCACAATTATGTATGATAGACAAGATTAGTATGTTGCAAGATTGAAAATACAGTATATTAATTTAATAGCCGAGATTATTATCAAATATATTGGTAATGTGTTTGTATATTGGCTGGTTTATTTTGAGAAAGTTGATAAATATATGCCTCACAATTATTTATGATAGACAAGATTAGTATGTTGCAATATTAGATTAAAAGTATATATTTATAAGCAGAGATCATCATCAAATATATTAGTATCGTCTTTGTATATTGGCTGATTTCCTTTGAGACTAGTTAGGGGAATAGATCAAACAATTATCTAGGAAATTTCTCTTTTTCTCGATAAAGAAAACGAGATTTCCGCTACAAGACGCAGCGTCAAATTTTAGTTTTCTGAAAAGAAAATTACTGTGCCGACTTTGTCTGTTCGTCCGCACTTTTTCTGTCCGCCCTCAGATCTTACAAACTACTGAGGCTAGAGGGCTGCAAATTAGTATGTTGATCATTCACCCCCCAATCCTCAAACATGCCAAATTGCAGCCCTCTATCCTCAGTAGATTTTATTTTATTTAAGGTTAAAGGTAGACAACCCAGGCCACCGCGGCAGGCTTAGAGTTTCATGGGTCACGGCTAATACGGCATTATACCGAGGACACCGAAAGATAGATCTATTTTCGTTGGCCTTTATTATTTACTATTGCTCTCTCTGGGAATCTCCAGTTGAGCAGAAATTATGTCCTGTTGAACGAATTGCGCTTGGCAAGAGAGAGAGAGAGAGAGAGAGAGAGAGAGAGAGAGAGAGAGATGCAGACTGCCAAGGATATATATCCGTTGCAGATCACGAGAACCCTGACCGCACTACGTTGCATATGTCAGGTTGATGTTTTCCTCTCTCTCTCTCTCTCTCTCTCTCTCTCTCATAAACACACACACACGTGTGTGTTTGTATATATATATATATATATATATATATATATATTATATATATATATATATATATATAGATATAGATATATATATATATATATATATATATATATATATATATATATATATATATGTATATATATATATATATATATATATATATATATATATATATATATATATATATATATATATATATATATATAATATCTATCTATATTATGTATATATATATATGTATAATGTGTGTACGTGTGTTTTTAGTCTGTTTATTTTACTTTGTGTGTGTGTGATTTTTTTTAGAATACTCGGAAAAAACACTTATGAATTCCCACGAAAATCGCACCAACGGTGAACCTTCTCACTACCATCAAATAATTCACTTTTAGAACAAATACGAAAGTAACCCTGGGAAGAAACAACCCTATCATTGTCCATTTTTTAGCCTTGGCGGACGTTGGCGATCTCCGAGATCTTCTTCGTAATTTTGAGTCGTTAATTAATTAGAATTGATCTGCCATGCTTAAATGGAGATTATATTAATTAAACGTCCATTAGATAGAGAGGGAGAAAATGCTGAATATATTAACAGCTACGATTAAGTGGAGATAAACTGGACGATTTGATGAGAATAGTTTTAATTAAAGTAGAGTTTTTAAGATGTATGGATATGAGCTTTATTATTCACTGGTAAAGCTTCTGGCCTTTTTAGTGGTAAAGCTTTTGGGGCTCTCATTTTTCTGTGGTAAAGATCCTGTAGCTTTTTTTTTTTTTGAAATTTTATGGGAAAGAACTGGAACTTCTTTATGGTGAAATTCTGGACCATTTTTTTGTGGTAAAGTTCTGGAACTTTTTCATGGTAAAGCTCTGGAATGCTTATGGTAGAGTTCTGGTCTTATTATGGTAAAGTTCGGACTTTTTATGATAAAGTTCTAGAACTTTTTATGGTAAATTCTGGAACCTTTTTCATGGTAAAGCTCTGGAACTTTTTTCATGTTGAAGCTCTGGAATGCTTATGGTAAAGTTCTGGTCTTATTGTGGTAAAGTTCTGGAACGTTTTTATGATAAAGCTCTGGAATGCTTATGGTAAAGTTCTGGTCTTATTGTGGTAAAGTTCTGAAACTTTTTATAAGAAAGCTCTGTTTTTTTTATGTCAAAGCTCTTAGGACTTTTATGGTAAAGCTCTGGTCTTTTTATGGTCAATCTCAAGAATTTTCTGTAGGAAAGTCTTGCTCTTTATTGTGGTAAAGCTCTCGAACGTTTTATGATAATACTCTAAGTCTTATTGTGGCAAATCTCTGGACATTTTCTATTTTTCATGGTAAAGCTCTGGACCTTTTTAGTGTAAAGTTTTGGTTATTTTTATGGTAGTCATTCATTTTTTATGCTAAAGCTCTGAACATTTTAATGGTAAACCATTAGACTTTTATGGTAAAGCTCTGAACATTTTAATGGTAAACCATTAGCCTTTTTATGGTAAATCTTCTTTTGAACATTTTTAGTTTTTGGTAACTCATTAGACGTTTTTATGTAAGCTCTGAACTGTTTAATGGGAAACATTAGACTTTTTATGGTAAAGCTCTGAACATTTTAATGGTAAACCATTAGACTTTTTATGGTAAAGCTCTGAACATTTTAATGGTAAACCATTAGACTTTTTATGGTAAAGCTCTGAACATTTTAATGGTAAACCATTAGACTTTTTATGGTAAAGCTCTGAACATTTTAGTGGTAACTCATTAGACTTTTTATGGTAAAGCTCTAAACATTTTAATGGTACCCTAAGATCTTCTTTTATGAAAACTCTGGAACATAAATTGGTGCTAGAACATTTTTAATGGCTAAAGCTCTGAACCATTTTTAATGTACATTCGACTTCGTATGGTAAAGCTCTGGAACATTTTAATGATAAACCATTAGACGTTTTATAGTAAACTATATCCCTCTTTTATGGTAAAACTCTAGAACTATATAATGGTAAACCTTTAGACCTTGTCCTTATCCTAAACTCCAGAACTTGACTGATAGCTTTATTCCAAGGCATCAGTATCACTTAATGCAAAAGTCTCCAGAGACTTGGAGATACTTTTTCTCAAGGTTCACCGAGAAAACTCCTCAGAAGTTGTCGTCGATAGTGACGGAGTTTTTACCTCACATTATGCAAATGCGGGCCTGGGTATGCATATACATGCGCCGTGCATTTTGCGTTCTCGTTAAATATCGGATAAAGATTCTGACGTAAGTTTTCTTTCGGGTTAAAGTACAAGCCTGTGATTTGACAGTTTTCAATTTTGTCTGCTTGAGCACGACACCGTTAGGGAATTTTTTTTAATCGAGTTTTTTCTAAGAATGAAATTATGTTTAGGGTTATTTACTAAAAATATGTCATTTTTTGTCATTATATTTTTTCTCTTGATTATTAAGTCCTTTTTCTTCCCTTTGGTGATATTTTATTATTTTTTTATAAACTACTTATATTTTGGGTATCAAATTGTCTTTGTTTAGTGTTTTTTTGGAGAAGAATGTATCAGTTTGCGTTCTACTCTGAATTATTCGTCCTTTTATGCCCTTTGCTATGTTTGAATTTCATTTTTTTTATTTATTTTTCTATCAAAAGTTATGATGTTTTGAAGTTTTTCCTCCTTTTTTCAATATTTAAGTGTTTGTTTTTTTTCTTTATTAATTATCTTTTAATCAAGTTATATTTGTTAAAAAGTTTTGTCCCTTTTCAATGTTTAGTGGTTTTATTGACTTATTTTCTTTTAATCAATTTATAATTTAATTTTTTTCCTCCTTTTCAATGTTTAGTAATTTTTTTTTTATAGTCAAGGAATCTGTCGTAGCTATATTTTTTCTCCCATCTGACAACGAGTCAGAAGTGAAAGGGACGGGACAGAGACACGCCTGGCCTTCTGTTCTGGTGAATTGACATCACCAAGGTCGGGGGTACTCTCTCTCTATCTCTCTCTCTCTCTCTCTCTCTCTCTCTCTCTCAGTGTACCTTGAAAATGTGTAATCATTATCAAGGTCAACAGTACTCGACTTATCCTCTCTCTCTCTCTCTCTCTCTCTCTCTCTCTCTCTCTCTCTCTCTCTCTCTCTCCTCTTTACTTTCTTTCTTCCCCACTTTCTCTCTTTTTCACTATACTTAGAAATGTCTTAACAAATACGCGGAATTACTAAGTACTTTAATTTTCCACTTTCTCTTCCTTGTAACGATCTACCAAAAGGTAGATAATATATTTTTTATTTATTTATTTTTCATTTATTCATTTATTTTTATTTCCTATTATCTCTCGGTCCCTCCTTCCTCCTTTCTCCTCGTGTGTCTTCTCCAGGTGACCCCGGGCGGCCGTGACCTCGTTCTCTCTCTCTCGAACAAGATAAACAAATGAGTTTTGACAACAAAATTCTGAAGGTTTTCTGAAACGCTTTTGGAATTTTTAATGAGAGAGAGAGAGAGAGAGAGAGAGAGAGAGAGAGGTTGTGTCGAGCACTGTTCACGTTGGTAATTGTTTACCCATTTTCAACGTAGTGAGAGAAGAGAGATAGAGGAGAGAGAGAGAGAGAGCGAGAGAGAGACGAGAGAGGATGTTTTCGACTATCAGTGACTTTGGTAGTGTTACCCATTTTTCTACATACAGAGAGAGAGAGAGAGAGAGAGAGAGAGAGAGAGAGAGAGAGAAGATGTTTTCGTCTATCATTGACTTTGGTAATTGTTACCCATTTTCAACATACGAGAGAGAGAGAGAGAGAGGAGAGAGAGAGAGAGAGAGAGAGAGAGAGAGAATCACAATACTAGACACTTGACGTTTGACAAAATCAATAATCTCCTCCCCGCCACCACCCCGCCATTTTTTTCTTTTAACAGACGGAGCAGCAATACTGTAGATCACCAAAAAAATAATAAATAAAAATAATAATAATAATAATAAAAGGAAAGCAAAAGTTCATTTCCTACTTTTGCTCTTCTTCTTTTTTTTTTTTTTTTTGTGGGGGGGGGGGCGCGGTGACTGTGTGGGCAGAAGTGAGTGTGGCGAGGGGGGGGGGGGGGGGGGAGGGGGGGGGAGTGGGGGGGGGGCGTTTGATTTATTTAGAACAAGTATTCCTGCGTTTGTTGAAAGACACAATAAAACTGTTTGGTTTCGGGGTCAAGGTATGTTTAGCTTGGCCTGTTTTGCCGACGTCGAGTCTTTAGGTAAACTGACTGAATTTCTCTCTCTCTCTCTCTCTCTCTCTCTCTCTCTCTCTTATGATTGTTAGTGCGTGTATGCGTTTGTTTGTATATAGTTTGTGAATACCCTTTCTTTATTACATTTCTAGGAATGCACAAAAGTGTATTGATTCAGTTACCTAATGTTTAATGCTAGTGTCGTTACCTGTACTTGCAATAAATATATTTAGGTTTTGAGAGAGAGAGAGAGAGAGAGAGAGAGAGAGAGAGAGAGAGAGAGAGATACACAACTAGTAACACGATAAAGAAATTATAAGATACAGCTACTAATAACTAAACCTGGAAGTGTAAAGATAATTTACCCTTGAACTACAGTGAATCACAGTAGTTCTCTCTCTCTCTCTCTCTCTCTCTCTCTCTCTCTCTCTCTCTCTCTCTCTCTCTCTCTCCCAGAATCTTGGATTTCATAAACTACACGAAGCTCTATTTTTATGTACAGTCTATTTTATGTACTGAATTTTAAAAGAATATCTCTTGTTTCATTATTAATTTGGATATAGGCTTAACAGTGACGAGGTTTAATCAATTCTTTACTTGACGTTTTCTCACCACCAGACGCCAGTAGGCCTCCAGGCCTGTCAGTCGTCCTGCTTCAGGAACAGTCTCCATTCTTGGCGATCATCATAGAGCCTCATCTCATCAACTTCCCGCAAACTAGAGCCTCTCCTCATCTACTCCTCTCTCTATGTTTTGTAGCCATCTCATATTTGATCTTCCTACCGGTCTCCTTCCTTCCGGTGTCCATTCCAAAAACCTTATAGGATATCACTCCTCCTCCATTCTTTTGGTGTGTCCAAACCATCTAAGCTGTCCTCTCTCCACAAATCTAGTATCCCCTCCACTCCCAGTTCTCTTCTAATGTCTTCATTTCGTAGCCTATCTAGTCTTGTTACACCTTTTATGAGTCTTAGGGCTTTCATTTCAGCTGCTTGAAGTGGCTTCTAGTTTCTTGATGTTAATGTCCATGATTCATGGCCATAAGTCAATATTGGTCTTAAAAATAGAGAGGTATATTATGGTTTTCACTTTGCGAGGTATATTTCTGTCTTTCATTAGTGGGTAGAGCAGATACATATTGTTACTGAATTTCTGTATTTGGGTAGTTATTTCCAGTTTTGAATCGTTTTGGTCATTAACTCTACTCCTAAGTATTTGAAATTTCTACACTGTTGCAATGTCATACCTTCTAATTCTACATCTAAGTTACTTGGTGTCCGTGATAGGTGCATGATCTCTGTCTTATTCTTGTTAATCCGCATTCCATTAGCTGTTAAGATCACATTCCAGTTGTTGACGTTTTCTTGGAGAGATTCTGCGCTGAGGGCTATCATTCATTGCATGGTCATCTGCATACATAAGGTTGATGGTCATATCTGCAGCTTCATCCTCACCTAGTTCCCTCATACATTTATCTAAGAACAATATAAAAAGAAGTGGCGAAAGGACGCTGCCCTGTCTTACTCCTGATTTTATTTCAAACCAGTCTTCATTCTCTTGATTTGTTTTTACTCTGGATCTGATGTTTTTGATAGGTGTTATAAATTGCTCTTATAAGTTTCTCAGGGATTCCATAGTAAGGGTCTTTTAGGGCATCCCATATTTTCATTCTTGGTACTCTATCAAAAGCCTTTTCTAGATCTATAAAAGCAATATATCTGTCCCTGTCCCATTCCCAGCTCTTCTCAAATATCATCTTGAGGGAGAAATCATATCAGTTGTCCTCTTCCTGGTCGAAAACCGTTTTTGCCATTCACCCAGCTCTTGGTTCAACATATCCTCTCAATAACTAGTTTCAAGTATTCTTTCTATACTATAAAAGCATGTGACATTAGGGATATTCCTCTATAATTGCTGCAATTTGTCTTGTCACCTTTCTTATAGATTGGGCATATTAGATCTCTTCTCAGGTCTTCAGGTGGCATTTGCCCATTCCAGAGTATGTCGATTAGCTCTAGTAGCCAGATGACTCCATCCTCCCATGTTTTTAAGGAGCTCTGCAGGTATTGTATCCACTCCAGGGGCCTTACCATTTCTCATCCTCTTGAGAGCATTTTTTTTTAACTCCAGTGTTGTTATGTCAGGTTCTGCATCCCCAACCACATCAAATTATACATGCTCTTCAAGGTCATTGTTTCCGTTGTTTAGTAGTGTTTCAAAGTGATATTTCCATCCTAATTCAATTCTCGGGGTTCGGTTAAAATTGTCCCATCCATAGGGTCTTTGATTACATAATGTGGGTGGTTGGCTTCCCTTTCTATAGTTTTTGGCAGTGCTATATATGAGTTTTCTCGTACCTTGGAGATCATTCCCAGATCTTCTCTATTCTTTCCCATGTTTCTCTTTTTGTTTGAGCTTTTATTCGTTTCCGTTCTCTCGACGCTTCTTTATGTTATTGTGACTTCCAAATTCAAAGTTTTCATCCATTTTCATGAAGAGTTTCATTTTGTTTGCAACAGAGGCCTTGTTAGTGTGGGGGTCTCACCAGCAGTTTGTTTTTCCTTCTACCTCGAACTCTTTTCTTTTGCACTGTATTATTAGCAGCACCCACTACAGCCATTCTAAAGTGTCTCCATTTTTCATTTTTGGTCATTGCTCTCTGTTGCATTTGTTTAGCTCTACTTATTTCGTTTTTTGATATCTAACTAAGCACTCCCTCTCTCTCATATTCTCTAAATAAATCTTTCTCTCACTTGGCTTTTAATTGGTTTGGTTTTGTCATCTTTAATTTAATTAAGAGAAGCCTCGTGATCTGAATCGAATGACACAGAGGGGATGCTTTTTTACATCTCTGACCATATTTTTGTTATTTGTTATTGCCATATCAATCATTGATTTTTTCAGTATATGCTCCTAAAGCCGAGTTCCATCGGTACCACGTCCACTTGTGGCTGTCTCTATGATTATAGAAAGAGTTCATAATGGACATCTGGTTTAGTATGCAAAAATCAATTATGTCTCCTTCTCTATTCTGTCTCCAAAGCTAAATGCTCCTAATATGCTCTCTATGCCTGTCCTGTCTTGCCCAATATGTCCATTCATATCTCCAATTATTAATGTATTCTCTACATATGGGACAGAATCTTTTACTTCTTGTAGATGTCTGTAGAACTTCTTCCTTTTCTTCTTGAGGGCGGCCCGGGGCTGCTGTGGTGCATACACCTGAATTATGCTGGGCGTTGAAATGTTCCAATAACTTTAAGGAAATGCTAATAATCCTATCACATTTGAATTCTAGATGACTAATTTTTCCAGCTAGCTCTTCACTCACAATAAAACCTACTCCGTGTCGTGCGGTTCTTCCACCTTTGTAAA
>NC_087204.1:101274513-101277013 GCF_015104395.2 Macrobrachium nipponense
GCCATAAACATTTACATATGTATCTGGTAAAAAATACCAGTAGATTCATACATATATATATATATATATATAATATAGTATATATATATATATATATATATATACGTGTGCATATATTACTGAATAACCTTTCCTCCAATAAACAGCTAACCAATATCGGCATCAAGGTATTGAAAAATGACTGAGACATGCATATCTCTCAGAATCATATTTCAGCACTTCGGATGTCGCCACGTGACAGCTGACAGAAGAAAGCGCAGGGACTTTTCAAGAAGTGCAAATGAAAGCATGCTTGTGGTATGCACGGCAAAGGAAAAGTGCTGGTTCAGAATCGATGCATTCACACGCTCAGCGTCCGTCTACAAATCATGGTAAACCTTGGGATTGTCTGTACTTCAGTTAGTTATGTGCAACCTTTCTGTGCAAATACTATATACCCACACACATACACACATGTATATATATATAGGAGTGTGTGAGTGTGTGGGTGTGTGTATGTATGCATGTGTGCATGTCTTGCATTGATTGTTGCATAGCAAGTTACAGGTACACGATGCATAAATACACATAGCAAGGATCAACGATTCCATTTATATGGTAATCAATCCATCAGTTAAAATAGTATATATACGTATATATATATATATATATATATATATATATATATATATATATATATATATATATATATATACATATATATATATATATATATATATAATATATATATATATATATATATATATATATAAAGGAAGAGGTGTCCAATCAGACGACAGTCATGTACACGTGTTTTATTATTAAGAAACGTTTCATGTTGTCAACAACACATCATCAGTCTGCAATTGAAATTCAACATTAAAAAATAAACTTAAAAATTACAATAGAAATTAAATAAACTTAAAAATTACAATAAAATTTTAAAAATTAAAAAATAATCAGAACGCTAAAATAGGGAATGAGAAGAAAACTACTATTTTAGCGTTCTGATTATTTTTTTATTTTTAAAAATTTTATTGTAATTTTAAGTTTATTAATTTCTATTGTAATTTTTAAGTTTATTTTAATGTTGAATTCAATTGCAGACTGATGATGTGTTGTTGACAACATGAAACGTTTCTTAATAATAAAACACGTGTACATGACTGTCCCGTCTGATTGGCACCTCGGTTCCGTTTATATTCATGGTTTTCCTGATGATGTATAATATATATATAATATATATATATATATATATATATATATATATATATATATAATATATATCATAATTATCAAAAAAGGTCCTATTTAAAAAGGCTAAAGTTTTGTTCAGTTTGAAGTATTTCCCCTCATTATTAGTATTATTATTATTATTATTATTATTATTTATTATTATTATTATTATTATTAGTTATTGTCAGGATATCATTAGAAAACATGATGATAATAATAATAATAATAATAATAATAATAATAAATAATATAATAATAATAATAATAATAATATAATAGCGAGACTGCGGCAAAGTTCAGTGCAAGAATACAGGTAGGTGAGTCATCAGCGCAGAAAAGAAAAAAAAGAAAAAAAAAACTATTGAACGGTAGAAAGCATTGCAATACTGGCCAATCAGATAACACGTCAGTCAGTCAGCGGTGGTTAACCAAACCAACGCATGTGCATAACTGTTTGCAGGCGCAAATACGAGACGATGTTCTTAAAAAAAAAAAAAAACAAAAAAAAAAATTATTCGAAAGAAGTCTTTGTATCATTATTATTATCATTATTATTCCTGGCCCTTCAGAAATAATAAGGGATATTAAAGTATAGTCCTGAATTACAACTTGCTTATATCAAGTTTATTTATTATTATTATTATTTTATTTATTTTTTTTTTTTGCTCTATCACAGTCCTCCCAATTCGATGGGTGGTATTTATAGTGTGGGTTCCGGGTTGCATCCTGCCTCCTTAGGAGTCCATCACTTTTCTTACTATGTGTGCCGTTTCTAGGATCACACTCTTCTGCATGAGTCCTGGAGCTACTTCAGCCTCTAGTTTTTCTAGATTCCTTTTCAGGGATCTTGGGATCGTGCCTAGTGCTCCTATGATTATGGGTACGATTTCCACTGGCACATATCCCATATCCTTCTATTTCTATTTTCAGATCTTGATACTTATCCATTTTTTTCTCTCTCTTTCTCTTCAACTCTGGTGTCCCATGGTATTGCGACATCAATGAGCGATACTTTCTTCTTGACTTTGTCAATCAACGTCATGTCTGGTCTGTATGCACGTATCACCCTATCCGTTCTGATACCATAGTCCCAAGAGGGGGGGGGGATCTTTGCGTGATCGTTATTATTATTATTATTATTATTATTATTATTATTATTATTATTATTATTATTCAGAAGATGAACCCTATTCATATGGAACAAGCCCACCAAAGTGCATTACCGACTTGAAAAATATAAATATATATATATATATATATATATATATATATATATATATATAAT
>NC_087204.1:101282013-101289513 GCF_015104395.2 Macrobrachium nipponense
CTGAAAAAATATTACAAATATTACGTGCAATTATATCACTTAATATAACTCCTTTTTTTAACAACAAGAAATAAAAATATTTATGCTAGGGAAAAATTATGTATCACAAATATCAAAGGTGCAAATCAGACATGTTTGTAACCTATTAAGTGTGCCTATAATAATAATAATAATAATAATAATAATAATAATAATAATAATAATTAATAAATTAAAATAAATAATAAATAATAAATAATATAAAATAAATAAATAAGCAGTTCTTGGTTACACATAAGAGACAATACAAATAATGAATCACGGATGTTTAAAACATATAAACTGTACCACTACTAATACCACTACTAATACTAGATAAAAATGAATACTATTGTGCATCTTATATAAGTCCCAATCATTTCTATTCACTATTGGTAGAAGAACAGTAATTATATACTATAAACATAAGTAACATTTAACCGTACCTCTACCAATATTAAGAATGACCGACACTATTTCAAGACCACATCTAAACAAACACATCAGAATCAATTTACTACCTGTGAGAGACCGGTTCGAGGGGTCCTTCTTGAGCAATTCGTCTTCTCCTCCTTTGGGACGCCTGACGGGGGAGTGCAAGTCCGAGGACTCCTCACTCTCCTCCCCGATGGGTTGGCTGACGTCCAAGAGGCCACTCCGGGTGTTGTCAGCCGAATCGGGCGTGGTGAAGTCCGAGCACGAACTCGGGGCGTCAGGAGTCACCAATTGGTCCGTGGGTTTCGCACTTACGACGACCCCCGGTATAGCGGGGGCGTTTTGTTCTTTGGGGCGGCCGCCGAGAGTTTTTAGTCCCTGGGGACCTCCTCCCTGTGGGGAGCTCGAATCAGCCGCCCCTGGAGTCTTCGCGTCGTCCTCGGGGACGCTTATGCTAGGGACTACTGGAGAGGGCTTCCGCTTCGACTCGAAGATTTCGATCTTGAATTCACTCGTGTCCTTCTTCCCGAATGACCGTAACCTCGGCCTTGAGCGGAATTTCGGGGAGGGCGGCTTGGTCTCGGCTTCCTTGGCGGGTTTTTTGTTGGCGGCGGTGGTGGTGGTGGGGGCGGCGGTGGGGGCGTTGTTACAGCAACCGCTGCTCGTGAAATGCGGAGGGGGGATCCTGCTCTTGAAAGTGGGGCCCTTGGAACTGGCACTGACGGTGCTCTCAGTCTTGCTCTTCCCGTCCTCTTCCAGGGAGTCGTTGTCGAAGTCCTCTCCTTCGTCGTCACTTTCCTCGCCATCGTCATCGCTCCCACCGGAGCTGAGGTCGATGTCCTCCTCGCTCTCTTCGCTCACTTCCTCCTCCTCCAGGCACGAGATCTCGTCCGCAGATTCCTCCTCTTCTCCCTCTTCTTCTTCAGTCTGCGTTCCAAATTCCGAGTCGCCGCCGCCCCCGTTTTCTCTGAAGTTTCCCGCCCCACCCCGTTTTTCTTTTGTAGCCCGGGGGACGAAGTCGAGGGCTTTTTTTTGGGGCTTGGAGGCGCCGGGGAGGACACTTCGTCGTCGTTCGTCAGTTCGCTGTATTCCTGGCTCTCGGAGTTCTCCGTGTTGATGATGTTGAAGGTGTTGTTGTCGACACTGTTGTCCTCCTCCTCTTCCTCGCTGCACGACACCACGTCTTCGTCCTCCATGTCCCCAGACTCATTGCTGCTCTTGTTGGAGAGGAGGTCGTTGCACTGAGAACCACTACTGTCTTTCTCCCCTCCTCCCCCCGCCGCTTCACGACGACCACCATCATCTCTTCTTCTTCTTCTTCTTCCTCCCCTTCATCTTCATCCTCCTCCTCATCATCAGTCTCCTTCGACCCGTCGATCTTTTCGCTTTCGTCGTTTTCATCCCTGACGACCACGACGACTCCTGGCTTCTTCTTCTTCTTCTTCTTCTTATTTTTCTTGTCGTTCCCTCGAGAAGAAGGAGGAGGCTGCACGGACGACTTTTTGTTGTTGTCGTGAGGGATTTCCTTATCAGTCGTCTCTCTGGAACTGAGCAAGTTCTCGATTTCCTTGTTGTCTTTGGTGGCGACGTCGCCCCCCGTTTTCTTTACCTTGTTGTCGAACACCGGATCGTCCCCACCCGTTTTCTTTACTTTATTGTCGAATACCGGATCGCCCCCTCCCGTTTTCTTCACCTTATTGTCGAAAACCTTATCGCCCCCACCGATTTTCTTCACCTTATTGTTTAACACCGGATCATCCCCTCCTGTTTTCTTCTCACTTCCCGTTCTCTTTTCTCCCGTTTTCTTTTCTCCCGCCTTCTTCGCCTTGTTGTCGAACACCACCGCATCGTCCCTCTTGCTTTTGTGCAGTGCCGTGGTGGTGATCGGGCCGTTGCCTGAAGTCTCTATCGTCAGCAGTTCCGTGCCCTCCATGCCTTCCAGCAGGTTTGCGCAATAGAAATCACAGCACCGTAACATAAGGGAGTTTTCTTATGGACATGGCCCTAATATAAATCTGGAAAATGGAAGATTTTTTGTTTTTTTTTAAAGGGGTAACTTTGAACAAAAGTGGGAGGACAGATATTAACACTATCACTTAAAAGTTTTGTTCCATTTTGGTCACTTTTTAGGAGGCTTTTAACCAAAAGTAGGGCATTCATTCCTCATAAAATATCACTTATAATTTTTGTCTCTAGCTAATTCAGGATGATAAGAGGTTTTCGCATCAAAATACAGAGATTTTCACAGAAAATAAAGATTTTGACATGAAAAATATTTTCGCATGAAAATAATGACATTTACACATGAAAATAGAGATTTGCAATTGAAGATAAAGATATTTGCACTTGAAGGTAAAGAGTTTGGCACTTGAAAATAAAATAGATTTGCACTAGAAAATAGAGATTTGCACTTGAAAATAGATTTGCAATCGAAAATAAAGAGATTTGCTACTTGGAAATAAGAGGCTGAAGTACCAGACTTTACAACCTTTTTAAAGGATTTAATTAAGGCAAACTAGGATATACATTCGTCAAACTATCACTTTTAAGTTACATCGAACCCTTATTCTATTTTATACATCATCACAACAGAACTTTTATAGAGAGAAAGCAAGGTGTGTTCAAAACAGTGCGATGGAATTTATGGAAAGAGAGAGAGAGAGAGAGAGAGAGAGAGAGAGATGGGGGGGGGGGGGGGAGCACAGTGTCACCGAAAGGTATTAAACCGAACAAGCATTCTCCCAGCGAGAGATATTGACAGATGAATCGAACACAACCCCAAAATAATACGGCGGGAGTTTGCGAATGAACGTATAGATTTTTTTTTTTGCAACAAATAACAACACTTTAGACGCAAATAAATGACAACTGTTATTATCAGCTCATTTCTCCCCAAGGACTGTAGGATATTATGTAAATAATTCTCTTAAAGCTGGTTTCATTCCAGTGTCTGATTACTAAATTTTAAAAATTTAACAAAATTAACCATTTTAATTCTAAGTCAGAATCCAACGTGAGAGGTAAAAAGGTAAACTCTCTTGCATTCGTAAACTGCTCCTACTGGGGAACAGTTTTACAGTTTTACAGCTTTTCAAGACAGTTAAAAGGCTAAGTTAAGTCTTATCACTTACAGAATACGGATTTTCCATCAGGTTTGCAAAATGAGACCATGATAATTTTCCTACTTTAAATTATTCAAAAGTTGGCAGGTTATCAAACTTTATAATATCCTAGTTTACTTTCATGTTAGTAAAAAATGTATTGAACTACATTTAGGCCATAAAGAAATGTATTATTGTTGTTATTAATATTATTTTTTTTGGGGGGTGGGGGGGGGGGGGGGGGAGCGTTCTATCTCAGTCATCCTATTCGACTGGGTAATTTTTATAGTGTGGAGTTCCGGGTTGCATCTTGGACATGGGAGTCCATACTTTATTATTATTATTATTATTCTTATTGATTATTTTATTATTATTATTATTATTAATTATTATTTATTATTATTTATTATTCAAGCAAACAGGGGGCGGCCCATGAATGACTTGAAATTCAAGCTTCCAAAGAATATTATGGTGTTAATTTGAAAGAAGTTACAGATTACAAGAAGTACAGGAAGAAGAAAAGAAGAAAAAGATAAACGAATAAAATAATACATAAATAGATAAAAGAAAAATACATAAATCATTCAAGTACAAGGTGAATACTTTATTTGCCACATTCAAGAGAAAATACATAAAAAAATTAAAATAAAACAATGAACAAGAATATTACCAGACGTGCTGTTTACAAAATTAACTTGGAACGCCGCCCCCCACCCCCCCACCCCTACTTCCTAATAAGTCCAGGGCCGAGATAGTACTGAAGTAAAACTGTGGACCTTTTAGAAACAGGCCCTCAACATATGGACACAATACCACGATCATTTGAACTGCAAAGTCTTTGTCGAGAGTCGGCAGGAAGCAAGCTTGGGTTGATATAATTCCTCAGAAAACTCATCAAAAGAAACTCGAATAACGACATTAGTAAATAAAAGTGACTCATGAGAACGCCAACCTCCGCCACGGAGAGCGGTTCTTCCCAAAAGATACGTTCGTATCTCTCCCAAAATTGAATCACTTCTTACAATATCCATACAGAGAGAGAGAGAGAGAGAGAGAGAGAGAGAGAGAGTTAATATCCCTTTTCACCCATCAGTGATCTTCCAATCGCTGTTAGCAACTTTCCTCTTTAAATTATAACACCAGATGCTGAATAAATCCCGCCTTCCTATCTCTCTCTCTCTCTCTCTCTCTCATATCAATCTCAAGGGCATCCAGTCGACTAAAGGCTTCAGATAAACAGCAGAAAAATGTCACTGCAGTTGATTCTGATAAAAGAAATCAATAACCTTTGTCAATAACAACAAAGCAATTGCAAGCAAACCAATGAAAATCTCTATTTTTTTTAATGTATTGGTTTCATGGGGTGCCTTCATGAAGTGCTTTCATTGCTTTTAAAAGTGAAATAAAGTATGCTTGAGAGAGGGTCTGCTTCCTAATTATTATTATTATTATTATTATTATTATTATTATTATTATTATTATTATTATTATTATTATTATTATTATTATTATTATTATTATTCAGAAAATGTAAAAAGTGATAAAATATAAATAAATGTACACTTGTATACATACAATCCTTTCATATAGGGAAAATAATCCAAAATTATGTCTGTATGCATTATTATTATTTATTTAATTTTTTTTTTCTATCACAGTCATCCTATTCGACTTGGTGGTTTTCATAGTGTGGGATGGTTCCGGGTTGCATCCTGCCTCTTTAGGAGTCCATCACTTTTCTTACTATGTGCGCTGTTTCAAGTAGCGCACTCTTCTGCGTGAGTCCTGGAGCTACTTAAGCATCTAGCTTTTCCAGGTTCCTTTTCAGGGATCTTGGGATCGTACCTAGGTTCCCTATGATTATGGGTACAATTTCCACTGGCACATCCCATATCCTTCTTATTTCTATTTTCAGGTCTTGATAATTATAAATTTTTTCTCTTTCTTATTATTATTATTATTATTATTATTATTATTATTATTATTATTATTATTATTAGAAAGTATCAGATAATAAAATCTGAACGGAAGTTTAAGTATGTACATAGAGTCTTTTAATAGAAAAAAATACCTAGGAGAAATTATTTCAAATATTGCAATGACCTATTCTGCTAGCTAGCCATCGCTTCAGTTAATACAAAACAGAAAAGAACAATGGCCATACGCCTTCGCATGTTAAGGTACACACACACACACACACACACACACACCAACACAGGTAACATTGCAAGCCAGATTTTATTATTCCATCAGGGTCGATGCGATATATCGCATACTACACGCACACACACACACACACACACACGAATATAATCATGGCAGTGTAACGTCAATGACCGGTTCCACACACTGTAACATTTCAGACAATGCTTTCGTGGGACGCCAAGGTCATGCAATCAAAATCTAGTAGTATAAGAATAGAAGATTGGTTATTTTTTTATTGTGGGTTTTATCCATAAGAAGGTCAACTCTGTGCTATTTTGTGTATGACACTAGGTATACTGTATACAAGGAATTAACACAGATGTCAATATTTGAGTGGTCATGTCTGAGAGAAATCTATCTGTCGTGCATATCATAAAAATTCTCCTGCAATCGCTGATTACAAAAATAGGGGGGGATGACATATTTCATCATCAATGCATACCCAGTTTGACGGATGGACAACTGTCAAAATGCAAGTTATCACAAGGGCGCTCTCCAAAGATGACAGCAGGAGCTACAACATTTTGGCAACTGTAATGTTGTGTTGGCAACAAGATGAAGATTTGCAAATAAATTTCATTTTGGGTCTTTTCTCTTATTATCAGTTGGAACTTGTATGTCGACTTGTCTTCAGTAATATAATAATAATAATAATAATAATAATAATAATAATAATAATAATAATAATAAAATACTGGAAGTAAAACCCTCTTTTAAACATGTTAATTTAAATGTAACTGCTGCCTCAGCTGCATCAATTTAATGCAGCTGAGGCAGCAATTACTTTATTAAATAATACTAATAATTATAATAATAATAATAATAAATATGATAATAATAATGATGATCATGATGACGACTGCAACAGATATCTTCTCTACCATAAATGTACCTTTAATCGTTTCTTTCTTCATATCATTATCTATATAAACAATTGAGATTTCTATAAGGTACTCCAACTATAAACAATGTATTAAGAGCAAAAAAAAGAAAAATAAAAATAAAACATCGAACAGGTTTATAAAGCAAGTAAGAAATAGCCTGAGTGAAAGAAAAAAAATGACATAGGAAAAAAAATACAAAATAGCACTTGAGCGATGTTGTATAACGAACGGTACTCAACAATCACTGGAGAGTTCAAGTCATTCCAGAGAGAGAGAGAGAGAGAGAGAGAGAGAGAGAGAGAGAGAGAAGTGTACCCATCTCGAGGGGCACCACCGGTACTTCTATTACGCATCACCTGACCTGGGAGGCCCGGGAGGGCATTCTTCTTCTTCTTCTTCTTCTTCTTCTTCTTCTTCTTCTTAGCTTTTCTCAAAAAGACGAAGAAGCCGTTTCGACAGCATAAAGTTTGGGAGACAAGGACTAGATTGTGGTCGAAGAAATGCCCCTGAATTTTACAAGAGAGAGAGAGAGAGAGAGAGAGAGAGAGAGAGAGAGAGAGAGAGAGAGTCTTATAAACAACACTTGGCAACTGGTATGCCATCTGCTTTCAGTATTGTAGCAGGCTGCTGTGACCGTTACAATTTCAGGAAAAAAAATGAAGCATGAAAAAAATATAATATATATTCCCTGTCAACAAATAACTTTCTTCTTGATGAATTCGTGGAAATAATTCATCATAAAATTTAACAGACAAATCAACAGACCTTAAAAAAGGTCGTGAATGCATAGTGAGAAATATTAGGACGACCTTAAGGGCCAAAAAGGCGTGAGGCAAGGTTGGGCTCACTTTGCCTTG
>NC_087204.1:101292013-101299513 GCF_015104395.2 Macrobrachium nipponense
TTGGCATTTGATAAAATCAAGTTAGTTGTCAGGTGGCTGTGTATACACAGTTTTACATACTACACATGTATACCATTGCACGTGCATATACTTGACTTTGCATATGCATAATTATGCACTCTACGCATGTGTACCACTTACATGCCTTTGTGTATACACAGTTATACACTCTACATGTATACTTGGGCTGTGAATACACAGATATACAAGCTACACGTGCACACTACTTTACAGCACACTTGCCTTTGTGCATACACAGTTATACACTCTACACATGTATACCACTGTATTTACATCTGCCTTGTGTATACAGAGTATACGCCATACACATGTATACCAATGAAACTGCATGCTTGCCTTTGACTATGTATACACAGATACACACTCTACATATGTATAATACTGCACGTTTACAGTCGCCTTTGAATGTGTATACACAGACACACACCCTACACATGTATAACACTTTACAGTACATATACCTTTGTGTATAAACAGTTATGCACTCTACACATGCATACAACTGTAAGTGTACACTTACATTTCACCATGTATACAAAGATATACACTCTACATATGTATACCACGTACAAACACCTTTAGCAAATTACACCTTAATTTCTTTTATTGAATTGACCCATTCCAGAAAGATTTATATAAACCAATTGTGTACCTAGTTGATGGTTGACTGATGTGGGTTGCAACCGGGGAAAGAATATAAATTTTTTAGTTAATATGCGGGTCATATTATTGACTTGATCCACTCAGCCATCGATGGATAAGGAGTGAGTGGAACCAGGTCACTGTGACCCGTGTATCAACGAAAGAAGTGTAAATGCAGTTATATAATTCCATATAGTTTAAGTTTTTTCTATGGTATATAGGGATTTTGACATTAATGGGTAATATCTGGACATATATATATATATATATATATATTATATATATATATGTATGTATGTATGTATATATACACACATATACCTTAAATTACCCATTAAATCACAGAAATACAGAATTAATACAACCAAGTTCTTCTCCAAACACAATCGAACACACTCAGGGTACACCTGGCAACTAAATACTTTCTTTTCTTAAGCACTTAAACACAAAAGAAAGCAGGAATAACATATAAAAAATGACTAAAGTAGGTCTACAAAGTTCCGTGTGCTCCCGTCTGCACTATCCTTGGCATTCAAACATCTGCTGCAGGAGCAATAATAGGGCAGGAGGAGCGTTTCGTCTGCCCCACTCTCGAGCTGCGTGAGGCAGCTAGTATCTCTAAGGGGCAAAGAGTCAGCAGCCAGCACCGAGTGATATCCTCCAGACGACGCGAATAAACAGATACATCATATTGATAGCACTACTAACACTCCCAGGCGCATGGCTCCAGCACTGCCATCAAAATACCACCGACACCCAGCTTATCCTTTAGCATTATATACACCACCATACCTCGACGTCTAGAGGCTGCTACAGAACGCGATCACTATACTCGATCACCATACACAAACAACGCTGGATGGCTGGCTGGAAGCCTGGAAGGTTGGTCTAGCCAACGCTAAGGCATTATGATACCAATATACCTTGGTGCCTCGACGTCTTGAGGCTGCTACAGAACGCTATCACTATACCCAATCACCATACATACACGACGCTTCCAGCCTTCCAGGCTGGAAGCCTGGAAGGTTGGTCTAGCCAACGCTAAGGCTTTAAACCGATATATACCTCGATGCCTCGACGTCCAGAGGCTGCTAGAGAACGAAATCACTGTACCCGATCACCATACATACACGACGCTTCCAGCCTGGAAAGCTGGAAGCCTAGAAGGTTGGCTGGTCGGTCTAGCCAACGCTAAGGCATTATTATACCAATATACCTCGATGCCTCGACGTCCAGAGGCTGCTAGAGGACGCGATCACTATACCCAATCACCATACATACACGACGCTTCCAGCCTGGAAGGCTGGAAGGTTGGTTGGTTGGCTGGCTGGTCGGTCCAGCCAAGTTCCCGACTCCCCTCATCCCGGAGAAAAACACAGAGAGGAGCGAAAGCTTCGAGCAAAGCCTATATTAACACACGGACACTAAAACACACGATTCCCACACCTACTTCCGCCCACTGCTGGCCATCGATGGGCGCAGCTCTCCTCTCTCCTTCATGGCCTCATCATCTCAGAGGAAACTGGAAATCACAGGCGGACATAACTGAGGTGTCCTTCCAGGTCTTTCGACAGCTGAACTGAACAATGGCCACTGGCAGTGTGTGGTGGAGAGAGAGAGAGAGGCGGTTCTGTTGACAGCAGCAGCAGCAGCCGACGACGACGACGTTACGTTCCAGAGTCGCTGTGGCTCTCTCTCTCTCTCTCACTCTCTCTCTCCCTCTCTCTCACTCTCTTTCTCTCTCTCCCTCCTCTACCACACTCTCTCTAACACTGTGTACCAGGTTGAGGGAGCAGAGCGCAGCACACTCAGATGAGGCTTGATCGATACTGAGGGGGGTCCCTTGCCTCCTTCCCTACCCCCGCCCCCCGGGCCTATCGCCCGCACTAGGAGGAGGTGGAGGAGGAGGAGGAGGTCCTTCCAGGAGAGAGAGAGAGAGAGAGAGAGAGAGAGAGAAACAGGCATAGAGAGGAGGGGAAAAGGCGAGGACTAGGAGAGGTGGAGAGGTGGTAATTTGCATGAAAGGGAAGAGGAGAAATCCATCGTAAATGCTTTCAAATCAAATGGCACATTCAGGGGGAGGGGATAAGGGTGAGGGGAGGGGTTTGGGATGGGGGAAGCCCCCTCCCCCACTTCCATGTGCTCACACACACACACAGACACAAAGACACAGAGGTCGAGGGGAAAACGAGATTTGAAAAGGTGAGTCTTTCAAACTCGGCGGTCTCCTCAACTACCTGACCCCTTCCTTACACCCCCTCCCCACCCCCCTCCTCACCCTCCCATAATCCCTCCCTTACCCCCTCCCCAAGATACTGACAGGGTCTCTGGATTCAAGCAAAAGATCAATCTCCATTTTCTCTCCTCCCTATATAGCAATTAATTCTAGCTTCCTATATATGCACCCAGGGCTCTAAAAAGCTCCCACCCTCTCTCTCTCTCTCTCTCTCTCTCTCTCTCTCTCTATAACTCAACATGTGCATGTACGTGGGCCATGTCCAATCCTGACGATTATTACTGTGTAAGACCGTGGTCCGTGTGTAAGTCCTCAGCTCTCTCTCTCTCTCTCTCTCTCTCTCTCTCTCTCTCTCTCTCTCTCTCTCTCACAAATAACCTTTCTTCCGTCCCGACCCCGCCCAAGTTCAAGCGTCCTATGCTTTGTCCATTGTTTGTGCGGTTTTGCAGAGAAATGAGAACAAATTGAGCCGTTTGCAAATGCACGTTGCAGGTTGGCGTGTAACAAGTAGCATGGCAAAATAATGCAAATGCAAAATTAAAAGTAAAAACTTCTTTGACAAAGCACAGGTGACAGAAAGGTGCTGTTTAAGAAAAAAAAAAAAAAACTTGGGCATTTGATGAAAAACTAAACAAGTAAATAAAAACAACTCTCTTTTTTTTTTGACAAAGTGCGGGTGACAGAAAAGTAATAAAACCAAACCAAAGTACTAAAACAAAAACAAAAACAAAAAAAAGGAACACCCACAAAAAAAACCTCCCTCCTATGAAAAAGTCTAGATGACAGAAATGTACTAAACCAAAAAAAAAACCTTGGTACTTAATAAAAAAAAAACTAAAGAAACGTTTAAAAACTCCTTTCTTTGACAAAGGACAGGTAAAGGAAAGGAGCTGAGTAACAATAAAAACCTTGGTATTTGAATGAAAAACTGAAATGTTAAACAAAAACCAACTTCCTCTGACAAAGCACAGGTGACAGAAAGGTACTGAGGAAAAAACCTAGGCGATTATTAAAAAATATATAAATATATATAAAAATATTGAAAAACTCCTTTCTCTGACAAAGCACAGGTGACAGAAAGGTACTTAATAAGGAAAAACTTGGCGCTTGATGAAAAACTAAAGAAAAAAATGATTATAAAACTCCTTCCTATGACAAAGAACAGGTGACCCAAAAGTACTAAGACATAAAAAAAACCCTTGGCACTGGATGGAAACCTAAAACAAATAAAAAACGCAATACTTAACAAGACAATGCATTTTAAACCAGTCAATTAAAACTTTGGCCCACCTCTCGAATTGACAGGGCCACGTTTTTTTTTTTCAGAAAGTTTTGAGAAGACGAAAGCCTACATAATCCAGCTGTCACAATGGAAAGAGGAACCAGCCATCTGACGAAGGCAGTAACTTCCAATAAACGTTTAGGGAACTTCTGCTGAGAATGTAAACAAAGTAATCTTTGAGTTGCTGAATAACAGAGATTATAAGAGATAGATGAAAGAATGGAAGGTACTCTTGTTTCAAAGACCCTTTTGATGTGGGAATGTATTTTCAAGAATTGTACCAAAAGATTATGCGTTGTTCCAAATATATGACAGTTCAGGATCGAAATGTTACGATGATGGTGTTAGCCACATAGGTGAATGTACCTAATGACTTTATATATATTTGCATCATATATATTATTCATAAATTCATAAATGTATAAATACAACCACATATATGAATATATGTGTGTGTGTGATATAAATATAAGTATATAAAAGGAGCCCATAAAAACGCCAAAATATACCAAGTAAGTACTATATATCAGACCACTGCTGTCTCTCTCTTCAGGTAGGTAATGAAGAAATATAGTACTTACTTTCTACATTTTGGCGTTTTTATGGTCTTTTATTAGATGGAGTTTTGTTGTAACAGAACATTCTTACCAGTCTCTATATATATATATATATATATATAGTATATATATATATATATATATATATCTATATATATATATATATATATATATATATATATATAAAGCTATAATATACACACACAAATAAAAAATCACTTCTTCGAACTAAAAAAAACAACAACTGTCATATAAACAAAGAATGTCGAATTAATTGAAAAATCAACAACAAGGCAACCCGCTCATAAAAACAATACGTGCTCCCCAATTTCGGACCCCCAATTGACTTTCAACATATATATTTTTATCTGAAGCCAAAATCCAAATCACGTTCAATGTGTTGCTGATATCAGCACATTCAACACGAAATCAACCCCACCAATAATCTGCGTTAATCTACCGAAGTTATTTTTGAGTTGCAGCGCTTGTGATGTGCAATACTTTCCCTAATCTGTTGTCGTGTTGTTGATGACAATAGCTTATGAAAACGAATGCATTCAATAAAATAAGTATGTTTTTGTACACGTGTGATCATTTTATACTTACACATATATACGTATATGAATTCAAAAGGAATCACACACACACTCATGCATACATACATACATACATACAAACATACATAAATACACACACACACATATATATACACACACACACATATATATATATAATATATATATATATATATATATATATATATATATATGTGTGTGTATGTGTGTGTGTGTGTGTGAGAGTGTGTGTGTGTGTGTGTGTGTATGTAAGCGTGTGTGTGTATGTGGATGTATATACGTATATTTCATTTTTCTCAAGCCTCCACTTTGGTAAGTCTTGGTAATAAACCGTGAAATACTGAGAGAGAGAGAGAGAGAGAGAGAGAGAGAGAGAGAGAGAGATAACATTAGCACACCGCAGCAGCCCGGAACAAGAAAAAAAAACACACAGTCGATGAGAAAAAGATTTGGGAGGACGAAACTGAGAATCCCAAAAGAAAAAAGTACAAGTAAAAAACAAGAGGAAAAAAGAAAGACGTTAAAACGAGAAATTATCTTTCTTCTTCTTCTTCTTATTCTTCTTCTTCTTCTTCTTCTCCTTCGCTTTCTTCTTCTTCTTCAAGTGAAGGACAATGAACCGACGACTCTTAATTACTCCTTTTTAAGAAATGTTCTTTAAGCTCTTCATTATACACCATCAAACGCAATGTATTATTTATATATTTATTTATGTACTTATTTTTAACCGGGTTTGTAAAACTCTACGGGAAGTTAACTCCACGTTTCACTAACTTTGTTATCTCGCAAGGAGGCTGCGCAAGAGAATGCAGTACTTATAATGATTTAAGTAAGTATATAATAGCATATATATGTATATGTATATGTATATGTATATATATATATATATATATATATCTATACACATATATGTATATATACATACTATATATAAGCAAAAGCATAGTAAATAATTATAGATACCGCAGGATTAAATTCATCTTTTGATGTGGCAATAATACGCGAAAATTGACTTCTGACTACGAGCAAAACCACATCCCATGACGTTCCGCTGGACGAAATAACACAATAACTTAATGCAGTAACCCAATACAATAACCCTCCTCTCTTGTGAGTGTGTCTGGATAATTACACTGATATGAAAATCAGGTTCCCAACGAGACAGACTATTTCATTTCTGGCAGCGAATATTAAAACTAAAAAAAATAAAAAAAAATAAATCAGGGAAAGCAATTACGCTGACGACCCGGGAATGAATTTTTGGGGGAATGTATTAATTCTGGCCGAGTTGTCATTAAAGAAAAATGCATATACATTCATACATACATACATAATATATGTAGGTTGTGTGTATATGATATAGATAGATAGATAGATAGAAAGATATATAGAAACACAGACACATGCATACATATATGTCTATATATATATGTGTGTGTGTACATACATACATACATACATACATACATACATACATATATATATATATATATATATATATATATATATATATATATATATATATATATATATATATATAAATTTCTCAGCAAAAATGTGGTAAAGTATTTCCCCCCTCAATGACAGTTTGTACAAGACAATCACCAGATGAAATAATCCACCATTTTTACTTATTCTATTATGATGAAAAAACCAACATTCAAGTATTATCCTCATTAGATTTTTGCATTTCAAGAATCTCTGTTTTTCAACTTTTCCCTTTTAGATGTAAGGTCAAGCTGAGGTCACCTAAAAAAAAAATAAGATTCTGAGACTAGTAAGACACTCACCCAGTCACTCTACCTTGTAAATGTTACTGAGGAAACTGTGCCAATAAAATTACATTTATCGGGAGACCTAAACCACCAATCAATTGATTTATTTAACAAGATTATCTATTTATTTGTTCATCATATTTATTTACCAAAGTCAGAACACTGGTCTACTGAAAATATGACGCAGATTTGTTGGTTACCATAGCTCAACTAACTTGTTTATTTCTCAGTAGCCAAATAATCATAAACAAATTGGATCTTGGAATTATAAACAATAAACAAAATTGATTTAGAATTTACGATAAACAGTAAAGATTTGTTGAAAGTTTTATCAGCAGGGATGCTGGTACCATAGGATTAAAGATAAAAAATAAAATTTAGGAAAATCGTCCTATACGTGGCTGGTTCCTTG
>NC_087204.1:101309513-101314459 GCF_015104395.2 Macrobrachium nipponense
AGAGAGAGAGAGAGAGAGAGAGAGAGAGAGAGAGAGAGAGAGTTTGTTTTAAACAAGATATTAGCCAACCATTGAATTTCTCTGTATATATACAGAGAGAGAGAGAGAGAGAGAGAGGTTTGGAGGCTCATCTGCGGGCAAGCTCTACATTCAAAAACCCTTGCCGCTGGCATAAGGCCAACTCGGTCTCAAATAAAACAAGAAAGCTTTAGGACCTGAATCGCCTATACTTTTCTGTGTTCTACGAGCAAGAGCCCGTGCCGCTGGCATAAGGCCAGCTTCGTCTCCAGCAAACAAAGGAGAAGAGGAAGTACCCAAAACAAGAGCCCGTGTACTGGCATAAGGCCAGCTTCTTCATCACCTTCACTATACACACAAAGAAGAAGAAGAAGAAGAAGAAGAAGAAGAAGAAAAAGTGCCCAAAACAAACCTTCATCTTCGACAATTAAGAGGTTGATTGGCCCCAAAAAAATGACAAGAGATCCCCTATTGTATTCGGACGCGATAATCTTTTATATAGTAAGTCTCGTAAACTAACGAATGTCATATTATACTCTCAGGGAGTTATAAGTCTCGTAAACTAACGTCTAACAGCTTGAGTGACCCAAAACAAATGAACGACAAGAGACGCCCTATTCTATTCGGACGCGATAATCTTCTACATAGAGTCTCGTAAACTAACGAATATCATCACGTACTTCTCAGGGAGTTACTAAGCAGGCAATCTGCCTCGCAAAGCAGACGCCTGAACGCGCGAATGCCTAAACGATGACTCCACTGAGAGGAAGAACGTACGAGGGACACTATACTTAGTGATACAGAAAGAACCATGACGTGACGTTTTTCTTCCACAGTCGATATCTCACGTTCGTCGTCGAGCCGCTGTGGTTGTTTGCAACACATAGACGACTTTCAAGTTTATGAAACGGGGAATTGACTGAGCGTCATCGTGACTCTTGGTAGCTAGAGAGAGAGAGAGAGAGAGAGAGAGAGAGAGAGAGAGAGAGAGAGAGAGAGATAATCAGTCAATCAAAGCACAAAAAATTTATTTTCCTAGTTCACGTGCCTAAGAAGAACACTAAAGAAAAGAAAAATGGCAAAATGCCTATATCACTTCAGAGTAACCGGAGCAAAGAAAAATAAAATAAATATTAGGGGAAAAGATAATGCAAAAACTAGAGTAACCAGATGACAGAACGTCAAAGGGATAAGATAATGCAGAAACAACATCAAATGGAAAGACAAGGTTGGACACACACACACACACACCGAGACGAACATCTTCCCAAGAACTTCCTAACAAACAACAAGCAGTCCGAGTTGGAGAACAGGTGAAGCTTCCTCCTCCTCCTCCTCCTCCTCCTCCTCCTCCTCCTCCTCCCAAAACCGAATCTCTCTGGGTATACAACTTCCGCCAGAAGCATAAACCTACAACACCACCCACAGTTTGGTGGTTCCGAAGTTTACTCTTAGAATCATCAACGTCTCAATTTGCGATTTGGGAAACTGCGCGAGAGGCGTAAACTCAGGTTCTGGCGAGAGTATTCTCGATATTCAGAAGATGAACCCAAATTCATATGTTACAAACCCACCACCACAGGGGCCAATGACTTGAAATTCAAACTTCCAAAGAATATTTAGGTGTTCGTTTGAAAGGAGTTACAGAAGATAATACGAAATAAAGATTATTAGTATTCTTATTACAAGCCCACCAACAGGATGGCCATTGACTGAAGTTGAAGCTTTCAAAGAATATGGTGTTTCGTTTGTGTTCGTTTGAAAGAAGTTACAGAAGATAATAGGAAATAAAGATTACTAGCATTCTCATTATACAGAAGATGACCCCCTATTCATATGTTACAAGCCACCAAACATAGGGGCCATTGACTTGAAATTCAAGCTTCTGGTGTTCGCTTGAAAGAATTTACAGAAGATAATAGGAAAATAAAGATTATTAGTACTCTCATTATTCAGAAATGAACCCAAATTCATATGTTACAAGCCCCACTACCGTACGGGCCAATGACTTGAAATCCAAGCTTCCAAAGAATATGTTATTTGTTTGAAAGAAGTTACAGAAGATAATAGGAAATAAAGATTATTAGTATTCTCACTATTCAAAAGATGACCCCCTGTTCATATGTTACAAGGCCCACCACCACAGGGGCCATTGGCTTGAAATTCAAGCTTCTGAAGAAAAAGGTGCTAGTTTGGAAAGAAGGTTACAGAAGATAATAGAAATACAGATAATTAGTATCAATATATTCCAGAGGATAAAACCCATATTCATATGAAATCAGTCCACCAAAGGAGCCATTGACTTAAAATTCATGCTTCCAAAGAAGTTACAGAAGATACTGAAATACAAAACGAAGAGATCAGTTATTAGAGAGTAAAAAAATAAAAGTAACAAAATTAACAGATAAAATTATAATTAAATGATTAAAATACCATTATTTATAATCATTAATCTGTAGATAAGCCCTTATTCATAGGAACAGCTAACCCCCCTGAAGGGTCTTCCCAAAGAAT
The DNA here is from genome assembly GCF_015104395.2 of Macrobrachium nipponense. NCBI lineage: Eukaryota > Metazoa > Arthropoda > Malacostraca > Decapoda > Palaemonidae > Macrobrachium > Macrobrachium nipponense. The sequence goes on from NC_087204.1 coordinate 101,312,046, forward strand.
ATTTTGGTATTTAAATGGAAGAAGTTACAGAAGATAAATAGAAAATAAAGAAAGAAGCATCAGTAGATAGAAAGCAAAGATAAATGGAAAAATTATAGCTAATAGTTAAATGAATAAAAAAATTTAATAATCATCAAAAGTACAATGCAAACTTTTTAGGGTTCAATGCATGCAGGTCTAAAAATCAACCTCAAAGGTATTAAAAAAACACAGTCTTAATTTAGGGGAGGCTGATGATATCAGGTGATTTGTGCCGCTAAAATTATCCTTGACCTTTCTAATCATAATCTTCCCCTCTGCGTCGAGTTGGTTATTTACAGAATTATCGAACCAACTCGCAAAATATTATTACCTCAGGCAGTGCGGTTTCATTTTTGACCCGGTATGTTTGTTCGTTGGCGCGACTGCGTAGAAGGTTGCGAAATGATTTTTGTAACCAAATTTTGACCAAAGGTGGCCCTCGTCTTTGGCAAGGAGTGGTTCAATTTTGAGGAAGATTGGAACATACGATTTTTGTGGAGGATGAGTATTTACGTTGGGTAGGTGGGGGGGGGGGGGGGGGGGCGTGGTAGGAGGAGGTTGATTACATTACTAAGACTTGAGCAGAGTACGGGTGTTACTAAAGTTATCATACAGAAAGGCAAAGCAAACTTATATAAGCGTACATATTACAACTGAAACGACCGAATCCCAAAATGTATCCAGATCCATAAGAAAATGAGCATTGGTCCCTCTCTCTCCCAAGTCTCCTATGCTTCAAAAAAAGAGCTTCCCTAAGGAAAACATCTACCAAGTGTTTTCAAATCACCTCAAACTTCCCTTTGAGACATCCTGCTTTAAGAACCACACATACAAACCCACAGACGCATGCAGTCAGACAGACACGTGGAGGGGAAAAGCTGGCATTGGCATGGTTCGCTTTGGTGGGGTGATGGGGTTTGGGGGGGGGGGGGGGGGGGGGGGGGGGGGGGGGGGGGGGATTGGGGGGGGAAGAAGAGCCATAACAGAGGCATAAAGATATGACATATTCACGACCTCCGTGCTTGTCCCACGAGGGTACCAGGATGTCAGATTGTGTGCGTCATCTTCATTTGATAGAGGGAGGGGGAACAAGAAAAGAAATTGACGAAAGTCCAGGAAATAAAATGGAAAAGTGAGGATATCAGCATACAGTTGGAGAAACAAAACCAATCTCGTGATACACGTATCAAATTGGTACTGGCAAGGGACGATACATGTATACAATACAATAAACAAATCCCTCTCATGATACGCGAGAATAACGGGTCCTGGCAAGGGACGATACCTGTATCCAACAAAATACACAAACATCACCTCACGATACACCTCACAAACAGGTTCTGACAAGGGACGATACTTGTATACAATACAATAAACAAACACCATCTCACGATACACGTAAACAACGGGTCCTGGCAAGGGACGATACCTGTATTCAAAGAAATAAACAAACATCATCTCACGATACACCTAACATTTAGGTAATGACAAGGGACGATACCTGTATACAATACAATAAACAAACACCACCATCATGATGCACCCAAAAAAAAACAAACAGATCTGCCAAGGATGATACCTGTATACAATACAATAAACAAACACCATCTCACGATACAAGTAACGAACAGGTTCTGACAATGGACGATATACAATACAATAAACAATTCCCATCTCACCATACACGTAACAAACAGATCTGACAAGGTACGATACCTGTATGCAACTGGATAAACAAGCCCCATCTCATGATATACGAAAGTAAATAACGCGATCCGGACGAGGCCAGTTCAAGGTGTGTTTTAACTACGAAATGAACCTAGTCACGCGACGACAAGAACAGATTTACTGGGACACGTCTCGATCGTGTCGTGAAACCTGCTATTTTCCTATCATTCTTTCAAAAGTCATTTCTCATTCTTAAGGTCACCAGCTTATTCTCATGACAAATGTGTCAGCCACTGTAAATATTAAGTTAATATTTTGCATATAGAGCCTCAGATTGTATTAAATTTAACTCTCGCTGTATTGAGAGAGAGAGAGAGAGAGAGAGAGAAGAGAGAGAGAAGCTAGGAAGACAACATAGAACACCGTTTTTAGCCACTGAAAATATTTAGTTAAATTTGCATAGAGGCAAAGACTGTGTTGAATATGAATTTCTCTTTAATTAATTTCTATATCTTTATACTTAGAAACCTAGATTTTATTGTTATTTACACACCCACACACACACACACACACACAAAACAAATCTGACGTAGCAGTTTCGATGCAGAATTAGGTTTTTTTCTTTCCAACACAAAACGCCGACTCAGACCAACGTTTTTAATCTCCACCGGTATAAAACCCGGCTATTCTCATTCACTGAATGGGTACTACACATACCATCAGCG
>NC_087204.1:101314959-101362098 GCF_015104395.2 Macrobrachium nipponense
TGTTAATTGCTAAGGCCAGAAATATGTGATTATTATGTATATATAGTGAAGTGTAAGGAATAACTAGTCTCAAATCCTTTTTATTACTGACCCTTTCAGAGAGAAAAAGAACTGACGACGTGAAAGAAGTTCCCTGATGACAGATGGCAGGATGGCGGGGCGAATTCCCTTCTCAAGCGTAACGTCTAGTCCTGATCCGCTTATAGGATATTCGCTGTAGGATATTAGCCATGTAGGATACTCGCTGTCATCCTGCGATCTTCATTTTGGCTTTCGCGTACTGCCCGTCGCATTTTGTTCTATGATATATATGTAACAAAACAAAGAATACGACGGTGGAAATTACTATTCTTCGTGTGCATCATTTCCAATATATTGTACCTTAACCGTAGGGTTTTTTTTCCAGTGAATGTATAAAGTATTGTGCAAATTCGGAAAAAAATAATGTTCTAATAATCTGCCTTTTGTAGTTTACGAGGATTTATTAAATACCTATAAACGAGTTGCGTCTACAGTCTTTCATTTCTCGAAAACCTCTTTTTCATTTGTAAATTGGCAACAAGTGTTTGTTTTGCTTTGTAAAAAACCTAGTGGATGAGATTTTTATCGAAAGTGGCGCATTGCAAAATATGTAGAAGCTTTGAGTGGAGAAATTTTAAGAAGGGAATGCATTTAACATCAACATTTGAGGATAAAATAACAGTTCTCTTATGTGAAATTCCTTGTTATTTCTGGGGTGAGTTACAAAGAATATTCCCAGCCTAAGAACTGGTGGTGAGGAATATGTTGAAAGTCTCAGACTGGGTCTTATGCAGTATTTTCAGCAGATAAGCACGAATATGACTGCAAAATTGCAGTTGTTTGCTTGCATTGAAACTATGATGCAATCAATTCAAAAGTAGCCAAAACACCAAGGATATAGCCTTCGTTCGAGATATTTGTAATGAGTTAGAAAACGATTTCAACCTGGACGGTATTTTTAAGTGTAATTATTTTCAGTTTGCGTTAATTTAAGCCTGCTAAAAAACGTCAAGGCTATATATTCTAGGAATTTTGTGATCAAATTGGAGTTTTGTAAACTATAAATACTGTAGTACTTTTGCCTCAGGGATCACGAATGCGCCTGAAATGTTGCAATCAGTGCAGAATTCGTCTGGACGGCAAATACGCAATACATCAGCTTTCTGATGACGAATATGAATGTATAATCGGAATATATTTAGAATGCAAGTGGCTTGCTATATGGCAACGTTGCAAGAAATTCAACAGGTATAGAAATAACAATGGGATGTGAATGAAAAATTGCTTATATAGCAATGTGCTTGCAATACAGCAATGTTGAAAGTTGAAAGCAACGCAAAATTACCAAACTGCCAATACTGTAACTATTTTTCTGACTGTTTATTTTTCTTTTTTAAACTGGGTAAAATGTAGTATGTTGTGCGTATTCTTTAAAGATCTGTTCTGTCACCGCAGCTGATGGCATACTCAGCAACAAAACGTACAAGAAGAAGTTGAAAAAGGTCTTGTGAGAATGAAAAGTGTGGAGAAGAAAAAGTGAAGATATCCTTCCTCGCCCCTCAAGCAGAAATTGTGGTATTTGAAAAAAAAAAAAAAAAGACCGTGGAATATTGCAAATCAAGAAGCGTTATACCTAGAGCAAGAGGACTCCACAGCCGAGAATCTGGGTATGTTTTTGGCATATGGTAGGTGCAGTAAACAAGACTTGTAGCCATCTTCCTGAAGGTAGGTTGATACTGAACATAGCCCACGCAAGAAGGATCCTGGATGTGTTACGTGCTGTAAAAGAATAAGATTTGCAGAAATCTATCCATCTTCATAAACTTGCTAAGTCATTAATAACAGATTTCGAGGAACTTTGACTTTAAATAAAGTTATGTGAAATCACTGGGCAGTGAATTACGTTTGGGAGAACATCAATTTAAACTACAGATATATATATGTATATATATATATATATACATATATATATATATATATATATATATATATATATATACACGATATATGACCTAGGTGTGAATACACAGTCTCCGGTCGAGGTATCCCAGTCCAATTAACTATGTCGAGAAGGCCGAGTTCTTGAGCACTTCTGACCATCTGTAGTATCCAGTATATTGCTGAATCAGCCAGCTTATCCCTAGAATGCCCGCTGCACGGATCTCGTATGTAAGTTTCCTTTTGATGAGGTTAAACGTTGAAAAATTTCAGAAAAATGACTATACTCGGTTTTTTTCCATCTGTCCATCCGCCTGTGGTGTTTGCGTATGGTAACACTGCGTTCCGGGCTTTAGATAGTTACATTCAGCTTACATTCAACAATAATAACAATGTCCTGTTTCGAATATTAACGGTGTAATTCGCATACAGTAAATTATTAAAACACTTTTCAGTTGCAAATGTACACCCAGATCCTTTTTATTTGCCTAAAACTTACACATAGCGTAACTATTTAAAGCCCGGGACGCAGTGTTACCATACAAAAACACCACAGGCGGATGGGACAGATAGAAAATAACAGAGTATAATCAGAGTATCCGAATTACGGATAACTATCTTAAAAGCATTGAAGTCTCCCATAACAATTGGTTAAAGTTTATTGTATCGCCAAGTATGCCGCATTTTATATCGTGTTCCAAGGATCCAGATCATAATTACGAGTCAAATGTCACAAACGCATCATATTTTTGTTCGTTTCTGTAGACTTAACAGTCAGACTTCCATACCTCTGCACCCATGAAAAACTAAATTGTTCAAAATATATTTTTATAGCATTTTTCATGTCTTTAATTAGAATTTTTATTGCACTTGACCTTGTAATTAAAATAATTTGTGATTCGTCTTTCTTGTTGCAATCAGGGTTAACTCTCTCTCTCTCTCTCTCTCTCTCTCTCTCTCTCTCTCTGTCTCTCTCTCTCTCTCTTTCGACAATATGAATATTTTGATAATTTCAGGTAATGATAGAATGCCCAGAAACTTGTAATTACATTATCGTTGATATCGGATAACTATCTTAATGGCATTGAAGTCTTCTATAATATAATTTTATTTTATTGCAAATTTTCATTGATCAAAATTATCTTCGATTTGCCTTTCTTGTTGCATGCAGGTTTAATTCTCTCTCTCTCTCTCTCTCTCTCTCTCTCTCTCTCTCTCTCATAGACTGGATATTCCTATAATTATTCTTCTTGAATAATCTTCCAGATACTGCAGAAGTCGAAGACAAAGGGCTACTTAATGCAAAGGTAAGTGATGCTTAAGGAAAAACGAATCCTGTATTGATACCTGGGGCTGGATTCCCTTGTCTGGGAAGGAGTAACCTACTTGTTTCCAACATGTAGGAGACATTAATTGGACAATTGTTCCAAGTCTCCCACCAAAGGTACGACAGGGAAGGACTTTTGAACTTGTGAAAAATAGAGGAGAGAGAGAGAGAGAGAGAGACGAGAGAGAGAGAGAGAGAGAAGGGGGGGGGGACATGTCTAGACTCTGGAAAAATTATGGAACACGAACTTCACATAATAAAACTATAAATACGAGTGAACATTCAAACACATATAATTTTTTTTTTAAATCAATCAAAGAATAATGTATAAAATTTTAAGTGTCACTTAAAATAGTAAGTCCGTTAAATAACGTAATACCCTCTGAAAATATTGACGCATCTCGAGGTTTCTTGTTTTCATGTCTGGGCCAATCAGGAAGCGTTTTTCCCTTCTCAGCTGAAAAGGGAGTTGCATGGACTCTTGCCATTGGCTGATAGTGACAGCTAGTGAAAAGTTTTCAGGGAGCATTGTCAATTGGACCGAGTCACTGTCCTAGTGAGATCAGCTGTGATAGTCAGACATTCCCTTAAAATATTGTGGCTATGAATAACTGAGGTCATTAGCGTTGTGATGCAAAAAACTTTACGGTCAAAATGGAGCTTCGTAACGTATCCAAAGGCATGTCGTGTTGTCCCTAAGAGAAACTGAAGACTGTGACCAATTCTGCTGCCTTTTACTTGGCCCCAGAGCCGGCGAATTCTGACTGTGTGAGGTTATTGCAGATGCAATGCTGTTGGAGGGATGGCTTTCCATGTGCATTATAATTCAACTACCTGGCTTTTCCAGGATGAAGATGGAAGAGGGATTTTGTCCGCATTTTGAGGAAATTTAAATACCGTGCCGATGAAGGGATTGCATACCAGGCGTATTATTTCAACTGCCTGGCTTTCCAGGAGGAAAAGTGCGGAGATTCATGCACTAAGGGATGTTTCCAGCTTATGCCTTGTACAATAGGCTTTCATTAACAGTTGCTAGCTTTTCCATGACAATGAAGAGATTCTGGAACAAAGGAGGTTTCCAGCCTAGCTAAGCCTAGTGCAATAGGCATACATTAACCGATATTGGAGTTTCCGGGAGCAAAGTCGAAGAGATTCTGGAACTAAATTAAGGTAAGGAAGGTTCTCTACATAGGCCTCCGTAGAATAGCTTTAACTAATGTGTTAGTTTTTTCAGGAGGCAAATGGAAGATATTCTGGAACTACATTAAGGGTAAGGGAGGTTCCCAGTATAGACTCAAGAGAATAGGCATTACAATAAACCAATTTTGTGGTATCTCTTTAATCAGAGGGAAGGGCGTAAAGCACCGGCCTAAATGACACCACGTTTCTTGTTTTTTAAGAATTTTTTTGTCGCCAACTGCTTGAGATTTTTTACCTCTTTAAAGGTTCCTTTTTAGAAGTAGCTTTATTTTCATTAAGGTGGTTTTTTGCCAGCAGGGGCTCTTTGTCCATATGAGCAGCCCACCACGAGTGTGCTTTTACCTGTGAAATGAGAAGAGTGGTCTCTGCTAATGGAACAGATAGTACAGGATAGGGTTATGGAATTTAGTCCGTTTAATAATCTGATGGTGTCTGTTCGTTTGAGAGTTGGTGTGATAGCTGGGAGGCTCGATGTTTGGCAGTTAAGCCGTGAAGGAAAATAAGAATTTTTATTTAAGGAAATTGGTAGTTCTACGAAGAGCCCCGCATGGAGATAAGGATTTTTTTTTTTACTAAAGTAAAAGAATGTTTATGAAGCAATACGGGTGGGATAATGTGAATTTACCTTAATTTGATTCTTTTACCGTCTTTTGTTTACTTTTTTACCTAGATAAGCTCGCCGCACACTTCAAGTACCCCAGCCCATCGGAGATGAATGGACGTACAGGCATAAAAAAAAAACAAAAAAAAAAACGTAATTTGTCCTTTCGGTGAATCCTGTCAAATTACCTCTCCTGTACTGCATTTACCTACCTACTACTGCTATATTGTTTAAAAAATCGTTGATATTGACATCTCCGTGCAGACAACTACTTCAGTTTGTTGATGTTTGCTAAATCATTTGAGGCAATGATGCAAATGAGTTTATGGAACTAGGCATACTTTAAAACGGTGTCCGGAAACCATAAGTGTTTTGGATTTCGGTAGATAACTACAAATGGTATGATCATTATAAGCACAGAAGTTTGTGTGTATGCAGCAAACTTCAGCTTAACCACAGTGGGGCCCCTTCATTCAAAGTATCAATTTTGTTCTCCCTTTTCACTTTACTTTAGATGCATGAGTTTGTACGTACAAATATTATCAGGAGGTTGCAATGACTTTCACTAGAATAAAGATTTAGTATTGGTTAGCATCATGGAAATTGTTTTCTCAGCAATTTGGTCTGCAACATTTTTTTTTTTCAAATTATTCGAACGTAAATTCAAAGCTGTTGTGAAAACCAATTCTATAAGCCCTTTATGCCATTATCCCGTTTTCAGTTTCCGCTGCAGATTATTTTTCCAGGGAAAAGGCTGTGTGTTGTGTTATTGAGAGAGAGAGAGAGAGAGAGAGAGAGAGAGAGAGAGAGAGCGCAAGCGCGCGCGCGCGCACACACACACACACACACACACACACACAGTAGCTGCTGGGGAAAATCGTTTGTAAATCGCTGGTGTGCCGGCTTTACAAACCTTGCAACAGTTATCGAAGAGGCAAACGGAAAAGATTTTTTGTACTTTTTATTTATTTACAAATTATCTCTATAATAACGTAAGGAGGGTGAAATCGTTTTTTCTTTTTACACCCCTGGTAAGTTTATATCGAATTAGCCACTCTTTAAAAATAGTTTTATACGAATTAGTTTGTAAAAAATAGAGTATCGATTTAGCAAAGTTTTATAAGTTTTATATATGATTAGCCAGTTTTTAAACGCATCGAATTAATAAAATTTTCAATTAGTTATATCGAATTAGCCAATTTTTAAAATCTTATATCGAATCAACAAATTTTGAAAATCTTTTATATCTAATTAGCCAGTGTTTAAAAGTGTGCAATGGAAATAGCCAATTTCTGAAATTTTTTGAATTGACAAGTTTTAAAAAATTAGCCAATTTTTGAAATTCTATGTCGAATTAGCCAAGTTTAAAAAGTATCGAATTACGCAATTTCAAGTTGATCTAATTAGCCAACTATTAGAATAGTTTTGTCAAATTCAACCGTTTTCAAAATAGTTTTATATCGAATGAGTAAATTTTAGAAAATTGTATCGAAATAATCCATTTTTATTATGATTTTTTTTTTTTTACATAGAATTAATTCATATTTTAAGAGTATATCAAATTAGTCCAAACTTTTAAGCCACCAAAAATATGAGAAGCTTAAACCAGACAGACAAAATGCTTCACGATCCATAACGCTGTTAATGATGTCTTTCGATGCGGGTTTAGACCAAAAGAGCTCTCTTCTTGCTCTTTCATTCGAAGTCTTTCAAATGACATTAAGCGGGACTCTCGACCATAAGCACAGTTTTGTTTGACTTGATCAGATAACCCTTTATTACTCTGCGATCGAGAGATTATAACTATGAATTTTTTTCCATCAATTTTCGAACAAAGGAGCTGATATGAAGCTAATTCCATAATCCCTTTATGCCATTATCACGTTTTCAGTTTCCGCTGCGGATTTTTTTCCCAGGGAGGGCAAAAAGCTGTGTTGTGGTATTCCGCGAGAGAGAGAAGAAAGAGGGCGGGCACACCGCCTGTAGCTGGGGAAAATCGCTATGAATCGCTAGTGTACGGGTTTTACAACCCTGCAACAGTTATCGAAGAGGCAACGGAGATATTTTTTTCAGTTCATTTATTGACAAGTAACCTCGATCAATAATAACCTAGGGAGAGTCAGATCGTTCTCTTACACCCCTGGTAAAAGTTATATCGAATTAGCCACTTTATTTGATTAGTTTTATCGAAAATAGTGAATTTTTTTCAAATGTTTATCGAATTAGCCAATTTTTAAACATCGAATTAAATTTTTTTTTAAAGTAGTTTTTATCGAATTAGCCAACCTTTTTTAAAACCTTATATAGAATCAATAAATTTTAAAATCTTTTATATCTAATCAGCCAATGTTTAAAAGTGTTTGTATGGAATTAGCCAATTTCTGAAATTTTTTGAATTGACAAGGTTTAAAAAAAATTTGTATCGAATTACGCAATTTTAAGTTGATCTAACTAGCCAACTTATAAAATAGTTTTATGTCGAATCCATCCATTTAAAAAAATAGTATGTGAGATAGGTCAATTTTCAACAATTTTATATCGAATCAACCATTTTTCAAAAGTTTTATATCGAATTAGTAAATTTTAGCAAAATGTATTGGAATCGGTCTAAAAAAAAATTTATAGAATTAACCAATTTTTTAGTTTTTATATCAAATCAGTCCGAACTTTTAAGCACACCAAAAATATGAAAAGCTTAATCAGACAGACAAAATCTGCACGATCCATAAACGTCGTTAATAACTAATTTATCGATGCGAGTTTCGACCAAAAGAGCTTCTTCTTGCTCGTCATTCGAAGTCTTTCTTATGGCATCAAGCGTGAATTTCGACCATTAGTGCATTTGTTTGACTTACCAGATAACTTTTTATTGATGCGCGATTGAGAGTTGCTAGCTATGTTGTTTTTCCCAGCAATTTTCGAGCAAAGGTGCATTTTTAACGAAATTCTTCTAGTACAGTCTTTATCACTTAGGTTCTTACCAGAATATTGAGACACTTCTACGACTATACATGAACTAATCCTGCAGTTTTGTGGAACTGGATAAAATACGAACGTGTGGTTATATGTTAATTTTCCTTGACAGAAACATGACAAAGGATAGGATCTAGTTATGGAAATTTCAATTTTACACAGATTGAAAATGTCAAACCTACAACTTGAGCATCTGGTGTAAGCCTTAGCCATGTTAACACTAACCTCGCCCAGCCCTCTACTTCGAAATTTATAAACACAATTATGATAAACATTCACCGTGTGTTATAAACAAAACCACGTGGATCTTGGACATTTTGAACACGTCAAGTGTATTTTAATTGTTTTACAATATTCTTACATACATTTACCTTTTAATTTGTTTCAAAAGATTGTTTTATCAGCTGCATTGCTTAAATGGTCTTTGCTAAACTACCATGTTAAGTTATTTATCATGCTAATAAACCTCTTAAATAAAAGGGTACATGTCACTGGCATTATTATGCATTTTAACACTTATAAGACAACTGGCTTGGGATTCTGTATCATTACTACAATTACCTGTGTTAACTGTGGGACATCTTAGGCTAGGAATTCTGTATCAGTAATATTATCTGTGTTAGCTGTGGGACATCTTAGGATTGGAATTCTTTATCAGTACTAATATCTCTGTTAGCTGTGGGACATCTTAGGATTGGAATTCTGTTTCAGTATTGTTATCTGTTAGCTGTGGGGCAACTTAGGCTTGGAATTTTGTATCAGTACTATTATCTGTGTTAGCTGTGGGGCAAATTAGGCTTGGAATTTTGTATCAGTGCTATTATCTGTGTTAGCTGTGGGGCAAATTAGGCTTGGAATTCTGTATCTGTACTATTGTTATCTGTGTGGCAACTTAGGCTTGGAATTCTGTATCAGTGCTATTATCTGTGTTAGCTGTGGGACATCTTTGGCTTGGAATTCTGTATCGGTACTATTATCTGTGTTAGCTGTGGGATACCTTAGGCTTGGAATTGTGTATCAGTAACATCATGTGTTAGCTGTGGGATATCTCAGGTTTGTTGGAAGTTCTGTATCATATTATCTGTGTTAGCTGTGGGACATCCTTAGTCTTGGAGTTCTGTATCAGTACGATTATGTGTTAGCTGTGGGACAATTTAGACTTCGGAATTCTGTATCAGTAATATTGTGTTAGCTGTGGGACACTTTAGGCTTGGAATTCTGTATCAGTACTGTTACGTGTTAGCTGTAGACAACTTAGGCTTGGAATTCTGTATCAGTACTATTATCTGTGTTAGCTGTGGGACAACTTAGGCTTGGAATTCTCTATCAGTACTATCTGTTTTTTGTGGGTATAAAATAAACTGTAGTTTAAGTAGACCCCAGAGGAACAATTTTTAGAAGCGGTCAGGAAAACAGTCTAAAAATATCTAGATGATGCGTAGAATATTTCGAAGATGAAAGAGGTAAAGGCAACGTTCCCATATAGGCTCATGGCCTGTTTGCTATTACATAGTTAATTTTAATATTGTGTGATCTCTATAGTTTATGATTGTTAAAGTTATTGTTGTTTTAGTAAGATTTCTGATGAAGACCTGAAGTCGTGGACCTCCCACGATCTTATCAAATCAAATCGGCATGGGAGCAGAAAAAACTTGCATATGCTCTAGAAGCATATGCTCTAGAAGTAAGTTTAATTTAAGATTATTACTTTCCTGAAGATTTTCACGGTATTAACCTTAAAGACTAAGAAGCTTAACAGCTATAATGTATGTAGGCAAGGTCATTTCAGTAACTTTGTGGAAACTAGCCATGGCAGGGACTGAAGTTGTAGGCCTGATTGTGAAATAATGATCTGACTGATGAAAATCATCTCATTTCAGCAGTTGTTGGAGTAAATCGAAGAGCATTCACATCTACCTCACATCGGGACTGAACCAGTGACCATAATCTTCATATAACAGGAGGCTCCTGGTTATGCACCTGGTAAGCTTGATTGTAATTAGGAATGGTAATGCGTCACCAATTAAAAGTGTTGAAAGGTTACGGTTATGTGTAAGTGTTCGTCTCTTAAGTGGTTGGGTGTGAATGGTAGCCTAAGCTATGGTACCACCTTTCCCCCTGGGATCTAGATTGCAAATTTTCCTTCTCGTTTAAGGCAAAATCTTTAAGACCATCCCTTCAGCTAGATGGGACTTCTGGTCAGTCTAAAACTACTGGTCAGTTCTAAACTACTGTAAGGATATTCTCATTAATTCAAGTCATTATCCCCCATTTTTCTAAGTTTAATTAGTTGCATTTTCTCATATGATATTAAGTTTGAATGAGAACAAAACTGTGTAGAAGTGCGTTTAAAAGCACTTAACAAATCTCAGAAACTTTGAAACTTCACTGAAATAATAATTATGAGATCAATAAGTAAAATAAAAAAAAATCCTACAAAGACTTTTTTGCATGTGGTCTGACATTTTCAAATCCTCTCTACCATTCCTGAGACTTGTCTAATACGTTTCATCTGAGGATGCTGGTTTTGGTGTTTTGAAATGAGTAGTACTGTAATATTATTTTGTTTACTATTTTGAAAGAAATGATAGCTTAAATGGTCAAATAATTGGAGAAAACGACTATTTCAAGAACTTGTACCCAAATGGATGTTGCTCAAACCTGTAGATGGTCGGGGCTAAATTAATGTAATCTCGTCATGATGTGAATTTTATATGTAATAAGTTTCAATACTAAAAGGGCATTTGCAAAACTTTGATTGCCAAGTCTAAATCAAACTCCAGTATGTCAATCTTGAGGTATTGTAGTCATCTTTCGATATGGCCCCAACCAGCATATTGTAGTTAATACATTGAAATGATTTACCTGTTAGCTTTGGGAAAAGTTTGGAGCCAAGACTTTTTTTTTTTTTTTTTTTTTTTTTTTTTTTTTTTATATAGTTTTAAGATGACAAAATTGCTCTATACTAAACTGTACCCTCTCTTCCAGGTACTGTTGTCAACACAAAAAATGAAAAACACACTAAGAAGAGGAATACTGCAACTTGCCATTTCAAGAATATTATGGAAGCTATTTTTTTATTTTATTGTTAAACGGGCACTGTTCAACACAAGAAAAATGGAACACGCTAAGAAGAGTAACACTGCCACTAGCTATTTCAAGAATATTATGGAAAATATTATTTTGTTCCTGCAATGGATTAGAAAATCTTCTAGGTACCTCCACCCATTCAACTTCATGTATTTGAATGTACATCCAAATGAGTGAGAAACTTTTTTAATTTTCACTTGTGCTAGGCCTCTATGAGACTTGAACAGGTGGCGAAACTAGCAAAAATCTTTAGTTATCAGTTGGTAGGTTCTCCTCTTGTTTGTTGGGTTCCCTGTCTTCCCATGTCATGTGATCTTTACACTATGGTATCTCATGTAGTGTGATCATGTTTTCCAGAGTGCTCTTGTGACTTATTTTCCTCTTAATTTTGCTCAGCAATCTCGAGGAATCTTCAAGTTGATATTCTTATTTTCGTGTGGGAAACTCAACTACTGATGAGTAAGCTGGATAGTGATCAAACCGCAACTACTAAACTTCAATATTTAGTGTTTTCGTTCTGGGAGGGAATTCCTTATGCATTGATGAGTTATGTTTTCTAGTGTCTTGTATATATTTTCATATACTTTTTTGAAACACATTTATCGAGTTTGTCTACATTTTTCTCTGCTTTCTTCGAAGGTGCTAGTCTCTGTAATACTGTAATTATAACTGCCTGTCAGCAGGAAACAGGTCGGGTACTTGATTGCTGATGAGGTCAGTACCTTTCAATAAGAAATCCATTTACCAGTCGTGTGAGTAGTGGAATGTTCCTGCCATCAGAGACGGCAAGAAATACCTGAGTTGAATGGAGAGTAGCGAATGGTACCAAAATGAAGCCTGTATTTGCAATAGAAATAGAGGAACTATTAGAGCTGGATAAGTTTTTTCAGGTCTCTTGGTTTTGAGTTATTGGTCTAGAGAATCTATTTATCGTTTATTACGCATCATTAGATTGTTTTTGTGTTGCCCGTTCCCTTGAAATATAAGACACGAATTCAGGGCAGTTTATTAGAAATAGTATTCAATTAACATTATTTGAAGCATTGTATTATTTGTCATACTGTAGTCACGTACCTAATAACCTAGCTTAATTAAGTTAGAGCTGAAAGCTCTTTGAATGGACATAGGTTACGTACCTAATAACCTAACTTTAGTTAGAGCTGATTTAATGGACATAGGTCTTCTTCTTCTTTCCTGGAGTAATAAAAAATTTTTTTTTTCACATTGGGGTCTTTGGCGTTTCCTTGTAGTAAGTAGAAAAACACTTAAGTATCAAAGTACATTACAAGATAGTGGGATTTAAAGACCAACACCTTTAATTTCTTGCAACATTTCAAATTGGAACTGGTGTCTATATGAGCGCTGATAAACTCTGAATTATTTTTGACCGTATTGATGCCAATATTCTTACGCTGGAAAGGAAATGTAATAATCCTTCGTAGTAGCCTCATTACCTTGGGTTTTATGATGTTGTAGTGTTCATATTCTTTTGATAATTGTATTTTTGATATTGCAGTCACTTGGTTTTCTGACTTTTTTATCCATAAATGGGCCTTATGCTATGAAAGCTTGCTTATTAGGCATTGCCCTTTCAAGCCTACTTCACGAGAATGTTAGATCATTTATCATCAGAAGGTGTCTCTCTCTTATTACCTTTGAAGCAACAGTGAAGAAAAGATTTGCAGTATTTAAAGCCCACTTAGTCTTAAAAGTCATAGGTCTTCTTGATATAAAGCTCTCCAAATTTTAATGGGGACTTCCCTCCTCCACTTCCTTCGATTGCTACACATCTCTGTTCTGCAGAAATATCTAGGATGAAGGAAGTTAGAGAGATGAGAGACTGCCCCATTAGTAGGTGGAGACTCCAGTTACCAGTAACACCACTCTGTAATAGTTTAAATAGCTATTTGGCTGATCTAGTCTTGAAGCATCTAGGCACAAGTGAAAAAAGTTTTGTTTTCATTAAGCAAAGGTGCATCTCGTGAAAGCACAGGTCTACATGACAATTCATTGGATTGCTTTGCTTATGTGATTGTGCAACGTGCCATCTGCTGAGCAGTTGCTTTAACATTTGTGACATCTCTGTATTCTCACTTTCATCTTGTCTTTCTTTCTAAGACTCGGGCTTATGTAAGTTTCACCGTGAAGTGTTAATATTTTAGACAGATGAAATGTGTGTTTTGGCCGTATGTTATCTTTTTATGAAGTATCGTTTTCAAGAAGCAGAATTATATAAGATTCTTAGTTGCCATGCTGAAACTCTAACGAAGTGTTAAGAGTTACAAAACATTATTTGTGATTTATTAAGTATATGGTAGGTTTGTTTCACTATAAAAACTTTGTGATATAAGTTCATAATTGGCAAGTTTTGAAATTGAAGTCAGTTGCAAATCAGACCACCTTTCCCAATTTGATTCACTCCAGATAATAATATCACCTTTTATGCATTTTTGTTACATTACTATACAATCTTGGACCACGACAATTAGACCTCGGCAATTTAATTGGCTGCATTATACCTTCGTACATAACTGCTTTGTGAAAGTTTTCTTGGATTCTTGATAAACTCTGGGTTTAATGGCCTTCACGTAATCTACTTTGCCTTATAATCTTTTCTCATTACATGCACAGACCATATCTTTGAGATGTCAATCAATTTCTCATCTTGAATACCACATTCTCTCTCTCTCTCTCTCTCTCTCTCTCTCTCTCTCTCTCTCTCTCTCTCTCTCTCTCTAATAACCTTTCCTCATTCGCTCTTCAGTCATATATGTTGCCAGACATGATTCAGTATGTCCATTTTCTTTACATTAATGTGTGTACAGTAAAGTGCAATATACAGGTCTTGTACAAGTATTACCATTTATTTACTATCAGGATGCTGTTTTATCAGCATTGCATTCATCCAAATTGTTTATTTTCTTTCATTACTGCTTTCTCCATCCCAAATTTACAGCACTATATCCTCAACATCACATAATTGTTCTATTATTCCTTTATCCTTGGGCCTCATTGTCTTTGTTCCATTCCTGCCTCACTGCCTTTATTCCATACACCTGCCATCTGGCCACTCATCGCTTTCATCTACAAACATATTTCATTAAGTTAACCTGCATTATTGTTTGAAGGCTGTCTTAATTTTTCAGTTGTTCTCTGTATCTTCGCCTCCAACCTAAGAATGTTTCCAGTAGTACTTCTGGTGCCTTGTGGGTCCTCTAGCTGACGGCAGTAGCTGTCTCTTTATCAAGGCGTTTGTCAAAGATCTTGGATTAATATTGCAAACTCAGTGACATAATAAATGAAAACTTATCTTGACCTTACTTACCTTACAGACCTTACATCTGTTCGGGTTGCCCCAGGTCCCTCAGTGTGAGGCACCTCTAATGTCTACCAGAGAGTTGCTAGTACATCTTCCGGTATATTTTGCATCTTCAATCTTGGATGCAGTTTAGATATTGTCGAGCTTATTCTTAAACACATCTACGCTCACTCCTGATATATTCCTCAGATGAGCTGGCAACGCATTGAATAGACGCTGCTTATCGATGCTGGTGCGTAGTGGATTAATGTCCTGTGTGCTTTCCTTATTTTTTCCTGGTATAGTTTTGGGCACTATTAATCTACCTCTGCTTGCTCTTTCTGATATTTTTAGTTCCATGATATTTTCTGCTATTCCTTCTATCTGTTTCCAGGCCTGAATTATCATGTAGCGTTCTCTTCTCCTTTCTAGACTATATAATTTTAAGAATTGTAGTCTTTCCCAGTAGTCTAGGTCCTTAACTTCTTCTATTCTAGCTGTAAAGACCTTTGACACACTCTATTTGTGCAATATCTTATAATATTAAAGAAAAAAATAGGCCTAGTCTTTTGTTGATATTAATTGCCTACAACTAAGAGAAGGGTCCCGGAGAGAAGGTATTTCAAGAATTCAAGACTATAACTATGGACTCACTAAGGTTAATCTTCTTTACCTTGCAAGACCTGGCTTCACTTCCTTTTTTCCTCTGTCGTTCTCTAATCCCTATTCAAGTTAGGTTTTGTGTGGGTTCTTATTTTTTTGTATTTATTTTATGGTTCCAATTTTCAACATTTTTTCGTTATTTTTTAATTGCAGATTACCATCGCTTCGGCCCAATTCAGGACCTTGCGCCTTTTTCTAAGCTGTTCATGCTTGTCTCACAATTGTTCATATTATATAAACACTCATTCTTCTAGAGGTGGGATTTACTGTCATTTTCATTCGGCATAGATTAATTACTGCTTATCTGTTGCTTATGATGATGGTGTTTTAATTACCAATTTTCTCTTGTAGTTGGAAGTCAATCTATACCACCAGCCTTGTTTGTTTCTCTCTCTCTCTCTCTCATCTCTCTCCCTTCTCCTCTCTCTCTCTCTCCTCTCTCGGTCATCTCTCATCTCTCTCTCGTCTCTCTCTCTCTCTATGGCCGGTTTTGTTTCATACGGGAAATTACACTTTATTTTTAAAATTAAGAAGAATCCAGTCTACCGAAATACAAAAGAATTTTGATGCCTTCAATCAATCCTGAGAAGAAGATAAGAACAGAAACTTGCGTAAATATGAAGTCTTAACACTTCCTTTGGGTTATTGTTTTGCTGAATCAAATGAAGTTATTGGATGTTGTATTAGGCATAAGGTAAATGACGTGAACGGCCAAAATACATAATTCAGTTTTGTAGGATACACGAGGTATTTTATAGTCCTTTACTTATCAATGCGAGTACTATGTATCAATTTTTCTGAGCCTCTAAAGAAAAAGGGTGACTGCACTAAGTTGTCAGTTTTTCATGTAATTTTTCCTTTTTTTTTTTTTTTTTTTTTTTTTTTTTTTTTTTTTTTTTTTTTTTTTCTTCAATGATTAGGGCTTATGAATTTTACTTCGTTTAGCTGAACATTAAGTTTGTCTGATTTCATTGTGTTAGTTTTATTTTCTTTAAAGTTTTAAGGTATTTCTATCTTCTCAAAAAGTGTTTGGTTAACTATATTCCAACATTCTCTCTCTCTCTCTCTCTCACAATCATGACTTAAGTATTCATGAAATATAAGGTGTACTACAGGGAAGGCATAAGCTCCTACAGTAAAAGTCAGACTTGAAATATAAAGATAAGGGCCTTACCTTCCTATAGTCAATGTTAAGCTTACGGAATATATGGTATGCTGCAGAAAAGGCATAAGCGCCTATATTAAAGGCCAAGCTTGAAAGAGTAAGCTTAAGATAAGCATTATCTCCTATAGTAGAAGTTAAGCTTGATATATGAGGCATGCTACAGATAAAGCATTAGTTACTATAGTAAAAGTTAAGCTTGAAAATAATAAGGTATGCTGCAGATTAAGGCCTGTCCACACGATCGGGCCTGATCAGCGGACTTCCCTTCTAACGGGCACACACGACGGGCAAACCGCCAAATCGCCAGATGGGTCTTGTAGCAAAAGCACCGTGGTGGTGCCCGCATGGCTTGAACTTCGACCCCTGGTAGACGTACGTTAACCTCATATACCATTTCGTTTTACCTGAGCCATTCTTTGCACCATATTCTCTTCTTTTTCATCACAAAGCAATTATCATGCTACACTATCTTCTTTGCGGTAGGCTCCATGTTTTATCATACCGCACAGAACACACTACTGGCATCGTCGGGTACGCCCACCTCTCCATCTCCTCACCGTGTGGACAACATTCACGGGTATGCCCGCCAGAAATTTGCCCGTCAACCCGGAGCACGCCGATCAGGCCCGCTCGTGTGGACAGGCCTTTAGGCATTAGCTCCTATAGTCAGTTTAAGCTTGAAAATATAATGCCCCGTCCACACGGGCGAACTTTGCCCGACAGAGACTATTCGATATGACGACAGAAGTGGAGAAACTGTGGATCAAGTGACTTTTCCTGCTTCTGATGTCACATTGAACAAAGCTGTTAGGCCCCGTCCACACGGTCGAACTTTGCCTAAGGTATGCTACAGATAAGGCATTGGCTCCTGCAATCAATTGTAAGCTTGAAATAAGGTATGCCACAGATAGGCATAAGCTCCAATGGTAGTTTAAGCTTGAAATATAAAGTACACTACAGATATGGCATTAGTTCCTGTAGTCAGATGTTTAAGCTTGAAATATATGATACGCTACAGATAAGGCGGCATCTCCTATAGTTAAAAGTGAAGCTTGATATTTGAGGTATGCTACAGATAAGGCATTAGCTCCTGTAGTCAGGTTAAGCTTGAGTTATAGTATACCTAAAGAGACAAGCTTCTATAGTTACGGCCAAGCTTGAAATATGAAGTACACTACAGATAAAGCATTTTCTCCTATAGTCAATGTTAAGCTTGGAATATATGGTATGCTGCAGATAAGCATATGTTCCATAGTCAAAGTGAAGCTTGAATATAAGGTATATTCAGATAAAAGCCTGTCCACACGAGCGTGCCTGATCGGCGTGCTCCGGGTTGACGGGCAAATTCTGGCTGGCTTACCTGTGAATGTTGTCCACAAAGGCGGGTGAAGCGATGGGGAGGTGGGCGTGCCCGACAATGCCAGTAGCGTGTTCAGTGCGGTACGATCAAACATGGTGCCTACCGCAAAGAAGATGATAGTGTAACATGATAATTGCTTTGTGTGTGATGAAAAAGAAGAGAATATGGTGCAAAGAATGGCTCAGTAAAAGAAATGTATATGGTTAACGTACGTCTGCCAGGGTC
Organism: Macrobrachium nipponense; assembly: GCF_015104395.2. NCBI lineage: Eukaryota > Metazoa > Arthropoda > Malacostraca > Decapoda > Palaemonidae > Macrobrachium > Macrobrachium nipponense. The sequence continues at coordinate 101,332,821 of NC_087204.1, forward strand.
GAAGTTCAAGCCATCGGGATACCACCATGGTGATTTTGCTAAAGACCCATCGGCAATTTGACGGTTTGCCCGTCAAGTGTGCCTGTTAGAGGGGAAGTCCGCCGATCAAGCCCGATCGTGTGGACAGGACTTAAGGCCCCGTTCACACGGCCGAGCTTTGCTCGACGAACTTTGTTCGATGTGACGCCAGGAGCGAAGAAACTGAGGTAAAGTTCTGACTTTTCCCGCTGTTTCTCCGCTTCTGACGTCACATCGGACAAAGTTCGTCGACCAAAGCTCGACAGTGTGGACGGGGCCTAAGACGCAAGCTCCTATAGTTAAAGTTAAGCTTGAAATATAAGGTATGCTACAGATAAAGCATTACCTCCTCTAGTCAAGGTTAAGCTTCAGATATAGGTATACTCAAGATAAGGCAACAAAGACCCCTATACAAAGTCCAGAAATTTTATGACTTCATAAACTGACCACATTTTCAGCAGCAACGTCATAGTTATGACAAGTATAAATCTTGTGTATAAATAAGGAAATAAAAAATTGCCTTTAACCGGACACTTTTATTTAAATCCAAAAAATGCATTTTCGAATTTGCGGATGGTTACTCCTAAAAATTTTGGAAGAAATAAAATTATTTACCCCCCTTGGGTCCGCATTACAGCGCCCAGGGGAAAGGAGGTTTCCCCAGCAGGAGGTGGAGAACTTTAAGTCGGCATCAACTTCGAAGCCGGTTTGAGAGTTGTTTACTAACTGGAAACATCTGTGATAGCAGAGGTGGGAAAAGCCCTCGACTTCCCTCGTGTGCTTTTCCCGATGTATTCCCGTTTTCTCTGTCTGCTGAAGACTGCTGGTGAGACTCAGATGTCAAGGAAAGCTGTTATGTGTAGGGAGTCCTATGTGGGAGGGGTAGAGGTAGGAGGTTTGGCAAGGTTTACCACTGAGACGAGCCTTGGCTTGAGTTCACTCTTAGCGTAAATTACCAAAAGACTTAATCGCCATAATTTCGTCCCAGAGCTGAGGTATAATGGCCAAAATAATACAACCTCCAGTTCCTCCATAAGTAATAAGCAATTAAATCTACGGTGTGTCAACATACATTTCGACAACGTGCTTCTAGGTTTCTTTATTTGTAAACCACAGGAATCTCTGTAACTGCTTCTTACAGAAACGAGTTTTGTATTCACCAGCATAGAAAAACTGAGGGACGAACGGTGAAAAAGAGACTACGATAAATTTATTCTCGATCGTGTTGGTAATTCGATGTTGAACTTTTGTAACTGACAATTCTTGACTTAAGAGCTATCAACTTACAGTAAATATTATTTGATAAAGTTATCTTATCCTTATCTACGGAGGCATTCATATAGAATATTGACTGTTTTCAATGTGGAGTCGACTGAAGTAACTCTGTATAATTCAAGGGACAGCATCGTGCTGTTAAATTAGACACCAAACCGTCATTACTGGTGGCGAAATTGGAGAACTATCATGTTATGAGCACAGCAGGCTTCAATTTTCCCACCAGCACTGGTTACCTAGTGTCCAATTTGCTGGCAAAATGCTGCAATGTAATAAACCACTATGGTGCCTTTTTAGATACAAAAATACTCTAAGAATTACTTCAAATTCTTTTATATTCTTTCAAAATGCTAATTTAGTTCAACTGTTTCAAGTATGAATTGATCAATTTTAACTTCTTCATATTTTTCCTTGAAATGCCTTAGACAATTTTATGTACATTTCCTATACAATGTTCAATTATAACTTTTAAAACATCAAGTCCCACGATAACAGAGGTGTATTACCATGTTCGCAAATAATTCCTTATCTGAGGAGAACTTTTGATTACTTTACATAGCATCATTGCATATCTTATACTTCGCATTTTGTTCAATTTATCTTTAATTTTCCTTTATTATTATTTTTATAATTTTTCTGTATAGTTACGTTAAACTTATTCTAGATGACCTTTGTTTCAACTTTAACAGCAACTTAATGACTCTTCCTCTGTCTAAAGAATTTACCTTCCAAGTCGGCATTCCACTCAGATGTCTATCTGAACAAAGAGAATCACAGGAATTTCCCAAACAAATCAAACATAAACCAGTTAATTTTATTTATTCGAAATTACAAGTCATCCTCCAGTCTGTGTTACAACATAAACAAATCAATTACACAAGGCCCCGTCCACACGGCCGAGCTTTGCTCGACGAACTTTGTTCGATGTGACGTCAGAAGCAGAGAAACCGCGGCAAAGTTCTGACTTTTTCTCGCTGTTTCTCCGCTTCTGACGTCACATCGGACAAAGTTCGTCGACCAAAGCTGGACCGCAAAAGCAGACAAGTGACTGAAATCCCTTCCGGTGGAACAAGTTGCCTGAGGCACCCACCCCCCCCTCCCCACCCCCCCCAAAAAACACTCGCTTCGTCCTATGGCAAGACACCATTCAAACGTTAGTCCGACCTGCTGTCCTGCTGGTTCTTCCTCCCCCAGCAGACAGCAGGTCGGACTAACGTCAGCCTTCACCGTACACGTGGACCACAGGGTGTTTTGAGGTTAAGATATATAATATCTAGCAGCTATTAATTATCTCCCTTGATGGCAAAATATGTCACGATAACTGATACGTTACATGTTTTTGGCAAATTATCAAGCACAGATTATTTCTAGTCGAAAAGGTCACGAACTACCTGACTTAGTGAAAAAAAAAGCCCACGTACTCCTTAAAAAAACTGACAAACTCGTCATTTTTAAGTTAAAAACTAAACAGATTAACCAAATGTAAGGAGTAGTTGATTTTCAGACCTCCTGAGCATGATATTACGAGGTACCTCAAGAAAAATTCTACAAGGAACCACCCACAAAAACACACGTTTTAAAAAAACTCCAGGAAACAGACTTCATACCAGAATAAAATTATCTAAAACTCTTTCATCGGAAAACAAAAACAAAAAGCAAAATAGATACTTTATTTCCAAAGATATCACTGATTCCACAACAACTACTCAGAGACGACTTTCAAGCAGAACTGACGTACTTTTCAGCGACAAAACAAACTCATCAACAAGACTTTGCGTTTCCAGAAAAACTATGTTTTCTAGCAAAAACAGCAACTGATTAACTTATCACCTAACAAACTAAAACCTTCTGGAAAAAAAAACTAAAAACTAACAGATTTCTCATTTAAGACCCACAAAATAACAGTTCTTACTCAAAGAATACAAAACTAACAGATTTATTAGGCAAATATTAAAACAGACTTCAAATGCAAAATCTCCTAACTGACTTTTTATGCAAAGACTCATTAACAGACTTCTTAGGCAAAAGCTCACTCTAACAGACCTCATAAGCTAAAGCTCTAACTAATAATTTTTTAGGTAAAAAGCTCGCACTAACAGACTTAGGCTAAAGCTAGCACTAACAGACTTTTTAGGCAAAAAATTCACACTACAGACTTCTTAGGCAAAAGCTCAAACTAACAGACTACTTAGGCAGAGACTAAAAAACTCTCAGAGTTCTTTGGCAAAAAGTTAAGACTAATACAGGCCTCTTTGAAAAAAAAAAAAAAAACTCAAGACATCTTGAATGCTAAAGTATCAAAGCTAATAGACAACCTGAAATTAAAACCACCACAAACAAAGGCAAAGAATAAAAGCTAACAGACGTCTTGAAGCTAAAATAATCGCAAACTAATGCAAAGACCAGAGCCAACAGACTTCTTGAAGCTAAAACACACAAACAAAGGCTAAGTAGCAAGCTAGCGACAACCTCAAAGTAAAAACCACCACAAATTAAGGCAAAGAATAAAAAACTAACAGATTTCTTGAAGCTAAAACAAAGGCAAAGCAGGAAAGCTAACAGACAACGTGAAAGTAAAACAATCACAAGCTAATGCAAAGAACTAAAGCTAAACAGACCTCAATAAGGTAAAAACCATCACAAAAGCAAAAAATCAAAGCTAACAAACTTCGTGAAGCTAAAACCATCACAACTATGGCAAAGAATCAAGTTAACAGACATCCTAAAGATAAAACCATCACAAACTATGGCAAAGAATCAAAGTTAACAGACATCCTAAAGATAAAACCATCATAAACTATGGCAAAGAATCAAAGCTAACAAACATCCTTTAGATAAAGCCAAGGCAAACTAAGGCAACGAATCAAAGCTAACAGACTTCCTTTAAGTAAAACTAACACAAACTAAGGCAAAGAATCAAAGCTAACAGACAACCTGAAAACAAAACCAAGACAAAACTAGGCAAAAAATCAAAGCTAACAGATTTCTTGCCGCTAAAACAATCAAACTAAGGCAAAGAATCAAAGAGCCTAACCGACATGCCTGAAGATAAAACCAAGGCAAACTAAGGCAAAAAAATCAAAGCTAACAGAAATCCTGGAGATAAAAACCCATCATAAACTAAGACAAAGAATCAAATGAGCTAACAAGACTCCTGAAGAAAAAAAACAAACAAAGGAAAAGTAGCAAAGCTAACAGACATCATGGAGACAAAACCATCACAAACTAACGCAAATCAAAGCTAACAGATATTAAAATAATACTAACTAGTAAGCAAAAAATCAAAGTTCACAGTCTTCTCGAAGCTAAAACAATCACAGACTAACGCAAATAATCAAAGCTAACAGAAACTAACAGACATCTTGAAGCTAAAACAATCGCAAACTAAGGCAAAGAAAGCTAACAGACATCCCTAAGATAAAACCATCACAAACTATTGTGAACAATACTCTATGAATAACTGAATTTCATCTTTACCATCGTCAAAGGACATTTAGAATTGCAGAGCATCTGAAGCAAAGATTTATTAAAACTTAAACCTCTGTCGGGTAACTAGAAGCTCCTGGAATTTCATTACTTCTATAAACACCCTGTTGAAAATCGACCTACACAAGAAAACTCATTAGATCAAACTTAGGAAACTTTTACTACGCCACTAAAATTTTCAAGTTGGAATATTAAATTTTAAAAATCTATGAAAACTCTTAACGAACAATATGCTCCATGCTTTAAAATACGACACAATAAAACCATGTATTATTTGTAAAATACCTTTAATAACAGTAATTTCAAGTTACTTTGTCTAGGTAAGGAAAGTTAGGAGCCACCAAAATAAATGTCTATATATGCATGTATATATCTTGGCAAGATATAACAGTTCTATTTCCATATCTAAAGGTCAAAGTTCAGTTAACCATTAAATCACTAGTAGACAATCTTCAGATTAAACCTGTGAATACCTAGAATTAACCATCAAAACTAAAGTTAACATTTCACTAATTGCCATCAAAGGTTCCTGTAATATTTATTAGGAAAAGTATGAAACTTCTCTGTACCTTCTATTCCATCAAATGATTCTTTAGCTTTTCTTGGATCTCATATCATTTAAGCCTTAAATACGAAAAGTAGACTGAAAATAAATTATGTTCTCTCATCTCTTCAGAAATGTAAGGTAAAAATTTTAAAAATCTTTTGCACTCAGTGAAGTCTGGATTATCTCCAAGAGCCTCGAAGCTCACAACGTACCTTTTATCAAGTTATTAGTTGACAGGATAATAACCTTTCTAATATATAAAAGGCTACATTTTAACACTAACCTTATTACAGTTTTATTTTTATAAATTCTAGGTCAAAGACCTGATCAAAGCTCCCCTGGAATTAGGAATTATACATCCATACCTTATAAGTTTGTTTCTGTCAATTCTATGTCAAAGACGTGATCAAAACTCCCCTGGAATTAGGAGTTATACATCCATACCTTATCACAAGTTTGGAGACTACCAAAACTTACCCGGATTTATGATTCTGTCAATTCTAGGTCAAAGATACTATCAAAACTCTCCTGAATTAGCAATATACACCTAATTTTTCGTTTCACTGACGATGTTATGAATTTTGCAAGGTTTCTCTCACAAACGCTAAAACTGGCCATCGTGGTTATTTAATCTTTCTTTATTTCAAATACACGGTAATGAAATGTCAGCCTAAGACGAGAAGGAGTTTGAGCCTCAAGCTGGTACCACCTTTTGAAACGACGGCGTGTCCGAAATATAATTGAAAGTTTTTGTCGTTGCTTGCTGAAGGATAAGCTAACATTTCTCTCTTTAAGAATGTTCTGATATATTCAACTTAAACGTTTTGAGACATCTGGCAGGATATACATTACATTTAATAATTATAAATAATTTTGTGGATCGAAGTTATTAAAGTAGAACGCAGAAAAAGTGTTACAAAAATCAATTCGACTAATGCAAAAATGACGAAAATGAATAAAAAACTTTCTGATCTTGGTAAATGATTAGAATTTTCCATATCAAGTGAAATATAAACGAATGCGGTTAAAAAAAAAACTTTTTAAAAGATCAAAATCTAAAAGCAAACTCTTAAAAGTAAACTGCAATAATTCAGAATAAAAATTTCCAAGAAAGGGCAATGCTTAATAATAAGGTAGTTCTCCAAATTCGCCACCCGTAATGACGGCTTGGTTTTAAAATTAACAATATGATGCTGGAAGATGCCAAGGGACAGGCTGTGGTGGTGCTCCTTGAATCATACTAAGTACTTTTAGTCAAACTACATATAGAAAACTAAGTCAACATTGTATATGAATACATCTGAGAATAAGGATAAAATGACCTTATCGAGTAGTATTTACGAGTAAATTATCGTTGATAGCTGAAGTCAAGAATTCTGTCACGTACAAAGTCAACATTAGAATTACCATTACGATCGAGACTATATTTATCGTAGTGTCTCTTGCAGTTCGTCCCTCAGTTTCTATGAGGGTGAATGCAAAACTCGTTTTCTGTAATAAGACTTACAGAGATTCCTGTGGTTTACAAATATAGAACACTGAAAGTATGTAGACAAAACTTATGTTGGCACACAGTACATTTAATTACATGTTACTCAAGGAGACACTGGACTGTATTTTTTGGACATTACGTTTATCTCTGGGACGAAATTTTGGTGGTAAAGTCTACGGGTTCTTCACACCATACTTCCTTAGATACTGGATGTCAAGCAATCATTTGTACAAATAAAGTATGGAATCCACGGCCACAAGAATGAAGCATCAAAGTAGCCAAAGGCTCGTCTCAGTGGTAAACCTTACCAAACTTCCCCCTCTACCCCTCCCCCATAGGACTCCCTATGCATAAGACAGTTTTCTTTGACATCCGAGAGTCACCTGCAGTCTTCACCAATGACAAGAGAAAATGGGAATACATCGGGAAAAGCACACGAGGGAAGTCGATGGGCTTTTCCCCACCTCAGCTATCACAGATGTTTCCAGTTAGTAGACAACTCTCAAACCGGCTTCGAAGTTTATGCCAGACTTGGTTCTTCACCTCCTGCTGGGACACTCCCTTTCCCTGGGGGCGCTTTAATGCGGACCCAAAAGGAGTGTTTTTATTTTATTGCTGCTCCAGCTTTTTCTATCTACAATATTTCCAAGTGTTATGAGAACTTCTGTACTTCAACTTACGCCCCTTTAAATGGAATGAAAACCCAAGTAATCAATTAACATTACTGCTCTAGTTCTCACTTTGTCCCGATTACTAAATACAAAAAAAAAAAAAAAAACTCAATTCTCGCAAATTAAGACGACGTGAAACTTAAAACTTCAAAGATGACCCACTGAACTGTTCAAAATTTACGACACAAATCATTAGAATTCACAAAATAAATCTGGCGATGAACCCAAGATTCACACCTTGACAATCTTCCAAGACCAAAACGACCATCTGTCATCATGGAACACTGAATAGGTAAGAATGAATGTCAACAGAGAGGTGTTAAGAGTAAGAATGTCGAGAGAAAGGTGTTAGGAATAAGAATGTCAAAAGAGAGGTGTTAGGAGTAAGAATGTCGAGAGCGAGGAGTTAGGAGTAAGAATGTCGAGAGAAAGGTGTTATGAATAAGAATGTCAAGAGAGGTGTTGAGAGTAAGAATGTCGAGAGAAGTGTAAGGATTAAGAACGTCGAGAGAAGTGTAAGGAATAAGAATGTCGAGAGAGGGGTGTTAGGAGTCAGAATGTCAAGATAGAAGTGTTAGGAATAAGAATGTCATGACTTAAAGCTCTAAGAGTGGTGTCTATAATGTGTGTGTGGCTATGAATCTTAAAAGCATTCTAATGGTGTGTAGTGTTCATGTGTAGGGGCTTCAGCAAAGTGTGTAGAATGGACCAAGACTCCTTAAGTAAAATGCTTCAAGTGAATACAGGGACGCTTCAAAGAATATACAGTGTACAGGACAGCTTCAGCCATGTGCGGGGTCTAAAATGAGGTTTCAGGGAAACAAGCAAAAACTTCAGCAATGCACGAAAGGCTGCTTCTAAGCGTGTGAATGTGAAGGCAGCCTCGAAGTGTCTATTGCGTAGTGGGTTGCTTTAGCAAAAGAGGACACTTTACTGAGCCACAGTTTGTTGTGCTGAGAGAGAGAGAGAGAGAATGACACTATTCAATATAGTTTGTATGAGAGAGAGAGAGATGTATGAGAGAGAGAGATAGAGAGAGAGAGAGAGAGAGAGAGACTATTCAGTAAGTTTTTGGTATGAGAGAGAGAGAGAGAAGAGAGCGAGATAGAGAGAGAGAGAGAGCGACTATTCATGTAGAGGAGGAGAGAGAGAGCGAAGAGAGAGAGAGAGAGAGAGAAGAGAGAGAGAGATGTTTTCATATAGTTTTTTGTATGAGAGAGTGAGAGAGAAAGAGAGAGAGAGAGAAGAGAGAGAGAGGGTGGGTGGGGGAGGGTTTGGGTAGGAGGGACAGGAACAGTTCCTAAATTATACCAATATCAATTTAAAAAAACAACTCGCCCCGTTTAGAGAGAGAGAGAGAGAGAAAGGGGGGGGGGGGGGAGGTGTGTGGTTGGGAACCAAGAACAGTTTCCTAAATTATAAATACTTATACCAATATAAAATAACTCGCCCCATTTCTATTGAAAACAGCACTACTGAGAATCATTCCTTCTCCTAATTTCAGCAATGAATTAATGCGAGTTTTTCTGTATAGTAATTTACTTTTACAAAGCCAAAAGCATCTAGAATATTTCCTCGAGATGTAACTTGAAACACTAACTGAAATTACTGTAAACCTAAGCAGAAACAAAGCACTTCCATTCAAGATCACTTTTTTAACTTCGAAATTTCTCTAGTGCCCTAAAACTACTGAAAACGACCTTATGCTTTCTTTGCATAACTACTACATGGCTCCCAGCTGAGTCATTCCTACGGTAAATGTATAGTATATAAAAAAATCCATTTACTTTCAATATCTTCCATTTATTTTATAATTATTTCTATAAATATCTAACCATTTTTTTTCTGTATAAATCTCAAACTGAACAATTCTTTAACACAGAACTAACACAATCTTACCCAATTTAACCTAGTGTTGAAAAATCAATCCTTTCGTGAAAATCCAAGAGATTCACCTATTATTGTCTTAGAAACAGCTCTATAATAATAGCTAACTGGAATAAATTGCTTGAAATTAATTTCCCTTTTATCACAAAAACCTTGAAAATATTCTATTCTGGTCAAGAAATATGCAGACTTGTTTTTAAGACGATTTAGTCCATGAAGAAAATGTAATTATCAATGCAACATTTATGCAATATAACACTTCTCATGATTTGAGTTTGCTTATCAATTCTTAAGCTAAAATGATCCTTGTTGATTACACCAGATTCACTTTTAAAAACTTGTGAATTTACTTATAAACTTAAAACATCATTGTTTAACAACACTTATCTTTCCTTGACAAGTATAATTACTTACTTATTAAATCATAGAACTAGATTCCATTATCAGCAATACTAAATTCCTCTCGAACCAAGATATTTGAGTGATGACATAATTAACTTACCCAAATACTTAAATTTATTTATATCGTATTTTTCTACTAATTTAGTCATTTATATATTTTTCCTATCTAATAACTGATGCTTTAATTTCTGTATTTCCCATACTCTTCTGTTAACTTATTTCACATGAATACCTTATTCTTTGGAAACATGAATTTCAAGTCAATGGCCCCTGTAGGATTGTTCCTTATGCATAGGGGTCTATCTTCTGGATATAATAACACCAACAACAACAATAACAATAATAATAATAATAAAACAAAAACTTCTTTCAGTTTTCTTCTGAAGATTGAAAAAGAAACCCACAAAATCACTGTGTATAACGTGTTTACTTCTAAGTATTTACATTCAATTTTACTCTACACTCGAGTACTTTCAGGCCCTATCTGTGGCCCATTTTCTAGTGATGTGTAGGTTGTCAGCCTGGGTCAAGGCCCAGCAGCCTTCTGGAACTACTACTTATTGAGCTCAACAAGAAGTAGATCCAGAAGACTGCTGGGCCTTGACCCAGGCTGACAACCTACACATCACTAGAAAATGGGCCACAGATAGGGCCTGAAAGTACTAGTGTGTGGAGTAAAATTAAATGTAAATACTTAGAAGTAAACACGTTATACACAGTGATTTTGTGGGTTTTCTTTTTCAATCTTCAGAAGAAACTGAAAGAAGTTTTTGTTTTATTATTATTATTATTGTTGTTGTTGGTGTTGGTGTTATTATATTCAGAAGATAGACCCCTATGCATAAGGAACAATCCTACAGGGGCCATTGACTTGAAATTCATGTTCCAAAGAATAAGGTATTCATGTGAAATAAGTTAACAGAAGAGTATGGGAAATACAGAAATTAAGATCAGTTATTAGATAGGAAAAAATATATAAATGACTAAATTAGTAGAAAATACGATATAAATAAATTTAAGTATTTGGGTAAGTTAATTATGTCATCACTCAAATATCTTGGTTCAAGAGGAATTTAGTATTGCTGATAATGGAATCTAGTTCTATGATTTAATAAGTAAGTAATTATACTTGTCAAGGAATCAGATACAGCGCAGGAATAGTGGAATGGACGAATGCAGAACTCCGCAACATAGAACAGAAAACCAGGAAACATATGACAATACACAAAGCACTCACACCCAAGAGCAAATACGGACAGACTATCATAACACGAAAGGAAGGAGGGAGAGGACTACTAAGTATAGGGACTGCGTCAACATCGAGAAACAGAGCACCAGTGAAGACGAGTGGCTAAAGAGTGCATGGGAAGAAGGACTATTAAAAGTAGACGAAGACCCAGAAATATACAAAGACAGGAGAATGACAAACAGAACAGAGGACTGGCACAACAAACCAATGCACGGACAATACATGAGACAGACTAAAGAACCAGCCAGCGATGACACGTGGCAATGGCTACAGAGGGGAGAGCTCAAGAAGGGAACTGAAGGAATGATAACAGCGGCACAAGATCAGGCCCTAAGAACCAGATATGTTCAAAGAACGATAGACGGAAATCACATCTCTCTCATATGTAGGAAGTGCAATACGAAAAATGAGACCATAAACCACATAGCAAGCGAATGTCCGCACTTGCACGGAACCAGTAAAAAGAGGCATGATTCAGTGGCAAAAGCCCTCCACTGGAGCCTGTGCAAGAAACATCAGCTACCTTGCAGTAATAAGTGGTACGAACCACCAACCTGAAGGAGTGATAGAAAACGATCAGGCAAAGATCCTCTGGGACTATGGTATCAGAACAGATAGGGTGATACGTGCAAATAGACCAGGGACGTGACGTTGATTGACAAAATCAAGAAGAAAGTATCACTCATTGATGTCGCAATACCATGGGACACCAGAGTTGAAGCGAAAGAGAGGGAAAAATGGATAAGTATCAAGATCTGAAAATATAAATAAAGAAGGATATGGGATATGCCAGTGGAAATCGTACCCATAATCATTCCTATGATTATGGGCACTAGGCACAATCCCAAGATCCCTGAAAAGGAATCTAGAAAAACTAGAGGATGAAGTAGCTCCAGGACTCATGCAAGAAGAGTGTGATCCTAGAAACGCGCACATATCAAGAAAAGTGATGGACTCCTAAGGAGGCAGGATGCAAACCCGTAACCCCACACTATAAATACCACCCAGTCGAATTGGAGGACTGTGATAGAGCAAAAAAAAAAAAAAAAAAAAAATCATGCCTCTTTTGTACTGGTTCTGTGCAAGTGCCGGGAATTCGCTTGCTATGTGGTTTATGGTTTCATTTTTCCTATTGCACTTCCTACATATGGGAGAGATGTTATTTCCGTCTATCGTATTTTGAACATATCTGGTTCTTAGGGCCTGATCTTGTGCCGCTGTTATCATTCCTTCAGTCTCCCTTCTTTAGCTCTCCCCTCTGTAGCCATTGCCATGTGTCATCGCTGGCTAGTTTCTTTAGTCTTGCCTCATGTATTGTCCGTGCATTGGTTTGTTGTGCCAGTCCTCTGTTCTGTTTGTCATTCCCCTGTCTTCTCATGCACTCTTTACCCACTCGTCTTCACTGGTTTTCAGATATTGCCCCAGTGCTCTGTTTCTCGATGTTGACGCAGTCCTCTATACTTAGTAGTCCTCTCCCTCCTTCCTTTCGTGTTATGTATAGTCTGTCCGTATTTGCTCTTGGGTGTAGTGCTTTGTGTACTGTCATATGTTTCCTTTTTTCTGATCTATGCTGCGGAGTTCTGCCTTCGTCCATTCCACTATTCCTGCGCTTATCTGATTACTGGCCCTGCCCATGTGTTTATGGCTTTTATCATATTTCCGGCATTGAGTTTTGACTTGAGTATCGCCTTGAGTCTGCATATATTTTTTCCTGATCGTGTCCCTTCATCTCTTGGTGTTTTATATCCCCTCCTTCCATTATTCCCAGGTATTTGTATCCAGTCTCCTTCTATGAGTTTGATGTTGCTCCCATCTGGTAGCTTTATCCCTTCAGTTCTCGTTACTTTGCCTTTTTGTATGTTGACTAAGGCGCATTTTTCTATTCCAAACTCCATGCTGATGTCCCCAGATACAATCCTTACAGTCTGCATTAGGGTATCTATTTCCTTGATGCTCTTACCATACAGCTTGATGTCGTCCATGAACATCAGATGGTTGATTCTGTTGCCTCTTTTCTTGAGTTGGTACCCGGCATCCATCTTCTGTAGTACTTTTGTGAGTCGCCCTTGAAGATCCCACTCTCTGATATTAACTCTGCTAGTCTTATTCCAGAGCTTGTAAGTATTGTATCCAGTTGCGCATTGTTATTTTTTGAGGAAGCTGATGGAGTTTCCCTCTGCCCCATGATTCAGTGGCAAAAGCCCTCCACTGGAGCCTGTGCAAGAAACATCTGCTACCTTGCAGTAATAAGTGGTACGAGCACCAACCTGAGTGATAGAAAACGATCAGGCAAAGATCATCTGGGACTATTGTATCAGAACAGATAGGGTGATACGTGCAAATAGACCAGACGTGACGTTGATTGACAAAGTCAAGAATAAAGTATTACTCATTGATGTCGCATACCATGGGGGACAGGGAAAAAATGGATAAGTATCAAGATCTGAAAATAGAAATAAGAAGGATATGGGATATGCCAGTGGAAATTGTACCCATAATCATAGGAGCACTAGGCACGATACCAAGATCCCTGAAAAGGAATCTAGAAAAACTAGAGGCTGAAGTAGCTCCAGGATTCATGCAGAAGTGTGTGATCCTAGAAACGGTGCACATAGTAAGAAAAGTGATGACTTCTAGGTTTTTTTTTTTGGAGGCAGATGCATTTTTTTTTTAAGGAGGCGAATTTTTTTTTTTATGCAACCCGGAACCCCACACTATAAATACCACCCAGTCGAATTGGAGGACTGTGATAGAGCACAATAATAAACAATAATAATAATACCTAAAGTGTCTTGATATATGCAGAGATGCCATGATGATAATGATCCTGATAATATTACTATGCAGTAGTACTTGAGTTTTAGTTTTTAATCAATTTATGTTTAAGATGCATTAATCCAGATAAGTTACATAACAGTACTTAAGTATTAATTTTTAAATCTTAAATTCAGTGTTAAACATGATGCATTATTTTCATGGCAAACTGTAAAACAATGTAAAACAATACAGTGACTATCTGATGTGTTCTCCATTTGTCAACAGATATAACAGAAATAAATAAACTGAATTCTTAAACATTTCCTATTCTGAAATGAATGCATTTAAACAATTTGGTCTGTGATATCCCTTCTGTATACGTATACTGAAACATACTATGCAAGCTGAAAGCAAGTATCAAATTAATAGATAATTTAACTGAAAAACTGTCTTGAATTCGAGGCACCTGATTGCTGTTATTGAAATGGTAATCATACATTTATGTAAAATATGTATCCTAAAATATACAGAAAGACCACATTTGCTCAGAATCTAAGGTTTTACTTTGAAATTTCAATAAGCAGAGCTAAACTAGGTTAGTCTGTGTTAATATGAACTGTTATTACCTGACTTCAAAAAGTACAATATTTTAAACAGAACTTATCCTAGTTTTTTAACACTGATTGGAAGGGGTGAACTTTCTATGCCTAACCCATGACTCTCTCGAACATCAATGATAATGGCATAATTTTTCCTACTTGGTCTCTTTCATTGCCAACAGCTGGCAGTAAATATTCTTGGAAATGACCCAGATCTAATACAGTAATAAATTGGCTGTTTAATGAACTTCGTGCTCTTCACTGAAAGTTCCTAGGAGAACCTTCTGGTATTTCAAGTTGTGATTTGGAGCTCTTCAACTTGCGTCATATTTATGGTCTCTATCTCTAGACGATTTTCTGGAGAGACAAGAAACACATTAATTACACAGTACTAAACAGAGATCTTTGGTTTTCAAGGCACCAATATAAATCAATTAGCTATTGCTAGATCCCAAGGATCATATGCCTAGGCTACATTTTACTTGAGGAGTACAGAGGGGAAACGGACATGTTAGACTTGTGTTGAAATTCTGTACTATATCAAGGATACATAACCGAAATAGTTTGGTTAAAAGTTACAGCAACGATTAACGTACTAAAAAAAATTTACAGTAAAGGAAATTTCAGTAAAAATGTGGTAGAGATCTTTTATTGTAAACTTCATTCAACAAATTAACTATATCTGTGTCAGTTATTATCATTGCTAATTGGGCCTCAGCATAACATTTACAAGTCCCTTTCAACATATTCACAGTCTTACAAAACTTATTAGCAATAGCCCTCTTTGATTTGTCTGAAATTCTCCAAGGACCCCACTAATTACTCCAAAATTTTTAGAAGAGAGACACTGTTCTCGCTAGCATACTATCTATTGGTACTCGTTAAAATCCTATCCTTCCTACACAGAACACTTGGATTGACTCATAATTACAGGGCAGATAAGATTAAACTAGTCTTGCATGGGCTGACGACTTCACAATCTTGATCTTGCCATTCAATGTCAGCTCAAAGATATATCAAAAACATTTTCACAGAATTTACTTCTAGTTATTTCAACTCGAAAGGTGATTTCTTCAAGGAGCAGTCTTATATGCTCAATTTTAGGAGTATTAAGAGCATTTCCGAAGTAATATTTCAGTGCTAAGATGGGTTCGTTTGGTCCAACTAAGATTTTATTCTTATATGAATGATATACCCAGAAATGAGTTAAAGATTATTCCAACACCACAAACAAGATTTCGGTGACCTTTACTGGTTATATTGTACTCACATAATACATCAAAGTACCAGCCTAAGAAAAACTGCACGGCACGTAGTACCCTAAATATACGAAAGATACCCTCAGAACTGAATATCAATAAGTTTGTAGAACATAATAATCTCGTATTAAACAGAGTCTTTGTTAAATCCCAAGAATCAAATACCTAGGCTCTATTTTGCCTGGGGAGTACAGATGGGGACAGGTTTTGCTAGACTTCCCTGTATACGAAAATTATGCATACTGCTCTATGCACAATGCGCAGTACCTCACGTTCGGCTCTTCCCTTTCACATCATTGAAAATTTAACACACTTCAGTATCTTTCAATACGTTTAGTTTTCTTAACACTGTACTGTAATTTAGAACATTTTATTTCACCTGAACCTGACACCGTTAGACTTACTACAGACCAACAGCATTTTATCAGGTTCAGAATACTTCTCAAAAGCTGCTAACTCACTCTATAAAGCCTGACTTTTCACTTAAGATAATTTATAAATTATAATTGTCTGTAGATAACGAAGGTATGACATAATTCCCCAGTCAAAGACTTTTTAAAAGGTCTTACTTTTACACCAAGTGGAACAGTTAAAGTTTCACCAAGGCCTTACCTTTTTACAACAGGTTTGGGTTCAAAACGACAAACAAGTCTTGCCCCACTTCATGGTTTGACGAGTATGGTTCCTTATCCTAAAGATCATCGTACAGATTGTTCTTTTAGCTGCTCAGCCTAAAAGGAAAACATTTAATCAGATCCTGGTGGCTTCAGTTCAACTCATTCTCTCTAAAAGGTGCCAAAAAGACCCTTTGGTCCCCATTTATATCTTAAAGGTGCTGAGGTTAATCTAACTTTCAAATGGCACCATCTTTAATCCATCTCTGATTTTTTTATATAAAAAAGAAACCACATAATCCACACATTTAAGAAAGTATTTCTGCACTCTCACGGCCTCAAGTTTTAATAGATCTGGCAAGTCATAATATCCAAGACTATTTGAATTTTTTATGAAATCTAGGCTGTCATAATTAGCACTTTCTCTCAAGGGTTATCAAACCCGATAAGAATATCATCTATAAACCCTAGCAGTTTATAGATGATATTCTTATCGTGTCCAGCTGTGTGTCCCATGTTATTTCGACCGACCTCAATATTCCCGATGTGATGCTGTAGTTGGATTCTAGTAGTCTCGGTAGTTTTGCTTAATGTTGAAGTTATTTCAATGCAGCTATAAAGCCACTTCGATACAACCAACGTAGCTCCTACGTAACCAATATGAACGCTATATAGTCTGTGTTTTTTAAACTATATAGGTAGTTTTATAATCAAAACTTATCAAATTTACCTTACGTAGACCTGTTAAATCATTTACCAGTTACCATTGACACGAATAAATCGAGGACTCTTCAGACAGTTACGAGTTTTATAACCAAACCTGATAGCAACTGCATCATACTGACAGGAAATAATCAAGGAATTAACAGACATTTATGTTTATGATTAAAATCGATCGTAACTGGCAATGATAGGAATTAATCATGGATTTTTTCAGACATTTACGAGTTTTAAAACGAAACCTGATAGCAAATGCATCACACTGATAGGATAATCAAGACTTGACAGGCATTTACGAGTTTTACAATTAAAAGTGATCACGTTTACGTCACACTGACAAGAATTGAACAAAATTTTTCAAACATTTACGAGTTTCATAACCAAAAGTGTCATTGCTGCTTTACATAAATGCGAATTAGCCAAGGTTTTTGCAAACATTTATGAGTTATAACCAAAACTGTCTTTTGTTTTACATTCATAGGAATTATCAAGAAATTTACAAACAATTACGAAGTTTATAACCAACACTGCTGTCGCTTTTGATTTACATTGATAGGAATTAATCAAGGACTTTTAAAAACATTTAAGAGTTTTACAATCAAAACTGTCGCTTTTGCTTTACATTAACAAATTAAGGAATTTTAAAAGATCTACGTGTTTTATAACTAAAACTATCGCTTTTGATTTACATTGATAGGAATTAATCACGAAGTTTTAAAACATTTACGAGTTTTATAACCAAAGGAATCAAGTATTTTTTCATACATTGGATAGTTTTGATAACCAAAAACTGACGCTTTTACTTTACGTTGATAGTAATCAATCAAGGAATTTTCAAACATTTACGAGTTTTATAACCAAAATTGTCTTTTTTTACATTAATAACAATCAATGAATTTTTCAAACATTTACCAGTTTTATAACCAAAGACGTTTCACGTTTGCATTACACTGATACGAATTAACCAAGGATTTCTCTCTCAAACGTTTACGAGTTTCATAAACAAAACTGTACTTTTTTTTTTTTTTTTTTTTTTTTTTGCATGACATCAGTGGGAAATAATCAAGTGATTTCAAACATTTGCTAATGATTATTTAAAAACAATACACGGTGCAACAATTCCACCCCTTAACCGTGTTGCTTTGTTGTTGAACATTACTTATTTCCTTAACCGAGGCTTGTGGTTACTTATTTGAAGGAATTGTGTTTATTTATGAAATGCGCTATCTGAATCTTGCACTCGGTGCTTGCAATAATCAAAATTTTTTACGTTGTATTTAGTCATTTTAATGCCATGGCATTAGACATAATCGATTTATCTTAAGAACTTCAGGGTTGTATCGAAATGTCTTTGCGAGTGTATCGAAGCAGTGAGTACTGAAGCCAGTCGCTGTCTGCAAGAAAAAAAATCTATACTAAATACATAATAAAACCAAATTCGGTACAAATAGTTATTGGTAAGTCTTCAACCACGATGATATTGTACTGTGAGTTTTCATGTAGTTTAAATCCTCCCAAGTACAAAGCGCATCAGTAAATAAATTAAACTAGAGTTACTAACTAGGCATTCAAGTTATAATTGGATAAGTTTTCTTTTCGGAGAATTCCAGCTCGAGAACTGATGTATGGTTCGCCAAGGTGATTTGCACGACTGGATTCGTTTACTAACAGCAATAGTCTTCGGAACATCAGCTATTCGAGCTTCGATTCTTCACAAAATCTTTACTAATTAGCAAGAACGCAAGGAAACTATATTTTTCAGAATTTTCTTGTTCTTACCTGTGGCCATTCTTCACTTGTTGAGCACTCGCTTATCAACATCCAGACACCTTCGTATCTTGAAGTACACTGTCTCCTCCAGCTGCATAGTACAAGGCCAAAGACAATATATCGTGTATTGTCTTTGGGTCCAAGTCCAAGTCATGACGCACAGGATTCCAGGAATTGCTTGGCCAATCAGAGGTCTCCACCTTACCAATGTTTTTGTCGCCCTTTTTCATTGGCTGAAAACCTTCGGTTTTGGTAAGACGTCGTTGTAAGCGATTCTTCTATTGGTTGGTGGAGGAAGCACCCAATTTCATAAGAGATTTCTAATATAGGTAGCACTGTCTATTGATATTTGACGTAAATGATGAGAATTGATGAATATATAAGTAAAAAGCATAACTGACCTATGTTCCACTTAGGTAAACGAGGAGACAGATAGATCGTTATGCACTAATTGGAGTTGCACCAGTCAAAGGTCACTCTTTTAGAAATTTATACACTTACCAAAGATAGGCTTTTCTCCATGATGATGTGCTTATACTTGGATCTACAGCAGATGAGAGATGTCTTACCATATAGCCAAATGTTCTTCTGGATCCATCATTCACTGAGATCTGATATTTTTATCTAAAAATCCTTCGATGATATTCTCCCCGCCCCCAATCCTCCACTGACCATCATTGTGGCTACCACACAGGGCTTGTGTGTTTTACATTGAAGTCCACTACTATTATAAATAGTGAATGGAACAGATGATTAAATTTTTCTGGGTCTTTTATTTAAACTTGTCCATTGTTTGGTTTCTGACGCTGGGTTATATAGTTGATCGGTAAAAGACTGAAGCAAGAGGCACTTTTCAGTATTTAACCGATTTTGCAGATCATCTCTATACCTGCATGGAAACAATGAATCAGAGGAATTGATTTCTGCCATAGAAATTAATTTCTCAATGTGGTTCGGATATCACAATAAGCTGTAGGTCCCGTTGCTAAGCAACCAATTGGTTCCTAGCCACGTAAAAAATATCTAATCCTTCGGGGCCAGCCGCAGGAAGGGAGAGCTGTTAATCAGCTCAGTGGACTTAGTTCAAATCTAAGATAACCTTAACCTTTTCAACGGTGTATGGGGTCTCTCTCATAGTTCATTCTTGGGTTTCACGTTTCTTCGTCAGAGGTTAGTTCATTGGTGGCTTATAATTTTTCCATTATGGTATCCTTCATCAGCATCTGTAACTGCTCAACATTTGAAACTATACAATTTAAAAGATTTTGCCAGAGAGGTTTTGGTTATGACGTGTTCATCATTTAATTTCATTGCATTCCATTTTTCTTGTGGAGATAGGATCGTGGACCTCAAAAACTAATCCATTTACTATTCTACTCTTGGAAGTGATTTAAAGTTAACTGGTTTATTATTAAGGTTTTTGGACTGGGAGTGAAGATCTGTTTTGCAATTAGTCATATGACTGACGACTCAAAATACTTTTCTGGGCTCAGCCGTGTCGCTCCGTGAAATGTGTCCTCTTTAGCACTATTTCTAGTAAAATATTGCTATGATACCAGAGAACTGCTAAATTGGACATGTCAGAAGTCTCTGACTCGCTCATCTAAATAAAAGGTGTCGGTATAGAACTGGGGCGAGTGTTAAACACTACCACAGCAACCCCTCCAATTAGCCTTTTCCTCATCAAAAGACCCTGAAAACGGGGAGCCGACCTATAGGTCACACCCAGCTACCCTGTTGAAGGGGACTGCGGCGTCATTCTTATCGATAGCCTCCCAGCGTTACACGCTTGTTTATAGCTATCTGTTCTTTTTATTGGTTTCTTTATTCTTTTTCGTTATGGATCGTCAATCTGCCTCTTCACCCAAGTTAAGTACTGGTTCGCCCTTTTTCTGTATTTAGGGAGTGATTTTGCCTTTCGTTTTGCCTTTATTTAGGATTTTGTTAGGCGTCTCCTCCCGTAGCGAGCGGTAGCGAGCCACCATTACGTCGTTCCTTTGTTTTACCAATTTCGAGCGGGCTTCTTTCAGTACCTATATATTTATATACTCGTAACTTATAATATTTCAGTATATATTTTCAGTATATATTTTATTTATGTCTTGGGTGGCAGTTGCTTTGTCGATCTTGTTTGATCTACGTTTATTATTTTCATGATTTCCTTTTTTTGTTTTTCAAGGGGGTCGGCGTTCGTGCACGTTTCTTTGTTTCGTGCTTCGATGTTTATCTACCGTTCCCTCCCCCCTCCCCCCTTTTATTTTAGTTTGGTATTTTCCATTCAAGAATTCCCCCTTTTTCTTTTCGTCAGCTTACCGTTTGTTTTCGTTTTGTCGGTAAGCAAGTAATTTTTCCTTGTTGCGCCCACTCTCATCGAGTGGCCTCCATTGCGTTTTATATTTTTCGCCCCTTATTTTCATTACCCCTGTTAAAGCATGTTTTTCCCTTAGCTTTAAGTAATTGATTTTATTTTGTCTATGTATTTTTGGGTGTTCGGTCGGCAGCTAGCCTTCATAGGCTTTGCCTGCGTTTTCCTCGTGATCCTTTATTCGCGGGGATTCGCTGGTCACGTGATCGTCCCCCCTTCAGCCCTCCCTCCCTCCCCCTCTTGTGGGACTCCCCGTAGTTGGGTGCCGCTCTCGTTGTTTGTCGCTGACGGCCGGTCCCACCAGCGGAGGGGGAGGTGTAGTGGGTCTCCCAGGACCTTGGGCTGGGGAGTGTCGCTTCTTAGCCGACCGCCTCCGGAGTTGTTAGTCGCACTGCGTTTCAGCCTCGGCTTCCGTGGATTGTTGCGCTCTGCTTCTTTCACTCCCGGAGCTTACATCCACCCGCCTAAAACATTCCCTCTCCGCATAAGGCGGGGTTTTAGATTCCGGCCTCTCCCGGAGTCATTGAGGGTTTATGTTACGGAAGTTACTCTTCCGTAGGCGGAGATATTATATTTGTTATTTTAGTTTTTATTATTATCATTATTTTTATCTTTATTTTTATTTTTATTTTTATTTTCTTTTTGCCACGGAACTTGCGAGTTCATGTGGCCGTCCCGGGTTACTTCGTGTACCCCCCCTCTCCGGGTCATACAGCTCCGGGTATACAACTCCGGGTGGTTTTTTTCCTTACACAGTCCCCGGGACGTTAACATATGAATATATATACCCTTTCTTTTCTTTATAGCCCGGTAATGCCCGTGGCACAAAAAAACAAAAAGAAAAAAAAAACAGAAAAAGCAATAAATATATTTCCATTATCCTATTAAGTGTGTGCAATTGTTCTTATATATTATTGCACTTACAGGCCTCTCAGTGTCTGGTTGCCGGCTGTAGTGCTGCTCTGCAAGATCCGTGCGGCCATGACGTTTGTCGGGGCCACGCCCCCTGTGCAGTGCTGCTTCCTGATTCCGTGGTCTGGCATCATGAAAACTGTTTTGCCTGCTACGACTTGGTACATCAGGCTACCTCTTCGGTAAGTTACCGCACTGCTGGTTCTATGTTTATTGAAAAAAAAAAACAAAAAAAAAAACAAATATTGAAATGAAATAAAATAAATGATCAATTAAAATTTCTTTAAACTAAATTACATTGATTAATCAATAATTATAGAATAATGTTCAAGGAATTTACTTGGTATTGACACATTCCTTGCATTACAGGCTGAGCAGTCTATTAAGGATGCTGCACTCTCCGCCCTCAAGATCTGGGTTGGAGGGTTTGGACGGAACGTAGGGAAGGCTAAGCCGTATATTCTGTCCCGAGATATGGCGACTTTGCTCTTCCCAGCCGGAAAATCTGCCGGGTACGTCGATCCAAAAGTAGCGGGCACCGATTATCAAAGCAATCCAAGACTCATTATTGAACAGCAAGAGGCGGAATTGCCGGACCTTGGACTAGAGGAAGTCTCACTTGAAGTGGTTGAGGATTTGCCCATTACACTAGACACGGGTACAGGTAACAGTGTTAATGAGGCTAGCTTAGTTAGTCACCGGGATCTTTCCTTGAGTGACTGATTCTTCCTCTCCTTCTACTTCCAATTCCTTCATGGGTTTCACAGGAGGTTTGCCCCCTCCCAGGTTGCACTCCTTTTCTGTGATTCCTAAACTAAAGAAAAACCTGCGGGTAAAACCATTGCTTAAAGGCAGATCAGAGACAATGCCAAGGCCTGTGGGCAGTCCCAGAGGTTCATACAGATATTAAAACTAAAATAAAGTCGCTTTCCAAACCTTCAATCCCAAGGTCTCAAGGAGGGAATTCTTCCTATTGCCCTACCAGTCCCATTCCATTAACTTCTAGGGACCAGATACCCTCATAAGGTACCGCAAGAGGGACAGGATGATTCTCCTTCCATTGACCAAGACCAGTTCAACACAAATATTCTAAATCAGGTCAGTAGCCTTGGTAGCTTACTCAGCTCAGTTGCAGCAAGGTTTGAAGAAGTGTTTAGCAGGTTAGGTGCTCAGACTCCCTGATTGCAGGTCTCAGACAGGAGTCGGCAGTTTCGGCCCCTTCTAGTAGCTTGATGCAAGCTCAGAGCATGCCTGACGGGTCCACGCTCCCTCCTTTCCACCCCGGTAATCCCTGGAGGGTGGCTAACTTCGCTCCGTTTGTCAATGGGATGTTGACTATAGAAGGTTGCGGCACACGTAGGCTCGAGGATTTCGAGTTTTTCCCCGAAGGTTTACAGCCTCCATTTATAGGCTATGTTAGGCTTACGGAGGCAGCTCTGGTTAGAGAGGATAAGGTCCCCAAGGAGACTGTTATCCTTTCTAGAGATCAGGCTCAGCAAACATGGATACGGAGCCTAGAAGAGTGGGACTGCTCAAATACTAGAGTAACAGCTTTTAAAAGCCCTTTCACCATGTTTACAACTGATGTCGGGAACCCCTTACCTTTTACATCAAAGGTAGCAGAACTTACCACTCCAGGCAGTGACTCGGGAAGAGCCATGCCCCAGCTTAGGGAGACAGATCCCACATCTTTACTACTCCCAGGTAGGGAGGATTTGTGGGAGGATTTGCCAGCTACGTTCTCGGTAGGCAAGCTGAAGCCAGATTGTGCAATCACCTTGTTTAGTGAACGCCTCCCTAGGCTGTCAGACGCTTTGATCCAAGCCGAATTTGACGCTAAGACACGTCTCGCAAGGTCTCTTAACTCCCTAGTGATGACAGAGACGGCGGCTCGGGAGTACGCTCAGGAGCTGCTGTTTAAGGTCATTGCGAAGTCGTTACTTTTAAGCATGCAATTGACTTGTACGACTTTGCGATTGCTAGGAGAAATTGCAGGAAGCATGTTCTATCTGAGGCTACGATCAGGCACGAACCCAACCAAGCTTCTAGCTTCCTCAATCTGGGGTGCAGATCTCTTCCCAGCTTCAGCAGTAACCGAGGTTCAGAGCGAGGCATCACGTCTTAACCAAAGCATCAGGTTGCGTTGGGGAATCCCTTTCAAAGGAAATCAGAGTCTTCTTCCTCCAGTTTAGGGCTAGGAAGAGGCAAAGGAAGTTCCAACCTTTCCAAGTCCCGCAACAGCATCCTGTGCTACAAGCTGTTCCAATTCAACAGGTATCCCAGCCTTCGACTTCTAAGGCTCAGCCTCAGCAACAGCATCAATTTGTCTTCCTTTCGCCTCCGTCTAACCAACAGGTCTCCTCACAGTATTCAGTGTCGCCCGCTTTTAACCCGGTCTATGAGAGTCGGGCATTTCACCCTTTATTTACCAGAGTTGCTAGGGGTGGCAGGGCTAGAGGATCCTTTCGCCAGCGTGGAGGAGCCAGAGCCCAAGGGCGAGCTAGAGGTGCAAGGTCAGGAAGAGGATCCCGGCCTTCATCATCTCAATGAAGTTTCTCAGGTAGGAGGCAGGCTGTACCTCTTTCGTCATCGTTGGGGGTTCAGCAGTTGGGCAAAAAGCATAGTATCCAGAGGCCTAGGCTGGAGTTGGATCAAAGGTCCTCCTCACCCATCACCTTCTATCAGGAACTAACGCAGGAATTGATGGATTACTCCAAGGACCTTCTCCAGAAGGGAGCAATCTCCAGGACGAAGAACTTGAAATTTCAGGGTCGTCTATTCAGCGTCCCAAAGAAAGGGACCGACAAAAGAAGGGTGATCTTAGACTTGTCCCGTCTAAACTTGTACATTCGTTGCGACAAGTTCAAAATGCTGACCATCTCTCAGGTGCGGACCTTAACTTCCCCGTGGGGCCGTCACCACCTCTATAGATCTTACAGACGCCTACTATCATGTCCCGATAGCTCGGCACTTCCGACCATTCCTCGGCTTCAAACTAGGGAAAGAAGCCTACTCCTTCAAAGTAATGCCCTTCGGGCTAAATATAGCCCCAAGGGTTTTCACGAAACTGGCGGAGGCAGTGGTGCAGGAGCTAAGGTCCCAGGGTATATTGGTGGTGGCGTACCTAGACGATTGGCCTAATCTGGGAGATGGACAAAGGCAAATGTATGAAAGCCACGGACAAGGTCATGTCTTTCCTGGAATATTTAGGGTTCAGATCAACAGGACCAAGTCCCGGTTTGACTCCGGAGTCCCAAGTTCCAGTGGCTAGGGATTCATTGGGACTTGGATTCTCACACTCTTTCCATTCCAGCAGGAAAGAGAAAGGAGATTGCCAAGGCAACAAGACAATTCTTAAAGTGCAAAGAGACTTCGAGAAGGAATCAGGAGAGGACCTAGGCTCGCTCCAGTTTGCCTCAGTCACGGACGTTCTGTTGAAAGCCAAACTCAAGGACATCAATCGAGTTTGGCGTTCGAAGGCAAATGCCAAGTGTCGGGACAAGTTCGCCCGGATACCTCTGATTCTCAGAAAACGCCTGCGCCCATGGACAAAGGCCGCCAACCTAGCCAAGGAGTTACCGTTGCAGTTTCCTCCCCCGTCCCTAGTGGTGCATACGGACGCATCGCTGACAGGTTGGGGAGGTTATTCACAGCACGAGAAGGTTCAGGGAACTTGGTCACCTCACTTCCAAACACTTCACATCAACATTCTGGAAGCTATGGCAGTGTTTCTGACTTTAAAAAAGCTCCGTCCTCCAAAGAAGACTCATATCAGGTTGGTTCTCGACAGTGCAGTAGTGGTACACTGTATAAACAGAGGTGGTTCAAAGTCAAGTCATGTGAACCACGTGATGATAGCAATCTTTTCTCTAGCAGCCAAGAACACCTGGCACCTGTCGGCTACTCACCTGGCAGGAGTCTACAATGTAGTGGCAGACGCCCTGTCTCGGTCGGTCCCTCTGGAATCAGAATGGTCACTGGACCAAGAATCCTTCGAGAGGGTTTGCCAAAGAGTACAGGTCTAGAAGTAGATCTGTTTGCCACAGAGGCAAACCACAAGCTGCCTTGTTACGTAGCCCCCAATCTGGACCCTCTGGCATAAGCTACGGACGCCCTGAGCATAGATTGGAACCAGTGGACGAAGATCTATTTATTCCCTCCAGTGAACCTTCTCCTGAAGGTGCTGCACAAGTTGAGATCCTTCGAAGGTCAGGTGGCTCTCATAGCCCCTCACTGGCCCAAGAGCAACTGGTTTCCCCTTCTCCTGGAACTAGGTCTTCGCCCTCACCCTCTCCCGGACTTGAGACTATCGCAACAAGTTCAAACGAGGACTGTGTTCGATTCCTCAGGTCTTCACAAAACCCTAACTTTATGGATTTCCATGAAGTTTGCAGGTAAGAGAGTAGGCGAACATGATCCACAGAACATGTTGTTCTTGGAGTCAGACAAGAGAGAGTCTACGCTTCGCCAGTATGACTCAGCAGTTAAGAAATTGTCTTCGTTCCTCAGAAATCAAATATCAAAGTAATGACATTGAACGTGGCCATAACCTTCTTCAGGTCTTTGTTTGAACAAGGCTTGGCAGCTGCAACAATAACAACCACTAAGTCAGCTCTGAAAAAAATTTTTCTTCTCGGTTTGGTATCAATCTAACCGAGTCTTATTTCACCTCTATCCCAAGGGCATGTGCACATCTACGGCCCATTCACAGACCGTCGTCGGTGTCATGGTTTCTTAATGATGTTCTTAGGTTAGCCTCGGAAACAGACAACTTCAAATGTGATTACCAAACCATTTTGTGTAAAACTCTGTTTCTTATTGAGTCCTAGCTTCAGGTGCCAGAATATCAGAGCTGTCATCTTTATCTAGAGATGAAGCGCATATTGAGTTCCTTTCCTCGGGGGACGTGTTGCTTTCGCCAAATAAGCAATTTCTAGCTAAAAATGAAGACCCCTTGATGAGGTGGTCTCCATGGAAGATTGTCCCGCTTCCGCAGGATCCATCGTTATGTCCTGTTAAAACTCTTAAGGACTATTTATCTAGGACGTCTACCTATTCCGAAGGCCCCTTTTCGTTAGAAAAGATGGTGGTACACTATCTCTAAAAGGCATTAGGCAGCAGATTTTATATTTTATCAAGAAAGCCAGCCCAGGGTCATTTCCCAAGGTGCATGACATTCGGGCAATAGCAACTTCTGTTAACTTCTTCAAATATATGGACTTTGATGATCTGAAGAAGTATACTGGTTGGAAGTCACCCTTGGTTTACAAAAAGCACTACCTTAAGTCTTTAGAGGATCTTAAATATCATGCAATAGCTGCAGGAAGGCCAGTGTCTCCTACTGCTACATCATTATAGTACCGTCCTTGTGTCATATGAATCTTTTCAATTATGCCAGCCTCATTAACATTTTACCTACCTCAGCAAATGCCTTAGCTATTAGAATAAGTGTATATCGTGTATAGTTTTACGTACATACAAATTATCTGTAATTATTTTATTATGTATGTGCCTTGTTGCAAATGTTGCCACATGTTTTCGCTATATAGTATATTTTGTAAATAAATGTATTTTTTCCAATTCTAAAACTATTTTATTATTTCCTTTGATTTCATTAATATGATTTTTCCTTTCAGGATAGTATAGCTTGGTGTTTCTCTGGTACAATTTCACGGAGCGACACGGCTGAGTCAGAAAAGGGATTTTGACGTAGGAAAAATCTATTTCTGGGCGAGGAAGCCGTGTCGCCCAGTGAAATCCCCCCCTTTTTTTTCCTTTTTTCCCTCCCTTGCTGTGCACCAAGCTTCTATGCTATCGATAAGTATGACGCCGCAGTCCCCTTCAACAGGGTAGCTGGGTGTGACCTATAGGTCGGCTCCCCGTTTTCAGGGTCTTTTGATGAGGAAAAGGCTAATTGGAGGGGTTGCTGTGGTAGTGTTTTAACACTCGCCCCAGTTCTATACCGACGCCTTTTATTTTAGGTGAGCGAGTCAGAGACTTCTGACATGTCCAATTTAGCAGTTCTCTGGTATCATAGCAATATTTTACTAGAAATAGTGCTAAAGAGGACACATTTCACTGGGCGACACGGCTTCCTCGCCCAGAAATAGATTTTTCCTACGTCAAAATCCCTTTTTCGTAACTGTAATGCATAGATGAACCAAATTCCACTCGAAAAATATCCTAGGTCAACCATTGCTTTTACGATATAAGAAGGATATTGATAAGACATTGCTGTATTGCAGCCAAATTGCAATACAGGCACATCGCAGTTTTGAAACATTACCTATGATCTATATGAAAAAAATTGTTATATACATTTACCCAGCTGAAGAAAATCTTCCAACCCAAAGAAAGTTCAAGACTAGTATAGTCATGGCATTTTGACAAATCTGCATTGCTTGCAAAATTCTGCATCGTAACCAAAGTTCATTATATTGGCCAATAGCAGTGTGTTCTAGTGTTCTTATAACCTACTTATATAGTAAATATTGGATATTGCATCCACAGTTTATTATGCTGGCAAAAATGCCGTGTTCTGGAATCTTAAAAACCTAATTATAAAATAAATATTGTATTGCAACCCCAGTCATTAATTGCCAAAAAATGCTCAGTTTTAGACTCTTCCATTTATAAAGTAAATATTGCATATTGCAACCAAAGTTCATTACACTGCCCATAGTGGTCTCTTCTAGGACTTATAAAATACTTATAAAGTAAATATTATATATTGCAACCACAGTTATTTATTGCCAAAAAATGCCCTGTTTTAGGACCCCTACAACTTACTTATAAATGTGTATTGCAAACCAACTTTATTACATTGCCAATAGTGGTCTGTTCTAGGACTTATAATCTACTTTTAAAGAAATATATTAATACTGCAACCACAGTTCATTATTGCCAAAAAATGCCCTGTTTTAGAACTTTCATGACCTACTTATAAAGTCTATATTGCGTATTGCAACCAAAGTCCATTATACCGGCAAAACAATGTCCTATCCCAGGACTCTTGCAACCTAATTATAAAGTAAACTGCAACCACAGTTTATTAAAAATGCTAAAATAATGCCCTGTTCTAGGCCTCTTACAACCTACTTACGATTACATAAAGTAAACAGCTCTAATTTGCAAAGGGAAAATGAAACCACACAATTAGTTCAAGCTTCACTTTTAAATGGCTAAACACTCTTTGATGTATAAAGTACATTTGTTCTTTATTTACAAATATCACTTGTAAAGAAACGAGCCTTCC
>NC_087204.1:101362598-101402598 GCF_015104395.2 Macrobrachium nipponense
GAGAACCGTATTGAGCAGATCGAAGTATGAAACTGACTTCTCTCTGGGAAAGATTGGACCTTTCTTCATTATTTATTAACAAGAGAGAGAGAGTGAGAGAGAATACTGAAGACTTCGAAATAGAATGACTTCTTCCCGGCAGAGAATTCACCTTTCATTATTATTAGCAAGGTGAAGTGGAAAGAGAGAGAGAGAGAGAGAGAGAGAGAGAGAGAGAGAGAGAGAGAGAGAGAGAGAGAGAGAGAGAGTCAGCAATCAGTAATGGAATAACTTCACTCTAGGAAAGTTTACCGTATACGAATGGCGAAATCCAAACCAATATTTTCTCGTACAAGAACACACAAAAATATAATATCTATGGATGGGTCATATTACCCCGCCGTTTGTCAAACGATGAACTATCAAGATTATCCTCAATAATTATTCATATCAGCAAAGATTCTTAAATTGGATAAACAAATCCAAAGTTACATAACTGTATAAATACATTTCAAAAATGAAATTATACAGTTTTCGAAAATTCGTACGATATATTTTTAAATATATTTGTAGTCATATAATTGCGGATTAGTTTCTCAAATGACTGTCTTGCTGATATAGAAAAATATCTATATTTACACAAAAATACCGTAAGAAAACAACAGCACTGTTACGTAACTGTACATACATTTCAAAAATTCAATTATACAGTTTTCGAAAAACTGTACGATATGTTTCTAAATATATTTCTAGTCATATAACCGTGGTTTAGTTTCTCAAATGACTGTCTTACTGATAAAGAAAAATATTTATATTTACACTAAAATACCTTACGAAAACAACAGGACTTCATAATATTCACCAACGGATTTTCATAAATATATCTCGAAAATAAAATTATGCAGAGAGCTTTGGAAAAAGTGTACGATAATTTTGTACAATTACTTAATTGTTTCTCAAATGATTGCCTACTTAATAAATATAAAATTTTACAACAATTATACAACAAAATACACTTGGAAAACAAATGAACATCATTTGTTTTCCAAGAGTATTTCTTGTATAATTATTATAAATATTTATAGAGAAAACCATCGTCATGTTGATAAATAAAAAAAATACTTATAATTAGACAAAAATACTGCTGTAAAACTTTTGATGTCATCATACCAAATTGATTTGCTCTCATTTCGTTTCCACTGAGGAGGTCAAAGTGGCAATATCCAGGTTGTATTACGACAAAGCTTCGATAAAGACGACAATTTGATATCATTTGCGAAATATTAGCTCCGGAATTACTTTCCCTTTCGTTGAAACCGAACGTTTTCGCACAAGATAACTGAAACTGTCACATAACTCGCTATTTTCATAAAGGAGAGAGAGAGAGAGAGAGAGAGAGAGAGAGAGAGAGAGAGAGAGAGAGAGGAGTCGAGATTGAGAGAGAGAGAGAGAGTATGTGAAGGAATTTCAAATAAATTGGAAAAAAAAAAAACTCGTTTTGTCGTAGAGAGAGAGAGAGAGAGAGAGATGATTCGAATGAGGTTACTAAAACTGGCGTCACAAAATCTAGGCTACTGAAACACAGAGAGAGAGAGAGAGAGAGAGAAAATCTATCACTAACCAACTTCATCTATCAGCGTCAAAATGATGCAACGATATCAAGGGTCCCATGACGCTGAATGATTCCTCGAGTCAATCCTAGAACAGGATCCATCCCGAAATCCTACACACAGGATAGACTTATGAAGAATATGACGAATTCCTGCATATAGGAAAGGATAAACCAGCATCCTACGTGGGTCCTCGTTAGGATAATTATACTGGGCGAGATGGCTATCTAGGAATATACTATAAATATATATATATATATATATATATATATATATATATATATATATATATATATATATATATATATATATACATTCTTATATGTTTACCTATTTTTATATTATTTTTATAAATTTATCTTTATTTAATTGTAGCTGATCTCTTCTGTATTTCTGTACTTCTCGTCACCTTCTGTAACTTCTTGTTAACGAATACCACAATATTCTTTGGAAACTTGAATTTCAAGTCAGTGGCCCCTTTGGTGGGCATGTTCCATATGAATTGGGTTCGTGTTACGAGTAATAATAATAATAATAATAATAATAATAATAATAATAATAATAATAATAATAATAATAATAATAATAATAATAACAACAATAAAAGATAATAACATGAATAATAAACAATAATGTATTAATTAATAATAATAATAATAATAATTATTATTAATAATATTATCAATAATGATTATATATTATTATAATATATAATAAATAATAATATTCAATAATTAAGAATAATAATAATAACAACAAAAACAACAACAACACCAACAACAACAACAATAATAATAATAATAATAATAATAGCAACAACAACAACAATAATAATAATAGTAATGGTAATACCATGAAATATCTCAAGCAGTCATCCATTACGATAATAGCGTAATGCTTAATGGAACAGTGGCATCAGAAACGACGTCAACGAAAGAGAGAGAGAGAGAGAAGAGAGAGAGGTAATGAAAGTGAGAGATCATAAAAAAAAGGAAAGAAGAAGAGGAAGATGTCCGTGAGAGAGAGAGAGAGAAGCAGCCACGCCCAAAAAGTCAGGTGTAGGGGATTGGGATAGGTTTGGCTTTGGGATGGGGGCGGGGGTTGGGGGGAAATAGGAGTGGTGGAGCTATTCAATGTACCTGAGAAGATGAGAGAGAGAGAGAGAGAGAGAGAGAGAGAGAGAGAGAGAGAGAGAGAATAGTCTGGCGTACTCGTCCCAAATTGAAAATTCTTATTATCTCTTGCTTGTAAGATTGTTAGAGAGAGAGAGAGAGAGAGAGAGAGAGAGAGAGAGAGAGAGAGAGAGAGAGTAATGCTTTAGCCACGAAGCAAATGCAACTCTCTTCCAGTGAGTACTTTTAGTCACGCAAGCAAAACCGTTAGACAAAGAAAAGGGAAAAATTGAGGTATGTCAGAATTCCTTTTCAAATATTGGTTTTTCCCGAAGGACACGAGGCAAGCAGGTTTGTTATGTATGTATATATGTATGTATGTATACATTACTGACTGACTGACAGACTGAATGACTACATAGAGGCCGATACCATTGCACCTATATGTCAACCCATAATCAGCTAAAACCGTATCTTTATATTAAACGGATTTGCAAACATTAACAATCGCGTTACAATTTGCCGTACGTTTCTGCGCAGCAATGATATGAAAATTCTCTCTCTCTCTCTCTCTCTCTCTCTATTGGTTGGATTCTCAAGAACTATGGATAGACACAAACCAATACTGTCATTGGTCGACAAATCTATATAACATTGATAATTTATGACTTAATCTATACAGTTTATTAATGCCTACTTAGAAATATATATATATATATATATATATATATATATATATATATATATTTATACATATATATATATATATATATATATATATATATATATATATATATATATATATACAATTAATTACTCATAGATACTTGTGTGAATGAATAAGTGGCACGGCTATATTGCAGATTTATATATGCATATATTATATATATAATATATATATATAACATTATAACATATATATATATATATATATATATATATATATATATATATATACTGCAATGATTTACTTATACCTCTGTCAAAAAATAAAATAAACTGGATCCGGGTGAATTGCAGAAAAAAATTTATAAAAAAAAAAAAAACAATTATTTACTGATGCCGCTGTGTAAAAATAAACGGGAAGGTTATATTCCAATATATATATATATATATATATATATATATTATATATATATATATATATATATATATATATATATATAATGGAAAAGCGTGAAAAATACTGTACTCAAGAATCCTACATAAGTAGAGGAGGACTTCTGTGCCGATTCAATCCATCAGCGACGGGCACCAAGGACACATAACAGACCCATCCCATCTCATCCCATCCTATCCCATCCCATACGAGCCAGGGGCACCACCTCTGTCCTTTGTGGCGTGGAAAAGCCAAGGTGTCTCTCTCTCTCTCTCTCTCTCTCTTCTCTCTCTCTCTCTCTCTCTCTCAGCGTGAGAGGGACGCCTTGCAAAAAGGTAAATATTACCTGCGTGCAGGTGAGCGAATCAGCTAAAGGCGGAATGCGCCCTCCTGGGAGTGGCATAACCGCCCATAAGGACGTAGTCGGGGTCCCCTAGACCCCCAGGCATGGGTTTGGGGGAAAGGGGGAATTCGGAGGGCCTTCCAGGGCAACAAACGAAGTGGTGGGTGCGGCAGCTAGCCGGAACTCATGGGTCCTTCGTGATAATCCTACGAAGGTTTTTTTAGGGTTTCGCCAATATCCTGTGTGCCCTATGCCCTATCCTTTTTCAATTTGCAGCTACAACTTGTCCCCATTCTGGGGCTACTGCAATCCTTAGAATGCTTTCGTCAATGTCCTATGCCCCGTGCCCTATGCCTTGTGCCCTACTCTTGCGTTTTAAACAGTCATCAAAATCATCCTATCTTCCTTTTTCAATCTGCAACTTTTTCTCGTTTCAGTTTTGGGGGATTTTTGAGGGAAAAAAATCTAGTTAATTCCGGAAGGATTTTGTTGATATCCCATGCCCTGTGCCCCGTGCCCTATGCCCTATCCTACACGTTAAACGTTAATCTTAATCATCCTATTTATTGTTTATTTTGTTATTTTCTCTCATTTAAATTTTTTGGCTGAGTCAAAATTTCTGAATAATTCCGAACTTTTTTCTCGTTTCAGCTTTTGGGGACTTTTGAGGGGAGAAATTCTGATTAATTCCGGAAGGATTTTGTTGATATACTAATATGCCTTGTGCCCTCTGCCCTATCCTACACGTTAAACGTTAATCTTAATCGTTCTATCTATTGTTTAATTTGCTATTTTCTCTCAATTCAGTTTTTTGGTTGAGTAAAAATTTCTGTCTAATTCCGACCTTTTTTTCTCACTTCAGTATTTAGGGATTTTGAGGAAAAATAAATCCTATTAATTCCGAGCCCGATGCCCCATCCTGCACGTTAAACGTTAATCTTAATCATCCTATCTACTGTTCAATTTATTTTCTCTCATTTCAATTTTTTGGTTATTCGAGTGCAAATTTCTGACTAATTCCGACCCGGTCAAAGGGTTCCTACACAGCATGATCTACTAGACTCGTAGGGGAGGCGGCTTTGTTGACACATCCCGGGAAGCCTCTGATGACGCAATATCCTCATACATACCTCGTCGCTTGGGGCTGCTGGGATATCAATTTCCCAACCGCTCTCTAAGCCCTGACATGACACTTGGCCCAAATACCTTTGTTTTAGACGCTGCCCGTGACCAAGATAACGAAGGTGTAAAACATTATTACCCTGATACTATTTCCTTTGTATTTTCATACATTTTTATCCGCTTATTAATTTATTAATTCGTTTTTTAATAAGTGAGATCTCTCCTTTCTGTAATTCCCTTCGCCTCCTCTTATTTCTTCCTAATGGACACCGTAATATTCTTTGGAAGCTTGAATTTCGAGTCAGTGGCCCCTTTGGTGGGGTTGTTCCGTATGAATAAGGTTCATCTTCTGAAGAATAATAATAATGTGTATTTCGTATTATCTAATGAAATTTCTTTCAAAGGAACACCATAATATTCTTTGGAAGCTTGAATTTCAAGTCAGTGGCCCCTATGGTGGGGTTGCTACTTATGAATATGTTTTATCTTCTGGTTAATATAATAATAATAAATACATAAAATAATAATAAAAATAATATAATAATAATATAATTTGTATTTCCTATTATCTAATGAAATTCTTTCAAATAAACACCATAATATTCTTTGGAAGCTTGAATTTCAAGTCAGTGGCCCCTATGGGTTCGTTCTATATAAATAAGAGTTTAACGTCTGAATAATAACAATAATAATATGTAAGTCCTATTTTCTGATGAAGCTTCAAATGAAGACCAAATTCTTTGGAACCTTGAATCCTTGAATTTCACGTCATTGGCCCCTACGGGGTCGTTCTATATAAATAGGAGTTTAACGCCTAATAATAATAATAATAATAATAATAATAATAATAATAATAATAATAATAATAATAATAATATTGTTGATAAAATATTTTTGACAAACATCTTAATTATGACAAATGTGAATATTAGAATTCTACTCAACAACCAAGCCGAGTCAGAAAAACGAATTATCAGAATAACAATATAATAATTAATAATAATATTCGGGCGACCTTTGAACCAAAGCAAACCACAAGATGATAACACAAACAAACGGAATGACATCTACGCAAATGTGCGGCAGCAGCAGCAGCTGTGAGTATTTACGTAATATATTTCCTCGTCTCCTCCAGTGGACCTCGTCCTAATCACTCTCAACAGACGAGTTGGGGGACAATGACACGACCACACTTGCACTTGAGTCACACCGAGTTACACTTGGGTGTTACACTTTACTGTTTATTCGGGCGAGTGCAAGTGTTTTGCGAGTGTTTTTTTTTTAGATTACACAGAGAGAGAGAGAGAGAGAGGGGGGGGGGACCCAAATCTACCATAAAATCCCTTCCCAGACGCTGGGAAAGATATAAAACTGATAATTCTGTGGAGAGATAAATCACTGATATAGCGATAAGATTAGAGAAACAGCGTTTTAAAGGCGACGTTTTATTCCAGAACGACAACAACGGCTGTTTGGCCGTCTCTCTCTCTCTCTCTCCCTTTATATCTCTCTCTCTCTCTCTCTCTGTCAAACGAGAGATAAAAACAGAGATAGCAAAATACTGAGAGGTGCATCTCAGGTCAACGACGTTCTCGGTTAAAAGAGGGTGAAATTTTTCCATCCGTTGTTCGCGCACTAACGGTCACACACGGACACGTACACGCGCACGTACACTCACACACACAGACACGTTCGACGACGTACGTATATACCGCCGGTACGACGCGACATTTACCTACTGCACCGGATGAAGGCGCGGCGAATACTGGCGATCCCAGATACGAGTCGACACTTGACAGTCTCTACCACCCTTCTGCGAGTATGTACACCATCACCTCCTCCTCCTCCTCCCTCCTCCCTGTCCTCCTCCTCCTCCTCCTCCTCGCCTCCTCCCCAGGCATCCTTCATCCTACTATTCGTATTTTCCCGTTCATCCTACTACAGACAAGATATGTGACACGTGGAATATATTGCCACCAGAAGTTGTAAACAGCAACAGTGTGGAAGAGTTTAAAAGAAAGCTAGACAAAATCATTAGGAGAACACTGTGAATCGCACAGTTAAAACACCTTGCTTCTTACAGATAAGTGAGCACACGATGTCTCCTCTTAGGATGAACTAACAAGTCTTTGAGACATCCTAATCCTTGTAACTCCTTGTAACATCCTGTCGAGCCTAGAAATCCGTCTTCTCCTTGGTCAATCTAGCCAGGATTTAATCCTGTCAACACAGGAAAACGTTACGGACACTAAGTCTAGTCAGTTTAGCTAGGATTGGATCCTCCTTCTCATTCATCCTCCATCCTGCCGAGCCTAGGAATCCATCTCCTTGATCAATCTAGTTTAGGATTTAATCCTCTCTACGTATAGGAGGCGATAAGGAACGAGATCTCTCCACGTCTTACAAACGAAAGCGGCCATGTCATCTCGCTGAGTGAGATCGTATACGCTCGACCTTGCTTCTATCCAACGGCGTCTCCATTCACATTTTTGTACTCCACACACGCGCGCGCACACATACGAACACACACACACACATCTGCCCGGATACCCAACCCCTTCTTTCACCGCCTACCGTTCCCCCACCCGACCCTCCGACTTCTTGAAAGATACGGTGGGTGGGTGGGTGGTGTCTCGGTAATTCTCGGAATGTATCGCGTCCGACGCCAGGTCGTGCGTCCTACTAGTTAATCGTTGCATTCTATTATTTTTCTTTTCATCTTACGTTTGGTCTGTCATGATTTTCTAACATCTTCATAATGCAATGCCGTTGCAGAGTTACGAAATATGCCGGTGATGTTATGATACAGAACAGCTGATCGTAATTTTATGTCTACCCAGCTCAAGGCCGTTAAAGAGTTACAAAATATGCTAGCAATTTTGTAATTCAAAACAGCTGATCTCAATTTTATTTCTACCCAGTGCAAGGCTTTTGCAGAGTTACAAAATATGCTAGCAAATTCGTAGTACAAAACAGATGATCGTAATTTAACAAGGATAAGGATGTCTCAAAGACTTATTAGTCCGTCCGAGGAGACATCATGTGCTCTCTTATCTCTAGGAGAGAGAGAGAGAGAGAGAAGAGAGAGTGAGAGAGAGAGAGAGAGAGAATTATAACACCACGCGCACAGGACTTCACTGAGAGAGAGAGAGAGAGAGAGAGAGAGAGAGAGAGAGAGAGAATTATAACAACCATGCACCTGAACTCCACTGAGAAAGAGAGAGAGAGAGAGAGAGAGAGAGAGAGAGAGAGAGAGAGAGAGAGAGAGAGACTAATAACAACGCCACGCAGCCAGCTGAACTCATTTCATCACAATTTCAAACGACCCTCAACTTACTCTATCCATGGCCAAACATTCGCCAAATATTGACCGCGTCGCGAGCCCCCCCCGCATTGATCAATCACCATCATTTCGTTAATGAAATCGCCATAAACCTCATGCCAGTTCCATTACTATCAGATTTACCCCGATATCGTCGATAAACATTGGACTTGAGAGAGAGAGAGAGAGAGAGAGAGAGAGAGAGAGAGAGAGAGAGAGAGAGAGAAGGGGGCAGGGGGGAGGGGTGTTCTCGTAACATGCAAATGACCCAAAGCACTGGGGACGGTGTTAGCATAACAATAAGAATTTGGGTTCATAGCCAGTTTGGCCAATGGAAACTCGACGGAAAATTAATAAAATTAATATTGTAATGTGCAAGTTGCAGTATTTGATTATCGAACGAATACGTAAAAGACCATGAAATAACTTTGGATGAAAACATTGGGAAACTCAGTTCTGCAAATAGACAAGAATACAATAATTCTTTTTAAACACACTGCTCGGTTAAGATTGTTATTATTCAGGAGATGAATTCTATCCATATGGAACAAGCCCACCAAAGGGGCCATTACTGCCCTGAAATTCAAGCTTCCAAAGAATATTATGGTGTTCATTCGAAAGAATTAACAGAAGGTAATGGAAAATACAGAAAGAAGAGATCAGTTATTAGAAAAGCAGATAAATTAACAAATTAATATTATTACGTTAATATAAAGAATCCAACAAGTGTTTATTCAAATCAAGTTTGAGCAATTAACTTACAAAAAAAAGAAACATTTCATAACCTTATTTACAAAAGACATCTACATAAATAATCCATAGTTTGTAAATCTCTTTTGTTTTCTCGACGTTTGTCCAATGACGTGGCATTGAGTCAAGGACAAAGGAACAGTCACTTTGTCACAATGAGATGCATAGAGGCTCTTTAACAAGGTTGAGTCATGGAAGGCACCCATTCTGGAAACTTTGATCCAGAGATTCAGCAGGTACCTATATTCCAGAGATTCACCTAGAACCAATATTCCAGAGTTTTACCAGGAACCCATATTCCAGGGGCTTGCCAGGAACCAATAGTCCAGAGTTTCACAAGGAACCTATATTCCAGAGATTCACCAAGAACCAATATTCCAGAGATTCACCAGGAACTCATATTCCAAAGACTCACCAAGAACCCATATTCCACAGATTAAGTAAGGAGCCATATACCCGGGACTCAGCATGTACTCATATTCCAGAAACTCACCAGGACACCATATTCCAGAGAGTCACCAGGAACCCACGTTCCAAAGGCTCGTCAGGAACCCATATTCCATAGATTCCGCAGAACCCATATTTCAGTAATCCACCAGACACCCATATTCCTACTCCACAGATCACTAGGAACCCATATTCCATAGACTCACCAGGAACCCATATTCCTACTCAGACCACTAGGAACCCATATTCCAGAGACTCACCAGAAACCCATATTCCTACTCCTCAGACCACTAGGAACCCATATTCCGGAGACTCACCTGGAACCCATATTCCTACTCCTCAGATCACTAGGAACCCATATTCCTACTCCACAGATCACTAGGAACCCATATTCCAGAGACTCACCAGGAACCCATATTCCTACTCCACAGATCACTAGGAATCCGTATTCCAGAGACTCACCAGGAACCCATATTCTTACTCCAAAGATCACCAGGAACCCATATTCCTACTCCACAGATCACTAGACCCATATTACAGAGACTCACCAGGAACCAATATTCCTACTCCACAGACCACTAGGAACCCCTATTTCAGAGACTCGCCAGGAACCCACATTCCAGAGTCTTCCCAAGAACTGGAATTCCAGAGATTCACCAGGAACCCCAAGAAGACATCACATATTAATCTCTAGCAATTATTTTAAAATTAAAATAAAGTCATCACCGTCAGGGAAGAAACGATCGCTATCTCTAATTATCTTAAGCTGACACGTGATCACTTCCAGGCCACGCCGACGGTGTTGCTGGAACCCAGAAACACCTACAGGTGTATCCATCTCCTCAGGCTACACCCCTGTGGGGTACCCTCAGACCCATGCACACATACAGGTACACCCAAGGAGGTCAGAAAGGTACACCTTTCTTTCAGGCACCAGCAAATTTCGACAGTGATGTCATGAATTGAAAAACAAAAACATCAAATTATTCCAGTCACTCCAGGTAACTGGAACGTTTAATCCAACCACTCCCTCTCCCCCCACCTCTCACTCCATTCCCAGAATTCCTGGATCTCCAGAAAATACAATTCACAATTTACGTCGAAACAGAAGTGATTCTTTAGGTACCACGTTTTGGTCGAATTAGTCAGTGTGGTCAACAAGTTTGGGAAAATCGATGACATGTCGACCACATGACAACAATTTTCCCAGACTCGGGAGAACCGTACCATGACCACCAGAGTGTTGGGATAGAGGTCCCATCCTTGAAAATGGAATTTCGTATGTTTTCACTTATCTATTTATTTATTCATAGTTCTTTTCCAGTTCTACCCATCGTCACTTCGCTTTGATAAGCCATAATTCTTTGAGGAAGTCTGTACGAGTCGTTGTGAATCCAAATATACGAGAATAATCTTCAGGAAAAACTGCATAATCCCTCGGTATCTGATCTCTAATAAGCTGACAACAAGGGAACTCTCGAGACACTGCAAGACTCTCGGGGTCAGTTCCAGATTGGCCGAGTCATTGCACGTCAAAATCGATCTCCTTCGTGGAGGTAATTTGGTCTTAACTATTGTCCCATTGCTGAGAGAGAGAGAGAGAGAGAGAGAGAGAGAGAGAGAGAGAGAGAGAGAGAGAGAGAGAGATCAACTAAGTTACTCGTTTTCATTATAACAGTGAATAAGTGGAAAGACATAACAGCGGAAGAACGTTATAAGAGAGAGAGAGAGAGAGAGAGAGAGAGAGAGAGAGAGAGAAAACAGCATTTGCTTCGAACAAGCACCACCCGCCTCGCCCCCCACCCCACCCCCCCGCCCCGCCCCCGCCCCGCCAACACCCACACAGACACACAAATACACATACTTTCTCTAATCCGTTCCACAGAACTTCTGCGGCTAGCACACTCATATTGATTCGATGACGACCTTGATAGCCGTGAGTGAGTGAGGGCAGGTCGATGTTTATGGCTCTGTGAAGGACCTTGACACTGCACCAAAAAGGAAGAAAAATAAAAGGAGAAAAAAATAACAGGAGGTATGTGTAACACAGACTTGTATATTGAGTTTCACGATCTCAGGTGTTCGAAAATTCCGAACGGTGGTGGCGATGTTGCTTGCAAAGGTATATTATGATTATTATTATTATTATTATTATTATTATTATTATTATTACCTTATTATTATTATTATTATTATTATTATTATTTAAAAAATTAATAATTTTTAAAATAAAATAATAATAATAATAATAATAATAATAATAATAATAATAATAATAATAAAATAATAATAATAATATACCTTGCAAGCAACACCACCACCACCATTGCAAAGGTATATTATTATTATTATTATTATTATTATTATTATTATTATTATTATTATATTATTATTATTATTATTATTATTATTCAGAAGACGCACCCTATTCATATGGAACAAGCCCACCACAGGGGCCACTGACTTGAAATTCGAGCTTCCAAGAATATTATGGTGTTCATTTGAATGAAGTTACAGAAAATAATAGGAAATACAAACTATTATTATTATTATTAGGATAAACTTTTGTTCATATGGAGCAAGCCCACCAAAGGTGACCAGCGACTCGAAATTCAAGCTACCAAAGACAATTAGGGTGCTCATTTGAAAGAATATACCAGTTACTAGAAAAACAGATCAGTAAATGAATAAATTAAATAAATAAAAAATAAATAAATAGATAAATAAATAAATAAATATATATAAAATGTATATATTTTTAAGAAGATTTAAGATACCTAAGACAAACTTCTTAGGTTAAATTGACCTCGCTATCTAAGACGACCCGGCGCATCTCTGAGGAAGGCAAAGAAAAG
Source organism: Macrobrachium nipponense (assembly GCF_015104395.2). Lineage (NCBI taxonomy): Eukaryota > Metazoa > Arthropoda > Malacostraca > Decapoda > Palaemonidae > Macrobrachium > Macrobrachium nipponense. The sequence goes on from NC_087204.1 coordinate 101,375,238, forward strand.
AGACAGCATCTCCTCATTTGCACTTAGATGACGTCGGATCAAGGGAGCAGCTGATGCGCCAGTTAGTGGAGCATCTGAAACGTATATGTTTAAATGTATAAACCGCTTGCGACGGCTTACAGATAAGACGAGCTTATTGAGATATGGCATCTGTTCTTTAATAAGTAACAAGAACACTGCCTCTATTTATGATTTACTTGTATTTCTATCCCTTAATTTATTCATTTCTTTTTTTCTTTGATGATCATTGAGATCTCTTCTTTCTGTATTTACTTCCTCTTACTTCTTTCTAATGAACACCTTAATACTCTTTGGAAAATTGGATTACAAAGTCAGTGGCCCCTGTGGAGGGCTCGTTCCATATGAATGAGGTTCACCTTTCAATAATAATAATAATAATAATAATAATAATAATAATAATAATAAATAATAATAATAATAATAATAATAATAATAATAATAATAATAATAATTATAATAATAATAATATGTGGCGCCGTGGAGGAGTGGGTTAGGTCCTCAACGGACTTAAGTCAAGTTAAGCAACATTGGGGCTGGTCAGTCGTTGAATGGGTGACCGCTCTCCTCGGCGTTGATTCCTTGGGAAAGGATCTTTACCATAATTCCTCAGTCTATTCAGCTGTAAATTGAGTACCTATCCCTGATGGGTAGGGTCCAGCTATGGGATTTTTAAAATAGCAAAAATTCAGCAATGATGGAAAGAAATGAAGGAATAAACGACAACGACGTAAATGGAACCTCTGGCAACAGAGGAGCTTCGTCCGGCAACCAGGTATTCAACCCAATTGAAGGGGAAGACGGTCAGGTACTTGGAGGTCGTCATCCAGCAACTGATCACCACAACGGAAGTAATCAACAGCCTGAGATTGGAAGAAAAGGAAGGAGAAATGGACAAGAGAAGAAAATAAGGAAATATGGAGATGCTACATCAGAAGCAACCCGACGGAGAGAGGATATAGAAGAAGATTGGTCAACATCTGGAATGAGAGGAATAACACCCCCCAAACAGAGCAGAGGCTGGCAGACCAAGTAAGGAACATAAAGAAAAACAACTGGCTCTCCCCAACAGAAAGAGAAGAACTGGAAAGGGAAATGTCACGAATTACACGAAGACGAACTGAGAGACGATGCCACAGAAGACGACAGGGAGGATGAGGTATCAAACAACGACACACGAAGAAACACCGACGAAGTAAAGAGAGGACGGAATGGGTAGAAAAGATTAGACAATGGATGAAGCCAGAAAGAGAAGAACTGGAAAGGGAAATGTCACGAATTACACGAAGACGAACTGAGAGACGATGCCACAGAAGACGACAGGGAGGATGAGGTATCAAACAACGACACACGAAGAAACACCGACGAAGTAACAGAGAGGACGGAATGGGTAGAAAAGATTAGACAATGGATGAAGCCAGATACAGAGAGAACAAAGATCCCCTCCATGAAAGCCTACAACACTAAGAAATTAAGGGAGAAAACAAGTGAGGTCAATGAAATAATGGGCATAATACACACCACCAGTATCACAGAAACAAATAACTTGACATATGCAGGAGCAAGATTCGAACACCAACACCACCAGCACAACCAACCCAACAGAAACCAAAACAGCAACCTCCTTGGAAAAGGCGCCTGGAAAAGCAAATCATGGTGATGAGATCTGACTTGAGTAAACTGAAAGAGATGCAGAAAAAAAGCTAAGAAGCAAGAAAACAAGGGAGGAACTCAACGGGAAATACAAAGTACAAGAGAGGGGACTAAACAAACACAATAGAAGATGTAAAACAGAGGCTTAAGGCCAAAGCACATAAGATCCAACGGTACATGAACAGGAATAAGGGATACCAACAGAACAAACTATTCGGAACTAACCGGAAAAGACTATACAGCCAACAATAAGAGGGGAAGACAACCACCCAGAAATTAACCTGAAGCTGAACCAAGTAAGAGACTCTGGGAAAATATATGGAGTAATCCGGTATCACACAACAAACATGCAACATGGCTCCAGGAAGTCAAGGAAGAAGAAACAGGGAGAATAAAACAAAGATTCACAGAGATCACGACAGACACAGTCAGACACCAACTAAAGAAAATGCCAAACTGGAAAGCCCCAGGTCCCGATGAAGTCCATGGATACTGGCTCAAAAACTTCAAGGCCTACACCCACGAATAGCAGAAACAACTCCAGCATTGTATCTCAAATCACCATGCACCCAAATGGATGACCACAGGAAGAACATCCTTAGTACAAAAAGACAAGAGTAAGGGAAATATAGCCAGTAACTACAGGCCTATCACCTGCCTACCAATAATGTGGAAGTTACTAACAGGTATCATCAGTGAAAGGCTATACAATTACCTAGAGGAGACAAACACCATCCCCCACCAACAGAAAGGCTGCAGAAGGAAGTGTAGGGGCACAAAAGACCAGCTCCTGATAGACAAAAGGGTAATGAAGAACAGTAGGAGAAGTAAAAGGAAGGAAAACCAACCTAAGCATGGCATGGATAGACTATAAGAAGGCCTTCGACATGATACCACACACATGGGTAAATAGAATGCCTGAAATATATGGGGCAGAGGAAAACACCATCAGCTTCCTCAAAAATACAATGGGCAACTGGAATACAATACTTTACAAGCTCTGGAATAAGACTAGCAGAGGTTAATATCAGGAGAGGGATCTTCCAGGGCGACTCACTGTCCCCACTACTCTTCGTAGTAGCCATGATTCCCATGACAAAAGTACTACAGAAGATGGATGACCGGGTACCAACTCAAGAAAAGAGGCAACAGAATCAACCATCTGATGTTCATGGATGACATCAAGCTGTATGGTAAGAGCATCAAGGAAATAGATACCCTAATCCAGACTGTAAGGATTGTATCTGGGGACATCAGGATGGAGTTTGGAATAGAAAAATGCGCCTTAGTCAACATGCAAAAAGGCAAAGTAACGAGAACTGAAGGGATAAAGCTACCAGATGGGAGCAACATCAAACACATAGATGAGACAGGATACAAATACCTGGGAATAATGGAAGGAGGGGATATAAAACACCAAGAGATGAAGGACACGATCAGGAAAGAATATATGCAGAGACTCAAGGCGATACTCAAGTCAAAACTCAATGGAGGAAATATGATCAAAGCCATAAAACACATGGGCAGTGCCAGTAATCAGATACAGCGCAGGAATAGTCGAATGGACAGGTAGAACTCCGCAGCATAGATCAGAAAAAACAGGAAACAATATGACAATACTCAAGCACTACACCCAAGAGCAAATACGGACAGACTATACATAACACGAAAGGAAGGAGGGAGAGGACTACTAAGTATAGAGGACTGCGTCAACACCGAGAACAGAGCACTGGGGCAATATCTGAAAACCAGTGAAGATGAGTGGCTAAAGAGTTGCATGGGAAGAAGGACTAATAAAAGTAGACGAAGACCCAGAAATATATAGAGACAGGAGAAAGACAGACAGAACAGAGCACTGGCACAACAAACCAATGCACGGACAATACATGAGACAGACTAAAGAACTAGCCAGCGATGACACATGGCAATGGCTACAGAGGGGAGAGCTAAAGAAGGAAACTGAAGGAATGGTAACAGCGGTACAAGATCAGGCCCTAAGAACCAGATATCTTCAAAGAACGATAGATGGAAATAACATCTCCCATATGTAGGAAGTGCAATACGAAAAATGAAACCATAAACCACATAGCAAGCGAATGCCCGGCACTTGCACAGAACCAATACAAAAAGATGCATGATTCAGTGGCAAAAGCCCTCCACTGGAGCCTGTGCAAGAAACATCAGCTACCTTGCAGTAATAAGTGGTACGAGCACCAACCTGAGGGAGTGATAGAAAACGATCAGGCAAAGATCCTCTGGGACTATGGTATCAGGACGGATAGGGTGATACGTGCAAACAGACCAGACGTGACGTTGATTGACAAAGTCAAGAAGAAAGTATCACTCATTGATGTCGCAATACCATGGGACACCAGAGTTGAAGAGAAAGAGAGGGAAAAAATGGATAAGTATCAAGATCTGAAAATAGAAATAAGAAGGATATGGGATATGCCAGTGGAAACATACCCATAATCATAGGAGCACTAGGCACGATCCTAAGATCCCTGAAAAGGAATCTAGAAAAACTAGAGGCTGAAGTAGCTCCGGGCCATGCAGCAAGAGTGTGATCCTAGAAACGGCACACATAGTAAGAAAAGTGATGGACTCCTAAGGAGGCAGGATGCAACCCGGAACCCCACACTATAAATACCCACCCAGTCGAATTGGAGGACTGTGATAGAGCACACACACACACACACACACACAACACACACAAATAAAAAAATAATAATAATAATAATAGTCTGTATTTCCTATTATCCTCAATAATTTCTTGATAATGAACAGCATAATATTATTTGGAAGCTTAAATTTCAAGTCATGGCCCCTTTCGTGGACTTGTTCCATAAGAACAGGGTTCACTTTCTGAGTAATAATAATAATAATAATAATAATAATAATAATAAAATAATAATAATAATAATAATGTCTGCAATCAAGGTAACTCATGTCAACATGATCTTGCATTATCAGCTATGCTTGGGTTCTGCGTTTGTTGCTATTAGGAAAGGCGTTTCAAATAGGATTTTCCCAATGAAATATATGAGAAAAAATTTATTATTATTATTATTATTATTATTATTATTATTATTGATTATCATTATTATTATTATTAATATTATTATTATTATTATTATTATTATTATTATTATTATTATTATTATTAGTCAGAAGATGAAACCTATTCGTATGGAAGAAGCTCACCACAAGGCCTATTGACTTGAAATTTAAACTTCCAAAGAACATTACAGTGTACATTTGAAATAAGTTAGAAAAGGTAACAGGAAATACAGAAAGAAGAAATCGGTTACTAAGACAGAAAAAGATAAAACTTAATAAACTACTTGATGAATAAATAATAATAAAAATGGGAAATAACAAAAACATGAGCAAGAAAGGGACTTTTGACAGCTGAGTTCACTTAAAACACAGAAAAGGAGAGAGAGAGAGAGAGAGAGAGAGAGAGAGAGAGAGAGAGAGAGAGAGAGAGAGAGATCTGATAAGCACGAAGGATTGCAAACTAGCACGAAGCCAAAATTGGGCAGGACATTCCGAATATTAAGGAGGTGTTTAAACGTTCGCTTCCTGACTGGATATATTCAGAAGTCACACAAAAACAAGACAGAATCTTTCTTAAATCCTCTAAATACCTAACTCTCTCTTTCTCTCTGTGGGTGTTTACTCGTACCTGGAATTATAATCTGGGCCAGGTAAACATCGCTTCGATGAATGTGGTTATGGTATTTGGAATTAACTCGTATTTATTGATACACACACAAACATACACAAAACAAACAAACACACGCACACAGACACACACACACACAAATATATATATATATATATATATATATATATATATATATATAATATATATATATATATATATACATAATATCTACGTATATACCAATATATATATATATATATATATATATATATATATATATATTGGTATATACGTAGATATTATATATATATATATTTATATATATATATATATATCTATATATATATATTGGTATATAGATATTATATATATATATATATATATATATATCATATAATATATATATGTATATATATATACACATATATTTATTATATATATATATATTATATATATATATATATATATATATATATACATATATATAACATATTTATATACATATAATTTTACTCGTGGGCTAATTTCTAAGCCCAGAAACCCCCATATCTTTTGGAACCGCCCTCTTAATCAATGACCTAAAGAGTCTTCATTATAATTTTGACCCGCGACCTAGTTTACCACGAGGTCATGTATACCACTCATGACCAACTCCTTTTGCTTTCGAATGCAGTGGCCCACCCAGTGCCTTTTTTAGGTAGGACGTTTGAGTAGGAGTTTTAAGTAGGATGTTTACCTGTTCTATTTTCCAGTTTACTATGTTTAGGGAGAAACTGTCCGCCCTCAATTTAGCACATGATATCCCAAGGAGAACTCATAAATGTCAATCTAACCTTTCAGCTCTTCGTGGAAATGTCCAAAAATGCAGGTCCCGAAATGCTCGGTCCTTATTCGTTTTCTGTTGAAACGAGGTTTCTAGATGCAATTTTGATTCACTTGGGTTACAGGGATTAGGATGTCTCAAAGACTTGTTAGTCCATCCTAAGAGGAGACATCGTGTGCTCACTTAGCTGTAGGAGCAGGTTTTACTGTGCATTCACAGTGTCCTCCTAATGATTTTGTCTAGCTTTCTTTTAAACTCTTCCACACTGTTGTTGTTTACAACTTCTGGTGACAAGTTTATTCGTTGTTTTATTAAGATAATACGAGGATTCTTATGAATAATGTCTAAACTTATTTCCCTTAGAAGAGGAATACAGAGATAGCTTTTAAAATTAATAACTTTTTGATAATATTATTTAATGCATCTTCCCAACACCTAACCTCTCTCTCTCTCTCTCTCTCTCTCTCTCTCTCTCTCTCTCTCTCTCTCTCTCTCTCTCTCTCTCTCTCTCTCCATACCATGTCAAACCCTATGGACAATGTTCAGATTCAAATTCTCTCTCTCTCTCTCTCTCTCTCTGAACCATAAAAACTTTATAAAGAGCCACCTAAACACTTCTGAAACCATGATAAGTATGAAAACTATATATATATATATATATATATATATTATATATATATATATATATATATATATATATATATATATATATATATATGCCTAACACAGAGTAAAATGACATATTTTACCTGAGTAAAAGTAAACCTGGTTTCAGATAAGTAACGTTTCGTTACAATACACTAATAAAAATTGCCAATAACCTCAAATCATTAAGGCGGATAAATGGTAAAATAATAATATTTACCAGGTAATGCTGTCGGGCAATTATTAAACCGTAGAAAATAAACAAACTAGTTGAGTGACAACAACTATTGTTTACTCTTGAATAATAGATAGTAATATTACATACACTTATCCATTATATATATATATATATATATATATATAATATATATATATATATATATATATATATATATATAAATAAATATATATAAATATAGTATATATATATATATATATATATATAAATATATATATATATGTATAATATATATATATATGTGTGTGTGTGTGTGTGACTGGTAAATATGTTCTGTTACAAAAGAATTCCATCTAATAAAAGGAGCCCATAAAAACACCAATATATATAGAAAGAAAGTAATATATTCCAGACAGCTGTCTCTGAAATATAGTACTTTCTCTCTATACTTTGGGTTTTTGGTTTATTGGCTCCTTTTATTATTATTATATATATATATATATATATATATATATATATATTATATATATATTATATATATATATATATATATATATATATATATATATATATACGTCCTGCTATCTCAAAAACGCAAAAACCGGATATGTTTGTATAATGATACTCTTTTAGCACTGGACATTCGTGAGTAGACGCATTTATAAAATAAATAAATAAGAAACACAACAGTTCCTCTACCGAATCTAAAACACCTGCCTCTCGGCATGTCGTGACGTCATGGTACTCACCTGTCGGCCTAATTACCTCGAAAACTGGGCTGAGAAACTCACCTGAAAAGAAAAAGAAAACAAGGTATTAAAACTACGCTTCATAGGCCTAACAGATATATATATTATATACGTCTTCATAGGCCTAACAGATATATAGAATATTATATACGTCTTCATAGGTCTAACAGAAATATAACTATGCATGAAAATGCTTTTCTATATGGTTAATCAGGTCGTGTCCACTTTACAAGTAACAAATGAAATACCTTATAGTAATTTTGATGTCCTCAATTATTTGAAATGGAGTGTTTATAGATGTAAATGTTTTTATTGTGTTTAATATGCTAAATTATCAGCTTTATATTCAATATTCATGGTCACATGCTATGGCTGTTCAATAAATACGATTACTATAGCGCAGTACCAGTTGAATATGGATGTATGTGATCATATTTTTACAATATTAAAAAATTATTGCAAAGTTCAATTCGCCTCTTACTGGAAATTCAGTGAGAATCTATATTCTATACGTTATTTATTCATCGATATAGCCTGGTATATGTATTTAATTTCAGTTTTGATTAAAGACAACAATCTAGGCATAATATTGACAGTTAGAAAAGTTGGGAAACTGTTGGCTAACATATCAAAACACTGATAAAAAAAAATATACAGGTGTGCCCCTACATTTAGAAGAGTTCCTCATACTATGAAAGAAAACGACGCGAAGAAAACGAATGTTTTATGGGGAACTTTTGCATTTGAGCAACACACTTCAACGTCGTGTCTTTTCAAACTTTTATTTCATCAAGCACACCAGGATAAATATTAATAGCAATTGATATGATATTTAAATGAATGAAAATGAACATAATACATTCTTTTAAAAAATATATTTAAAAAATATATACAACTGCAATATCATTCAAGAATATTCCACAGTTCATCATGTACTGGTTTTCCACGAGCAATGTCGTGGAATATGTCTATTTATGTCTATTTAATACGAAATTTAATGCTTTTAAGGTCTTGATAAGATTCAAAATCGATGCATAAAAGATATTCTGTGCTTTGTACCATTATGAATAAAGGCTATCCGGATTCATTAACAAAAAATAAGGTAATTCTTGTCATTTCGACATAGGCCTAAGACCCTTTCTGGAGAAATAAAATGAAATTTCCTACTTGTACGTAGGCCTATAATTCTACGCTAATATTTTGCGTTAAGCTAAGCAGCAAGGTCTGTACTATATAAAGACATTAAAACCTCAAACTCACAATTACATTACATAAATTATTACTTGTAATAAGCAAATGAAGTTATATTTTAAGGTAGTTAGTAAGTAGGCCTAATAATTCATGCAATAATCATTTGATTAGCAATATTTTGAGACCATGAATTAGGAATTTTAATTCCACTGAGTCCATATATATAGAAAATTATAATATTTAGAATTGATGACATTTATAAGTAGGCAACTAAAACCTTTCTTGACAATTCCTAAAACTAGACACAAAATTAAGGCAATAATATCGAAATTCAACCAATCTCAGTTTTTAGACTCATTGTCCATTACTGAATTGTTTATACTGATTGCTTATATTGTATTATCATTGCATTGTCCCACCAACATTCATGTATATTCCTCGAAAAAACTTTATTTTTATACATACACCCAAATTCGAAACAGTAGCTAACACTTGTCATGCAATTCTTGGACCATGGGCAACATTGTACCCAAGTTGAAATCTGCCCAAAAGTTTTTGTAGGCACGAGTGAGTTTGAAATGTACCCTTTTTCCTGCGTAGCAATGAAAATATTATTATTATTATTAATTATTATTATTATTATTATTATTATTATTATTATTATTATTATTATTATATTATTATTAATTATTATTATTATTATTATAGCAATGAATTCAAATATGAATTAAAACTGGACATTTCATTGTACAGAATTTATTAGTTATTATTATTATTATTATTATTATTATTATTATTATTATTATTATTATTCACCTACCTAACCCGTCTAAAAAAAACGTCACAGTCACACATCCCTTAACATCACAGAAAAAAAAATCTTAACACAAAATCTAATCCAACGTAATCTTACACCATAAAAAAAAAAAAATTTAACCAGTCCACAAACAAAACCGAAATCATTAATAACCCCTCTGGTTTCAGCGGTCTCATTCTTAAAAGGGTGAGAGAGAGAGAGAGAGAGAGAGAGAGAGAGAGAGAGAGAGAGAGACGACGGAGATCCAAGGAATAGCAACTCCAGAGCAACTCAAGGGGGATGTATGTAACTCGATACGAGATTGTGACCAGCGCCGCCACCGCAATGCCATCTAGTGGATTGTTTGTAAAGCGAAACCTCTACTTCTCTTTGGACGAGTTACGGGAAACGTTATGTAAAGATGGAATAAGAAATAGGAGCGTAGGATCAGAGACGCCCGTCCTATAAATGATAGGCGGAGGAACGTAGGTTGTTGTTGTTGTTATTATTATTATTATTTATTATTATCATTCCAGAAGAAGAATCCTTATTCATAAGGAACAAGCCCAAAGGAGTATAATAATATTATTATTATTATTATTATTATTATTATTATTATTATTATTATTACCGCAATGAATTCAAATTACAACTGAAAGAACTTTTGATTGAATGGTAAGCATTCTTTATGATAAATCAATATTATTATATTATTATTATTATATTATTATTATTATTATTATTATTCTTATATTATTATAAAGAAGATAAATCTTTAATCATATTGAACAAACCCACAGGGGCCATTAACTTATTATTATTATTATTATTATATTATTATTATTATTTATTATTATTTTATTATTATTATTATCCAGAAGACGAACCCCTATTCATAGGGAACAAGCCCACCACCAAAGGGGCCACTGACTTGAAATTCAATCTTCCAAAGAATATCGAAGTATTCAATTGAAAGAAGTAACAGGCGGCAATAGGAAATACAGAAAAAAGAGATTATATATTAGAAGTGAAAAAAATAAATTAACAAAATAATTTCACGGATTAAAAAGGTCATTTTTTTCTGCCTTTCACGGGAGCTACTAGGTAACAGTTACTAGGTAAGATCTAATGGGTAAGATCTAGGTAATAGCCACTAGGAAAGAGCTACTAGGTAATAGCTACTATGTTCAACAAGTCACGCGTCATGGCTTGATTTTCCGCCTTGGGAGGTACAAGCAATCAACCTGAATTAGCAAAGGTGGATTATGATTCAGGATACAGTTCAAAAAACACCACGCCTACATCTTAAACGCTACTTAACACTGAAGAGTCGCGTGCCACCACGTAGGCGGAATATAAAGAAAAACCCTTTAATAAGTTTCAAAATTAACAGAAATCATTCGTGCATCAATCGCTTCTGACAATTGCTAGGCAGAGGAGAGACGGAAGCCAACTCACGCCTAGTTCAACGGGGATGCTCCGCAACGCGAGATAATATTCAAACCAACCCGGTTTCGAAATGTGAGGTAATGTGAGCTTTCGTTACACGACTCATAAAACGTCTCCAGTGTCGTGGTAGGATTTGAAAAGAATAAATAAATAATTAAATAAAAAGGCGGACAATTCAGATTGTCCGATGCTGTCACTTGTACTACGCGAGTCATTTTAATATTGTTCTAATATTCTAAAATGGAATGGAGTGGAATATTATAAAATTCAGGCTAATAGGCCAAAAAAGGCAAGAGTTGGGACCTATGATACCACTAAACTGTCAAAATAAGGTTGTGGAAAGTAAGATAGGAGAAAGAGAATATGAACGGAAGGACAGTAAAAGGAATGACAGGGATTCCAGTTAGGAGCCTAAAGTAATTCCTACTGTGTACAGCTCGAGGTGATCTGACGGCAATACACCCCCGTATGGAGAATCTTCTAAATGAGACAGTAAATAAAACCAATAAATAATGTGGTCTATGGGAATATCTAATAACCTCTTCAATATCGCCCTCAGTGAATTAACTGAAACGTCAAACGAACTAAAAATCTCTTATTTTGTTAAATAAGCAGATAACTTCATTGCAACGAAAGTTACTATAGCAGATTCACATCACCCGTGCATCTGATGTCTAGGCCCGTCCTTTACGACGCTCCTGATTGGCTGTTGATAATCACAGGACTGGAAACTCTCATTCTTTCAAGAGAGTTCACAGAGGCAGGATGTATGTTCTACCTCTCAGGGATACTTTCCAGCCCAAAGATTGGCTTATCAACAGCCAATCAAGAGCGTCATAAGGGACTGGCCTAGACATCAGATGCACGGGTGATGTGAATCTATTATGACTATGTCTATTGTTTAGTTACCTAAAGTAACTTCCAAAGTAAACGCAAACTTCAACAACAAGAAGATGAGGCGAAATGCGGGATTACTTAACAACTGTTGAGCCAAACCTCCAACACAGAAGCGAAGTGTGTACTCTGCATACTAATAAATGTATAAACTGCCAAAACAAATTTTGAGCGTTATATACAGAGTACGGAAGACTGAAATGTTAAGAATAATAAACATACGAAAATAAGAAAAAATGTTGTCGAGGAAATCCATGAAACAGAGTATTTGAAGTGGTTTAGTCATGTGGAGAGAATACCTTTGTCGAAAGTGACCATAGAATAGAGGTGGGTGGTGCATTTTAAGTGAAGGGGGATAGTTACACTGCTGATGAGACGCTAGTTAGATTGTCAGAGGATGAACAGGACTGTGGCCATTTCCTTGTTATTTTTTAAGAGTAATAAGTTTTGAAGGTAGGGGTTTTAATACACACACACACACACACACACACACACATATATATATATATATATGTGTGTGTGTGTGTGTGTGTGTGAATGTGTGTAATCGAACGTGTATGTACCCATGTGTGTATAAAACTAATAAACTGAACAGAATAAGACTTGTCTAGACTATAAATTCCATTCATGATTTATCTAAAAAAAAAAAAAAAACTCTAAAAAGCCATTTCTAATATTAAGAAACCTTGCTAGCTCAGAGTACCACTAAACACTCTCAACAAAACAAAGCTAAACAGATTCAAGTAGACCTGGTACATGGCAATGGAGAAACATACATACATACATACATATATATATACACCTTACGTCTGCCTGCATTGCAGATAATCAGACACCATCCCCACCTCCTCTAAGCACAGAGGAAGCAATCTGCTATGCATTTGTGAGCCGCAGAATACAGAATGAATTCAAATAAGCTGTGCCGCCAGGTTAACGGGCCAAGAGCTATACAAATAAAACGGAATAAAACATGTGCAAAGATCTGCAGCCCAGGTGGGTATAAGTCAAGAGTCCATGAGAAGAGATTCTTGCGGACAAAACATCTGTAAACATCTCCAGCCTCGGTAGGTGGAATTCTATAGCCTATGGGAAGAAATTCTAGTGGACAAAGCTTCTGCAAAGATCTGCAAATATCTGCAGGCCAGGTAAGTGCAAGTCACTCAAATATGAGAAGAAATTCAACAAAACATCTGCAAAGTTCTGCAAATATCTGCAACGCTTGTGAGATGAGATTCTGATAGGTATGGAAAATATTTGTGGAAAACCTGCCACTCGCAACAGCCAGTGTAAGCGATCAAAGGATATTTCTCTTCATTTTTCACATCAGTCCTCTCCATTCAAGAAGAAGAATAAGAAGAAACATTAAAGCTGCATTAATCCACAGCCAACTCAGGATGCTGCATTTTGGAGGTACAACTCTTTGTTGGCTCTTCCAGACGTCCGTTATGAATGTCTTCTTCTTTTTTTTTCTAACTGGCCTCGAGACTTTGTTTTGACGTAGAGGTCACGCCGAGAAAAAAAAAAAAGCAGAGACATGGAGCCTTTGTTTTCCAGAGCATTTAGAAGGAATTGTAAAGGTATGTCTTGTTTTGTCTCTACATTTTTTTGGCTTCAGGCAAAATCGCATTGTGATGGTTGGCGGGACACGATTTTATTATCAATATCAAAGTTTGGAAACTGCTATTGTCGCCACAACGTACCAATATATATATTTATATATTGCACATACATTGTGTTGCATTATGAGTGCGTCAATACAAAAGCTTCTTTACTCTCAATCATGAATGTAAGTAAAAATATAATTTTTTAAATGCCCCGTTTGGAGTCATATAGTTAAATGATCTGTCTGTCTGCCCCTATCCACTAAGATCTAAAGTTTTTTCAAACTTAACTCATAATCTATAAACTATGAAACAGGTCCTTCAAATTTGGCATCCAAACTCCACTAATGAAGCTAAATTAAAGAGAGGTCAAGGTCATACTTAAAGGTTGAAGGTTGAAAAAAGGGTTATAATACTGCTGGGGCTATTGAAGTTCACAACAAATGTCATTGTGTTTATCAAAAAGAAGCCCCTAATAGTCTTTTGACCAGTCACGAGACCCAGTTTTTTTTTTCTTAATCATAAAGGGATCCTTTTTCCTCACAAAGTCACAAAATCCTGTCTGTCACAAAATCTAGTCATTTTTTGGCCAGTCACAAGACCCAACTTTGGTAATATTTACATAAAAATCCAATTAAAGTCTTTTTTTACACAATCCCACAACAATGGGACCGCCACCGAAGCAAATTAGCTAAACCAAACACGTAACCCGATTGCCAGAGGTAATTAGCTGGGAAAACAGAACTCCTTCATTCTACAGATGCATGTTATAAAAGAGAATCAAGCTTCTTAACCGAGGTTTGTGGTTTCTGAACGGTTTATTTTTTATCTGTTTATTTATCACATACTTAATTTATTTTCCGTTTATAACAACTGACCTCTTCTTCCTGCATTTCGTGTTACCCTCTGTTACTTCTTTCAAATGAACACCATGATATTCTTTGGTGCGAATTTCATCCTTGGGCACTCCAAGGGAACTTGCCAGGTTTCTAACAAGAGAACCTTCCTGGACTCATGATGTGATCCTTCAGTCCTACTGTCTACTTCGACGGCCTAAAACCTTGAATATCTACTGCTTGAACAGTGTTACAAGAATGGAACTACTTCACATTTAGGCCCAAGACCAAGCACTGGGACCTATGAGGTCATTCAGCACTAAAAGGGACACTGAAGAGAGTAAGAAGGTTATAAGTTGTAACAGGAGGAAACCTCAAAGCAGTTGCGCTACAAGACAATTGTTAGTTCAAAGAAAGAGGATAAGAACAGATGAGGTACAGTAAAAAGAATGGAAGGGGTTGCAGCTAGGGCCCCAAGGGACGCTGCGACGAACCTTATGTAATGCCTACAGTGCACCATATGAGGTGAACCGAAGGCACTATCCACCTGGGGAAAAGATTGATATAATTTATTTGTTAACTATTGTCCAGTCTTAAATCAGGCCCTAAAGAACACCGCACAAAATATAACAAGCTTGAGAACGAGTTATGAAGATGAGCAAGATGACTCACGACTGATAGATCGAAATTTATCTGGCGTCACAACTACCAGGATCATCAACAACGATGATGATTTGTTTAGAGTAGGGTTTAAGGATGAAGACACCATATAGTTAAGGACAATAGGAAGATTGAACATTCATATGATTTGAATAAGGTCAATATAAATAAGATCATATGCCGGGTGTGTGGCTAATGATACCTTCTGGCAGTCCCTGCCAAAATTGTAACAAGATATATATATATATATATATATATATATATATATATATTATATATATATATATACATATATATGTTATATATATATTATATACTATATATATACATATAATTATATATATATATATATATATATATATATATATATATATATATATATATATATATATAACGAAACGAATATATATATATATATATATATATATATATATATATATATATATATATAGTATATATATATATATATATTATATATATATATATATATATACACATATATATATAAAACGAAATGAGTCAGTGACAATACGCGGGGCGTTGACACGACATAGAATTTAATAGATTAAAAAAAAAAAAAAAAAAAAAAAAAAAAAACAAAAAAAAAAAAAAAAAAACAGAACTATTTTTCGCTGCAAATCTGTTTCTGTCTCTCACTGAAGCTTCAGATCACCTTTAAACACAGCGATAATAATGATCACCTGCGTTTTATCAGGCTCGAATGCACAACAATACACGACAATGCACGACGATCTTTTCACGAAATGTGCACGACATAGAGCCACTTTTACAGTCTATCATCGTTTCCGCATGACTGCACTGTAACTAATTAATATATATATATATATATATATATATATATATATATATATATATATATATATATATATATATATATAACGCTTTGTAACGAAACATAGGCACTATGGATTAAGTCACTGTCTTTTACTCACCATTATCATGGAAGATATTACGTCAAACTAATAATGTTTCTTCATGGCACTCGGTAAACCTCGGTTATATAGACGCAACGTAAACCAAGAAACACAGAAAATATGTCAGCTATGCAATTCCCGTCACTCCTAAACACACCCGTCCCTCTCGCTCTCTCTCTCTCACTCTCTCTCTCTCTCTCTCTCTCTCTCTCTCTCTCTCTTTCCTCTTTCCTTAAAACGCAGAGAAAGAGAGAGAAGGTTCGCTCGTCGACCACTACAGACCAACTCCCAACTAACACTGGTAGTAGGCTCTCTCTCTCTCTCTCTCTCTCTCTCTCTCTCTCTCACTGTCGGCTTCACAACTCTCAGCTGTAAGGTGAGACTTCGCCATAGGCAAGAAAACCTGTCTCCCTCCTCCCTCTTTGTTGGGGGAGAGGGAGTGGAGGAGGGAGAGGGGAGGAGGAGGAGGAGGAGGAGGTGGTGGCATTCGCACAAACAATAGAGGAATGACTCGTGGTAGAGGGGAGTGTTGGGGAGTGTTGGGGATGTGTTGGAGATGTAGTGGGGAAAGGTGTCGTGGAAGGGATTGGGGGAATGTTGGGGAAATATTGGGGAGTGTTGGAGAAGGGTTGGGGAAGTGTTGGAGAGGCGTTGGAGGAAGTGTTTGGGGAGTGTTGAAGATGTGCTTAGGAGTGTTGGGGAAGTGATGTAGGTATGCTGGGGAAGGGAATTAGGGAAGGGCTGGAGAGGCGCTGGAGGAAGTGTTTGGGGAGTGTTGAAGATGTGCTTAGGAGTGTTGGGGAAGTGATGTAGGTAGTGTTGGGGAAGGGATTGGAGGAGTGTTGGGTGAAGTGTTGGCGAGTGTTTGGGTAAGTGTTGGAGGAAATATTCGGAAAGGTGCTAGAAGTGGTGGGGAATGTTGGAGAAAATGTTAGAAGAAGTGCTGGGGAAGGAATTAGGGGAGTGAAGTAGGAAGTTTTGGGGATTGGGGGAGTGATGGGGAGTGTTGGGGAAGAGTTGTCTTGTAAAAAACGAAAGCAGCATAAAATGGCCATCTGAGTACGACCTGTGAGTTAAGGTACAAAAAAAAAAACGACTTTAAAAGCCAGGTTTTTCCACTGAAGATGAACACACGACCTGAGACTGGAATGATAATAGACGTGAAGGTCAGACAACAGCCACTGAAAGAAAACGGAGAATTATGAAGACAGACAATACAAAAGACGATGACAGATTGATTATGGTTGCTACGACTGGCGGCATAGAAAAGATGATATACGCTTTGCTATATTTTATCAATAATAGAATTTACAAGACAATAATATCCTGTGTAGAATAAATATAAGAAGTCTGTAGTTATAGAAAAATAAATTCAACCTCTATAACATTTTAAAAACATTGCCAAACATTATCCAAACCCTGGTACACAACCTCTTCATGAAAAAGAGAGCTTTCAACGTAATAACATCGGATACAAGATATCGCGTTCCTCGATGCCTGAGACAAAAAAGCGAAGGGCATAATCTCCCCCCCCCCCCCACAAATAAATCCCCCCCAGGGGCCATTCGTCTCACAAGGGACAATTGCCAGTGGCACTTTCTTGATTACTGGGTTTCCTTTTTTCTCTCCTTTCTCTAGGTACGGGTACTTTCTACGAATGCGTAGTTATTCTGTCTCTCCTTTCCTGTAATATACAGTCTCTCTCTCACTCTTTCTATATATACATATAAATTATTTTAGATTGAAGACAGACAAGGTCACTTTGCTTTCAAAATGAGATAATTCGAGAGAGAGAGAGAGAGAGAGAGAGAGAGAGAAGAGAGAGAGAGAGAGAGATAGTACATACCCAGAGCTATCTCAAATTCTATAACAAAATCTAAACAAATTAATAAAAAAAAAACAGTTATTTTTTGCTAAAAATTAGCCTTAAAGCGAGCATCTCTCTAAGTCAGCCAATTCGTGGCAGTTTAATTTCTGGCCCACATTTAGCCTACACCAAAGAACTCTTCCATATCAAAAGTTACTCTCCTTAAGCAAAGCTATAGAAGACTCGTCCTCCTCACAAACAACCCGAGAGAGAGAGAGAGAGAGAGAGAGAGAGAGAGAGAGAGAGAGAGATACTAGGTACAGCTCTTCCCCAAATTTGACAAAAATGGTCACTTTGTGGGTAAGAAGATGACGTTGCCTGTAGCTAAGAACTCAGAGACCAGACCAGAACGCTACGGAAGTTACCCAGAATAGAGAGAGAGGGAGGGATGGCGTAGGGAGGGGCCTATTAGAGGAGGAGTAGGAGGAGGAGGAGGAGGAGGAGGAGGAGAGAGGTAAATGGTCCTACTTTCACGTGCGGTTTCCAAAAATATAATGTGAGAAAGTCTGAAGGGGTAAGACAAACGCACATTAGTGTACTGACGAGAACATATAGCTAGCTAGCTAGCTTGTTTCTCGTGTTGCAGAATTCGGACATAATAATTAACAGACAAACACACAGCTTTCGAATCGTTTCACTTTCATTCCGTCTTCGCAAAATGGGCTTTCAATCAGAAAGCATTGCAAAAGGGAAAGTAGAGATCACTTTCCGTTTAAGCAAAAACCGATACTCGTCAACGTAGCAAATAATCGCCAATAAAAGTCGAACTAACAAGCCAAGACCTTCCAGTAGAGATATACAAGAATAAAAACCTCTATATCCTATAAGAAATTCCACCCAGATACAAAAGGAACAAATTCATTTCAGTACGTAAGCACCAAAGCAGACCTTTTAGTACAGACATTAAGGAAACACAGACTTCCCCCTTTTTTTCCCCCTATCCTCAAACACACACCTGTTGAAAATATCTCCCACAGATGGGTTCCCATAAAGGACTAATATCTCCAGCCTGGAATCAGCCAACCAGCCTCCCTCCCTATAAACAGGGAAAGGTAGGTCTAAAAGACCTCGTAAAAATGTTAGTCAAGGAGAAGGATGCAGGGTGTAGAATGGCCCATATCACGTAGAGGAGGGTGCATTTTGGCCCGTACCAAAATGTTTACCCAGGGACTTCAAGGCCACAGTGAAGTATATGCAACTTGCAAGGTACTTTTACTGAGCGTGCAATAGATGCAAGGAAGGTGTTGTAGATTAAATGGATGATGAATATTTATCATTTCTTAGGACCATAAAATTGTCTAGCTTCCTCATGACTTTCAGACAATTTCTTATGAAACTATTGATAAAAACTAGTTCCTTTCATACACAAAATTTAGATACACACGGATTCGTTTGTCACATCTGAGCTGAGAGAGAGAGAGGAGAGGAGAGAAGAAGAGAGAAGAGAGAGAGAGGAGAGAGAGCGAGATAGAGAGAGAGAGAGAGAGAGAGAGAGAGAGAGAGAGAGAGAGAGAGAGAGATTTTCTTTGCTTCAAACTTCTACACAATTTGTTTTGACATCATTCAGAAAAACTTAGTTTCCTTCTTATACAGAATTGAGTTACATTTTTCTACTCGTATTAATTGAGAGAGAGAGAGAGAGAGAGAGAGAGAGAGAGAGAGAGAGAGAGAGAGAGAGAGAGAGAGAGAAATCCCTTTCTTTCCAAGAATACTTTACACAATTTCTTCTATTGAAACTGTCTCAAAGTTTAAATGACTAAAGAAATTTCTCTCTCTCTCTCTCTCTCTCTCTCTCTCTCTCTCTCTCTCTCTCTCTCTCCTCTTAATTACTAGCACGTCGAAATACAAGACAACCCTTTCAACTTCTTCGGCAAACTTACAGACTAAAGGTCCTGGTCCAGAGGTCCACTGAAGCCCCACTCTTTCACCTCCGAATGGAAAGCTAGAGAAAGTATATTTATGAAAAATGTAATCTTAGTCTGCAAGTCATCACGTCAACTTATTTCAGGTTGACGCGACCTCACGCGCGCAATCATTTCTTCTGAGGAAGTTTGCAGATCGTGACAAATACATACTATATATATATATATATATATATTATATATATATATATATATATATATATATATATATATATATCCAAAATAGATTTTCAAATACAATAGTCCAGTACTATTACATTAATCTAGTCACTACTGTCACCATCAGTAGCTTATGATGGTAATTATTATTCCTACTAATGTTAATACTTTCGTTATTGCAAATAGAAAGTATAGAGAAATAAGTGTGATTTGAATGAAATCCAATCATGTGACCTTGTATATTCAAGGAAGTAATGGTTTAACATCATTTTAGATGTCAATTTCGGGGAGATGAGACCCTACTGTGTCGTGGGTGTCTCTCTCTCTCTCTCTCTCTCTCTCTCTCTCTCACATCAACATTTAAAAGAGAGAAAACATTCAGTTCCCAGTAAATGGTTTACGCTAAGTTAGTCCCTCATTCCACGCCACCCTTAAAAAACTCTCTCTCTCTCTCTCTCTCTCTCTCTCGTCTCCAGTGCATTTCCAGGCCATTTCGCGAGGAGACGAGGCGTAGGAGGAGGAGGAGGGGGGGGGGGGGGGGGGGGGGGGGGGGGGGGGGGATGAAAGTTCCTTTGCGAGAACCTCCTAAATATAGAGCATGCGTTGTCTTCCCCTAACGAGCTCGAACGTAAACATTAGGTAAAACCGCTCACTTTAGCAAATAGCGCTGAGATATGCTAAAATGATATTCGCTGGGCGTCTCATGGCTTAGTTTTTCCTTTCGTTTAGCCGCAGAAACTGTCTGTTTGCATCGTCTGTGCGAAGGAGAAGCAGATTTTTATAGTGGCGAGACACTTTCCTCGCGTGTACGTTCGCATGTGTAACTTAAGAACTAAGCGGTATGCCAAGCGAGGCTTGTATGTATGCTTGTCAACCATTTTTAAAGTCTCTGTGAATTCGGACAAAGATGTGAATTTGAACTTAAGTAGTCCAAAAAGGTATTCTATGCTCAACAACCATTGAAAAATATGACTTGTAATCATTCTTACGACTATATCTAAAAATCATCCATAATTTTTTTAAATCTCAAAATAACATCAGCATTTGATGAGAAAACAATAAAAGAAATATAACTTCTCTACGAAAAACAGAAAGTACAGATATTTGACGGCGGAAAGGGGAACGGAAGTGCGGTTGCTAGGACCAGTATTATGACCCAAAATTTAAGAATAATATGACGCTAATTTTAAGAATAATAGGACCCTGATGTTAGGAATGAAAAGACCGTGATTCTAAGAATAATGTCCCTGATTTCATGAATAATATGATCTTGATTTTAAGAACAATGTGACCATGAATCTAAAATAATAATATGACGCTAATTTTAAGGATCTGACCCTGACTTCAAGAACAATATGATCCTGATGTTAAGAATAATGACCCCGATTTTAAGAACCCTAATTCTAAGGATAATATGACCCTGATTTCAAGAATAACATGACCATGATGTCCAGAATAATGTCCCTGGTTTTAAGAATAATATGACCCTGATTTTAAGAACAATATAACCCTGATTTCAATGACAATATTACCATGATTTTAAGGAAATAATATGACCCTAATGTTAACGCTGATATGACCCTGATTTGAAGAACAATATGGCCCTGATTTTAAGAAAAATATGACCCTGATTTTGAAAATAAAACGCCAGCTTCAAATTCACCACAGTCTGCGGCGTAACGCTTCTCCGTAACCTCCTTCTATTTCAATGTCACTTCCTCAAAAATATCCATTCAAGTAACTTTGGAAAGTTACCAGGGCCAAATTTGGGCCCCATTACTCCCGCTGAACGCTGCCAAGACCTTACAGAACGCATCCACCGTAAAATTGAGCGGCCCTACCGCAAAACTTTTAATTAGAGAGCAGCAGCTGACAATATCAGTCAGGTGGCCCGGCCAGAAATTTGTCAGTGTCATTTCTATAGAGACGATTTGCTCCTTTTCGGAAATCATAGACATTTGATTTAGAGAGAAGCAAAAATCTATTGTTCAATTCATTTCCTCATTTTCGAAAATAGCAGAAATTTTGATTAAGAGGCAAAGATGTATTTTTAAATATATTGTTTAATTTTTTTTTATAGAATGGTCGTGAATTTGTTCAAACTTACGAATGTAACAGAGAGGAACATAGTGAAGTTAAAATTTACAGAATGATGATATACATAATTTTCATTGTAGATACATAAATACATTTATACATTCATACATACATCACTTTCAATATTATAACAAGCAGTATTCAGTGCATACGTGCATACATAAATACATACATGCATACATACATACATACATACCTTACAATATTATAACAAGCAGTCTTCAGTCCATACATACATACCTTTCCATATTATAAAAAACAGTCGTCAGTGCATACATACATACATACATACATACCTTCCAATATTATAACAAGAAGTATTCAGTACATACATACAAATATATATACAATCATCACACCCAATACTATAACAAGCAGTATTTAGTTCATACATCCATACACACATACAAACATATATAAAAAGCTTAATATTACACAAGCAGAATTCAGCACATACATTCACACAAAAACACACACATACGCACACCACCTCCGACATTACACAAACAGCATTTAGCACTTACGAGGACCACAAATGAGACGTGACGCCATTTACTGAAACTATACAATAACCACGTAGCCTGAAATCTTAAATCCCCTACTTTATTCTCTTCCTGCAGCGAAGTGGTCTGAATTCACTAAATGACCACAGGAGAGCATAAAGGCCGACCGGAAGTTCTAGTTTGGTTATACCTGGGGAGGAGGAGGAGGAGGAGGAGGAGGAGGTGGTGGTGTAGGTGGTACGTTGTTGACAACAAACAGCCAGCTGCAAGTTGAGGTGACCGAAATATAAAGAAAAAAAAGAAATTTTAAGGGAAAATTCAGAATGACTGGCACATTTTTTTCTTCCTCGGAGTCACAGAATTAACCCATAGGCTACGACGGAAGAGAAAGCGTTGGGTTTAGTGCCGTAGAAATACGGTGTTTAAACGGAGCATGCGCTGTTCACCATAGACTCGTGTTATATATATATATATATATATATATATATATAATATATATAATATATAAATAGATATATATATATATATTATACTATATTTATATATAGATATATATATATATATATATATAATATATATAATATATATAATATAATATATATATATATTATATATGCACATTGCATCAAACATAAGCAAGGTCTACTAAATAAATTAAGGACAAAAAAAATAATAAATACTGAATTTTCAATTCATTTCAAAACTATATAACTCAAACAGCCAAAAACAAATATATAAATAAAGAATATAAAACTCCCGAATTAAGCTCAATAGTAATCTCTAATAAAACAACCAAATATATAAATAAAATACTTAGAAAAAAAATAAAAAAAAAACTCCCTAATCAAGCCCCAGTAAGCAATCTCTAATCTCTAAGAGACCTAGTAAGACCTCTGCTCTTCATGGAAAGCGTTGCACTACAGCAGAGCCACCTGGCGGCGCTAGAAGTGTACTAAGTAACTAGTCAAGCCTCAATGACCAAATGGGTTTCCGCAAGGCTGTCACTTAAGGGCCCAGACAATTTAAAACGATCCCAACCCAAGGCGTTTTTAGTCGTATCAAACCGACCCAGATCGTTCCTCGACGATCGTCAGCGAGTGTCGGCGCGCGTGAACGTGAACGCGGAGCAGTAAACAAATGAACTTTATATTGATAAAAAATAGCTTTTTTTTTTTTTTTTTTTTTTTTTGTCAAATTATTCGTTGAGTGAACTTTCATTGCATGGAAGTTAATACCGAGTTAATCTTCTTTATTCCGTTTTCTTTTTTGTTTTTTAATTGGGTGATTTTTTTTTATATAATATTAAGACGAACAAGTTTAAAACTAAGTAGATATATTATTTTGTTTGTCTATTTTTGCTTTTGTATGATGTATGTATGATGTATGTATGTATGTATATATGTATGTATGTATGCATATATATATACATAAATGAGTATATATGTATATATACATATATATGGCATATATATATACTAAATTACATATATGTATATATATATATATATATATATATATAATATATATATATATATATATATATATATATATATATATATATATACCAAATCAGGCGTTGACTCATGGAAACAGGCCAGTCTACATATTTCTTTATTCCAACGTTTCGTAATAACATTTATTACATCTTCTGGGAATCTTAACTTAAGATTCCCAGAAGATGTAATAAATGTTATTACGAAAACTTGTTGGAATAAAGAAATATGTAGACTGGCCTGTTTCCATGAGTCAACGCCTGATTTGATGAATTCCTTGGTCGTCACCTGCCTGCACCTTGGTAATATATATATATAATATATATATATATATATATATATATATATATATATATTATATACCATACATATATAATATATATATATATATATGATATATATATATATATCGTGCCTTATTTAGTTTCGTACAATAAATATAATTAGAAACATATATTAGAAACACAATATTCAACAACGCCCATTAAAATGTTTCATGAACCTATATAGAAAACCTCTTGCTTAACGTTTTCAGAAATTAATAAATGGAGACGCGACTGTCTGACATTTTGTAGAAAAGACTTCATAAAGAGATCTCTCTTTAATGCTTAAACAGATATTAAGTCGAACAGAGATCCCTGTCTTCAGCTGATACGGAAGATATTTTGAGTAAAAATTTTATTCACGGAATCAGTTTTGTTTAAATCTCTATACTATATTTATTCAGAACAGTTTATATGAAGATCTATATCTAATGTTATTAGGCAACAAATCATAAAGATGAGAGAGAGAGAGAGAGAGAGAGAGAGAGAGAGAGAGAGAGAGAGAGAGAGAGAGAGAGAGAGAGAGAGTAAAACTGTCCTCAATACAAAGACGAAACGCCAACTATTACCATTCTCAAGTCTCGTTCAGGTGACGCCTTCGACGGCTTAAAACCGTTATCTTGGTAACATATTCCCATCACCTCACACGGTGGATTATCATACGTTTTATTACCCGCTGAATATAGCACATTAAAGAAACCACACTCAGCTTATTCACGCTGAGTTCCTCTATACTCACACGCCTTCACCTATAATTCACACACCATTCTGTCCTATTTTCTGGAGGAAATATTCACAGCAGGAAAAGATATTCCTTTTTTTTATAAAGAACAATTTAAATAAAAATTATTTAAAATGTAAATACTGAATGTCTCGCTATGTCAAAGAAAATATGATAAGCGTATATAAATAACGGACATTTGTTAAGTATACGCATTTTGTATTCTGTATAAGTCAAATTTATTACTTTTACACCTGAAATACCAACCCCCAACGCCCCGTAGTGGGGTAGTGCCGTCAGTGGACCTCATGCGGTGCACTGTAGGCATTACTTAAGGTTCTATGCACAGCATGCATAGCTGCAGCCACTTTCGTTCCTTTTACTGTACCTCCTTTCATATTATCTTTCTTCGTCTTACTTTCCACCATCTCCTAACACTTGACTTATAGTGCAACTGAGAGGTTTTCCTCCTGTGACCCCTGTCAAACCTTTGGCTGTCAATTTCCATTTTAGCGCTGAATGACCTCATAGGTCCCAGTGCTTGGCCTTTGGCCTAAATTCCATATTCAACTCAACCAACTCCCAACGAAACACCACCCCCTCCCCCCCCCCAACCCCCGACCCCACAGAAAAAAAAAAAACACTATTTCATAAATCATCTCATCACATTTCCTTGACGAACTTACCCTGGCTTTTTCTCCAGCGGTCGTCGGCATAGGCGTCAGTCTGGAAGAGGTCATTATTGTTGAATTTCCAGTCGGGGCTGGAACTGCGATCGACGTCGATTGGTATGAACATGGAAGCCCCCGTGGGGCTTATTCGACTCTGGGTAAGCGACTGTTCCCTGGAGAGGATCATAGCCAGGTCTGGAAGGCTTCGACGGAGGTTACGTCTCTCGCGAAATTCGGAGGAGGACCTCCCGACGGTCCTCGTACCCCTGTCATCGCCTGCGTGCCCCTTGCCCAAGGGCAGGCGGCTCCTGAAGTGGTTCATGTCTCTTTGCTGGAAGTCTGCTAGGTCTTCTACTGTATTGCGATGTCCTCCAGTTCTAGTAGGCCTATTAGAGGCTGACGGAATGACCCATGGCCCGTACGAGTTCAAGGACGACCCTCTGCCTTCTCTGGACCAGAGGAGAGAGCTAGTAGACCCACTAGTAGACCCTCTGCCTTCTCTGGACCAGAAGGAAGAACCGCTGTGTCTCTGATTTTCCAGACCTGTGGAAACTAGGGCCCTGCTTTCCAGAGGCAACTGACACTGGCGGACCTCCAAGTTCGACTCCTTCTCGGCCCCTTCGGGCAGCGGCCGAATCGGGTACGTGTCCTCGGGATAGACCGACCTGAGCTTCGTCGTCCTGGGCAGGGTGTAGTTGCAGTCGATGCCGTTGTACACCGGGTGGTTGCAGCACTCCGATTTCGGCCGGGTGACCAGGTTCTCCTCGATCTTGAAGTCGGTCGGATCCGGGCCGATGGTCACCTTCGAGACATTCTTCCCGCCGGAGGCTCCTCCCCCTTTGCTGCGACCGGAGTGGAAGAGCCTTTGGAAGATGCCCTTCCTCTCTCCTCTGCTCTCGGAGGGAGCTTTCTCTTTCCCGTGACGAGAGGCTGACGACGAGGTGACGCGGCGGTTAGCTGGTGATAGGCCTAGTTCATCCAGCGACTCCTCGTCGGGGTGTTCCCGCAGGGAGAGCGTCCCATCGCTGAAGCATCCAGGGGCTTTGGCGACGCTCTCCAGGTGCCTGTGGACGCAGCAGGTGCGGAAGTTCAGGCTGCGAGAAGAAGAGAGGGAGGGAGAGGGACTCAAACGGGAGTGGCTCTCGATGTTGTTGAAGTACGAGTCGCTCCCGAGGAGTTGGTTCAGCGTCTCGGGAGGGCCGCGTTCAGTAGATCCGTTGGCACGTCGCCCTTTGCGGAACACAAAGAACGTCGGCGAATGACTCATAATTCCCTGTCGCGCTTTCGGTTCATATTCAATCACCTATACGACACTTGGGAGAAGGGAGGGACCGTGGTAATACGTCGTATAGTAAGATGATGACGAAGTAAATGAAAAAATAAATAAATAAATAAGCCAGTTGCTAGATTAAATAATGAGTTCAGGATCATTATATAACTTAATATATATACATATATATATGTATATATATAATATATATATATATATATATATATATATATATAT
>NC_087204.1:101405098-101407598 GCF_015104395.2 Macrobrachium nipponense
ACGAGTGGCTAAAGAGTGCATGGGAAAAGAAGGACTAATAAAAGCAGAACGAAGACCCAGAAAATATACAGAGACAGGAAGGAAAGACAGAAAGAACAGAAGACTGGCACAACAAACCAATGCACGGACAATACATGAGACAGACTAAAGAACTAGCCAGCGATGACAATTGGCAATGGCTACAGAGGGGAGAGCTAAAGAAGGAAACTGAAGGAATGATAACAGCGGCACAAGATCAGGCCCTAAGAACCAGATATGTTCAAAGTACGATAGACGGAAATAACATCTCTCCCATATGTAGGAGTGCAATACGAAAAGTGAAACCATAAACCACATAGCAAGTGAATGCCCGGCACTTGCGCAGAACCAGTACAAAAAGAGGCATGATTCAGTAGCCAAAAGCCCTCCACTGGAGCCTGTGCAAGAAACATCAGCTACCTTGCAGTAATAAGTGGTACGAGCACCAACCTGAAGGAGTGATAGAAAAACGATCACGCAAAGATCCTCTGGGACTATGGTATCAGAACGGATAGGGTGATATACGTGCAACAGACCAGACGTGACGTTGATTGACAAGGTCAAGAAGAAAGTATCACTCATTGATGTCGCAATACCATGGGACACCAGAGTTGTTGAAGAGAAAAGAGAGAGGGAAAAAAAAAAATTGGATAAGTATCAAGATCTGAAAATAGAAATAAGAAGGATATGGGATATGCCAGTGGAAATCGTACCCATAATCATAGGAGCACTAGGCACGATCCCAAGATCCCTGAAAAGGAATCTAGAAAAACTAGAGGCTGAAGTAGCTCCGGGCCTCATGCAGAAGAGTGTGATCCTAGAAACGGCACACTAGTAAGAAGAGTGATGGACTCCTAAGGAGGCAGGATGCAAACCCGGAACCCCACACTATAAATACCACCCAGTCGAATTGGAGGACTGTGATAGAGCAAAAAAAAAAAAAAAAAAAAAAAAATAATAATAATAATAATAATAATAATAATATCTGTGTGGGCTGGTAAACAAAACAGACTTTCTTCGAAAAACGTTTTATTGAAAATAATTCTGTAAATTCTACCATTAATAATAATAATAATAATAATAATAATAATAATAATAATAATAATAATAATAATAATAATAATAATAATAATGATAATAATAATAATAATAATAATATTACATTGAAAAGCTGAGTAATCCCCACGCGAATAATTAATAAAATCGCCAAAGACAAACGGGATTAAAATACACATTATATCGTCACCACAATAATATTATCCAAAATTTCAAGAAACGATGCAATCGCCACTTTAAGTAATAAAAACCCTAAAGACAAATAGGAACTAAAATCCCCGTAGATCTAAACCTTTCATATATAAAAGAATTTCATCCATCCATTGTCAATTAGCAACGTTGCAAATTGAATCTGACTTCGGGAAGGTCGCAGCAATTGATTGAGCAACTTGCAATGACAACTGCTTGGTCAGTGACCGAGAATAAAATTTTCTACATTTTTTCTGTTATTTTTTCGTTTTCTCAGAGACGCTAAATACCAGATTTTGCTATTGCCTGTATTTTGTTATTTTCTACGAGACGAGAAATGCCAGTTCTTGTGATTGGTAGGTGATTTAAGAAGGCCGTTGTAATCAACGGGTGACTGAGAATGAAAGCTTAAGTATTTCTTTTGTTATTTTCTAAGAGAGGCGAAATACCAGATCTTGTTATTGACAAGTTCTTTCATAGGATTACAATGCAATCACAGAGTTATGGGATTTCATTTAACCAACTCACAATCGCCCTAACAACAACCTACAACCATTACAACAACAAATACAACTGACTCACAACCGCTGAGTAATGTCTCTCTGGACTAAATTCCTAGAATTACAACACAAGGACCATTGCAAACACAAAATCATATTTACAACCGCTGAAAATTTTCTCGAAATTACAACCCACGACCATTACAACAATAAAAATAACAACAGATTCACAACCACTCAGAAATTTCGCTCTGGACCAAATTCCCAAAAATGCAACGTGCAACATTACTGCAACAACAGCAGCTTAATAACCGCTGAAAAATATCACTCCCGGAGCAGATTCCACGATTTACAACCCACAACCACTACAATAAAAAATACAACAGATTCACAACAGCTGAAAAATTTCCCACTGCACATAATTCCAAGAATTACAACCCAAAATCACCACAACAAAAACTAAATATTCATAACCGCTGAACAAATTTACTCTGCACCAAAATCCTGGAATTATAATCCAAAACCATTACAACAACAAAAACCAAAATTCAAAACCGTTGAAAAAAAAATTTCTGTGGACCTGGATTTACAAACCTAATTCCTTTCTGGACCAAATTCCCTTAATTACAACCCCCAACCATTATAACAACAACCACAACAACAAATTCACAACCGCTGAGAAATTTCTCTTCGGACCAAATTCCAGGAATAACAACCGTCATTAAGTCCAGAGCCTC
>NC_087204.1:101410098-101432598 GCF_015104395.2 Macrobrachium nipponense
AAAACACCAAAATGTAGAGAGAAAAGTACTATATTTCAGAGACTGCTGTCTCTCTCTTCAGGTATATGAATGAGAAAAGTTTACAGAAAAGGTGGTATTTATACCAAGAGATTCGTCCACAAGTAAGCCAATTTAGGTCACCCCCGCTGATAATCTTCCTTTAATCTTCTTAAGCGTTGGTTGAATGAACACTGCGTCGACGATGTCCGAGGTCCAATTCCCTTTTGAGATGTTCATTACCTGCTTCTCTTTTATTAATAAAAGAGAAGCAGGTAATGAACATCTCAAAAGGGAATTGGACATCAGACATCGTCGACGCAGTGTTCATTCAACCAACGCTTAAGAAGATTAAAGGAAGATTATCAGCGGGGGTGACCTAAATTGGCTTACTTGTGGACGAATCTCTTGGTATAAATACCACCTTTTCTGTAAACTTTTCTCATTCATATACCTGAAGAGAGAGACAGCAGTCTCTGAAATATAGTACTTTTCTCTCTACATTTTGGTGTTTTTATGGGCTCCTTTTATTAGATATATATATATATATATATGTATATATATATATATATATATATATATATATATATATGCACACTCCTGTTAACATGAATTAAAATACTAAAATCAAAAGATATATATATATATATATATATATATATATATATATATATATATATATATATATATATATATAAAGCTAAAATCAAAAGATATATAAATATATATAATTTATATATATATGTATGTATGTATAAATACACACACACATATATATATATATCTATATATATATATATATATATATATATATTATATATATATATATATATACCTTTAGTGCGTCCATACTGGTCCAAAAATGTTACAAAATTTAATAGAAAATATGAATTGAAAACCTAAAAATAAATTTTCCAAATTCACTCAAATAAACTGGAATCACAACATATCACAATACGATAAACATAAATAATTGATACCGATTAAAACACCAAAACCAC
The DNA here is from genome assembly GCF_015104395.2 of Macrobrachium nipponense. NCBI lineage: Eukaryota > Metazoa > Arthropoda > Malacostraca > Decapoda > Palaemonidae > Macrobrachium > Macrobrachium nipponense. The sequence continues at coordinate 101,411,097 of NC_087204.1, forward strand.
TTCGTCTCACGTTGCTGTTAATATTTTTAAAAGATGTGGATTATAACACTACAACCATCACTTCCCGTGTTGTTATCAAACTTCGAATTAACTCACAACCACAATTTAACAATATTTTTTTTCAAAAAGATTCCGAGTCTCGTATCGTCGCAATGTTAACACGACGGCACCAATCAGAAAACTGTCTCTTGGAAATCTCGCTAACCACCAATGTCTCTCTCTCTCTCTCTCTCTCTCTCTCTCTCTCTTCTCTCTCTCTCTCTGTGATCTGTCTCTCATTCTTAGTCATTAAGTGCTCTCTCTCTCTTTCTCTCTCTCTCCGATCTGACTCTACATTCATTCTTAGTCATTAAACTTGTCCTTTCTCTCTCTCTCTCTCTCTCTCTCTCTCTCTCTCTCTCTCTCATTCATCTGTCTCTCTCATTCTTAGTCATAAAGCTCTCTCTCTCATTCTTAGACATTAGCTCTCTCTCACTCTCTCTCACATACATTTTCAGTCGTCAGGCTCTCTCTCTCTCTCTCTCTCTCTCTCTCATTCATCTATCTCTTTCTCATTCTTAGTCACTACGCTCTCCTCTCTCTCTCTCTCTCTCTCTCTCTCTCTTGCACAAGGAAACTTTCCGTAATCTTCACGCACTCACTCTCCGCCCGTCACACTCTACTTTTTCCTAGCGCACGTAACATTGCGAATCCGCCCTTACGTACAGTTACGATACGGATCGTAATTCCTTGCGACACCCCCTCCCTCCCCCCTCCCTCCCTCCCTTCCCCCAAATTCTCGGTTAAGTTCTCCTTGTATCGTAGCAGAGTAGACAAGGACCCGCTGAAATCTGACTTCGTGGTTTCAATAATTGATATCAAGTATTTCCTCAAATCCATTTTGACCAGAGATGATTTTCAAGGCTAAATCTCATTCATTATACATCCTGGGAAATGAATAATGTATGTATGTATTCTACACTAAGCACCTATTCATCCGTAGTTTCAAAACATTATATCAAGTCATCCTCAAATTTATTTTGACTAGAGATGGTTTTCAAGGTAAAATCTTATTCATTATACATCCTGGGAAATGAATAATGATGTATGTATCCCACAGTGAGCACAAATCCAATCGTAGTTTCAAGACAATACATGAAATCACCCCCAAATCTACATATTTTGACCATAGATGAATTCCAAGGCTAAATGTTATTCATTATACATCATCAGAAACGAATAATGATGTATGTATTCTAAACTGAGCACCTATTCATCCGTGGTTTGATTTCATTTTATTAAATCATTCCCAAATCTGTTTTGACTAGAAATGGTTTTCAAGGCTAATCTTATCATTATACATCCTGGGAAATGAATAATGATGTATGTACCCTACTCTGGGCACCTCCACCTCCCCTCTCTCTCCTAAACTGAATGAAACGGTTCCTGACCATTTGGGAACATTCACTGCAACCTATGTTACCGAGGTTTCAAAACTATATAATATATCAAGTCTTATCCCAAAACCTATATTGACCACAGATAAATTTTAAGGCTAAATCTCATTCATTACATATCCTGAATGATGAATAATGATGTATGAATACAAGTCCCCATCCCCACCTTCCCCCAAAATGAATGATACGGTTCCTGAACATTGCTGAACATTCACTATTACAGCCTCCGATTACAATGAAAACATTCACGCAATGAATCGCAACTTCCAACCTTATGCAACGACACCAGAGAGTCGATATTTCTCTTCATTTTAAACGTGCTGATTTAAATAGCGGCTTCTCTGGTGGGGTAATAGCCATTTCTATACGAGCGTAGGTTTCCACAGTGACTCACTGAGAGGGGTGGTGTTGCAGGTGTTAAATTTAACCTAGTATATTTAACAATGCTTTATTGTCTTACAGAATGCATTACCACAAGATTGTAAAGAGAAATTGGCCAGGTATGGATGGTTTGTCTCTTGTGTGTGACTTCATATACACACACACACATAAATAAATAAATATATATATATATATATATATCTATATATATATATATATATATATATATAATATATATATGTGTGTGTGTGTGTGTATGTGTGTGGCTGTGTGTGTAGTGTATTGACGTTATTGCTGTGTAAACTTAAATAATAACAATAATAATATATAATAATAATATTATATTATTATTATTAGGTATTCTTATTAGTTTTATTAATAGCATTTTAAATTAATTAATTAATTTTAATTAAATTATGGATTATGATTATATTATTATTATTATTATTATTATTCTTTTGATTATATCATTATTATTATTATTATTATTCATTATTTATTTTACGAGGTATCAGTTATTGGGAAATGAAAAAAGAAATAAATCAACAAATTAATAAGTAAATAGATCGAATTATAAGTAAAATCATTAAAATACAAAATGCCAGCTTTCCCAAGTCAATGACAGACAAAGCAAGGTCAAGATACCTGTCAATATGTCATCATTGCATTGCAATCTCACACAGGAGAAGTTTCGTTCAACTGAGAGAAGTCCCGTTCAATAAAGACAAAATGTCAACAGAAAACAGCCACGCGATCTTACCAGTAGTAGATGACCTCAGGGTTCAAATTGTTAAAAAAAAGTAATGCCAACACATCTGAGTTTTCTTTTAAACAGTTATTTCGACATTATGGTTGGCCTTCAGGCAAAAGGCTTCGGGGGTAGATCAAAAATTGTTATTTTTACGAAAAACGACGCCCATTTTCTAAGCGATATAGAGAAAACATTCAAGAAAAACGGTATTTAGCTGTGACGCTGCAGGAGAATATGCTCTCTCTCTCTCTCTCTCTCTCTCTCTCTCTCTCTCTCTCTCTCTCATATTATTTATATAGCTGTACTTCAGTTTCAAGTTTTCAATTCTTTAAATACATTTCATTTTAAAAGTTATTTTCTATATTTACTTTTTTTACTTACAAAGCATAACTTTTCAATTGTATTTAATGTGTATAACCTACTTAGGTTCATCGTAAGCAAAATTACATTAAAAGCAGATATTACCTTAAAAACTATTAAATTTGAATAAATAAATGACCTTAAAAGGTACCACGGGTTAATCCCTTCTTGCACGCATCGATAGTGGTATGCGTCATCAACGGTAGTCTTTAAGTACAAAGGCATAAGAATTAATCTAACTGTACTTTTAAAATCTATTACAAACCATAAAAACACTTTTGTAGACCAGAATACATATTCCTCTTGGATTAAAAAAAAGATTTGACAGGTAAAGAGCAGAGCTCTTCGTTAAATCTGATTGTTTAACTTTTAGATAGGCTAGTGGCATGTGTGTAAGTTTTTAGATAATTAACTCAATAACATTTAATTCAATCCACTTCATAAAGCTCCTTTCCCCAACTTTCCTGTCTCTCCCAGAATCTTCTTTATTGTTTCCCGTCGTTGGTCCAATATTTTCGTAATATTTTCTTTTAAAAATCAAGCTGAGAGTAATGGTTTAATGGTGCTTAAACAGACAAACTAAGCCACTAGGCCTAGGCCTAACACATAAATGCTTATTCAAGCAAGTAATTACTTCAGTTTATAAGACTTTAGTTCCATTAATTCTCGGATAAAGATAAAACAGTGGACTTAGAATATCAGTTTTAAATATTAACGTAACCATGACATGAAAATCATGGAAGTCTGTCACAAAAAGAGTTGGATCAATGACAGCTCCATTTTCTGTTGACACAAGAAGACGTGGATTCCTTCCTTTAATAGAAAACGGATGTAAAATAAATATGGGACACTAAGATATATTTCTCGGTCTGCTAAATTTTTTTTATGAATGTTTAAGAAATCTGACGTTACATAGGAAGATTTTCGATTTAAACGTTAGATATAACTGCAGGATTATTGAAATTAATAATTCATTTAAAATAAAACAGTTATATCAGCAAAAAATCTGATGCAGCGATTAAAAAATAATTGAAATAACGTCTGCTTGTAAACATAGGCCTAATGACAGATACCGAATACCTGTAAGAAAATTGTTCTCTATCCAATATAGAACCTAAAACAGACAACTTAAATAAAAAGTTATTAACAAATCACGAAAACAGTTTTAATATCTTGGTATTCCAAACGCCAGAATTGAACTCGAAACACAAATGAAAGATGTATGTAGAAGCGAAAGAATTAACCAAATCACGAATTCGCCCTAATTCGCGCATTTCGTGACATCACGAACCAATTCAAAGCCAATCTTTTGACGAATCCGTCGAGTCACGCTGGGGTTTGGCAGAGAGAGAGAGAGAGAGAGAGAGAGAGAGAGAGAGAGAGAGAGAGAGAGAGAGAGTTACTAGCAGACACTATGACTAGACTAACGAAATAATAATAAAAGTATTTACCAGAGAGAGAGAGAGAGAGAGGAGATGAGGAGAGAGAGAGAGAGAGAGAGAGAGAGAGAGAGTTACTAGCAGACACTATGACTAGACTAACGAAATAATATTAAAAGCATTTACCAGAGAGAGAGAGAGAGAGAGAGAGAGCCTTGCAGGTCACGTGACGACGGTGGATTACCTGCCCGCAAATTAAAGGACTTCCGGCTTGCGTATACCTGATGATACCTGCCCGCATGTTTTGGTTGGTTGTGGGGGCGGGGGGGGGGGGGGGGGTGGTGATATCTTACCTGTTCAGCTTTATGTGTGTGTGTGTGCTTGTGTGTGTGTGTGTGTTCCCTAGTCTCAACCTCGTCTGTCATGACTACATAGTACTACATAGGCCTATCTCAGGATACAAGAGTTAAAAGTAGACTTCATCACTGGTGTACCTGTTAGGCCTACACTGACGGCAATATTAGTGTCATTTTCAATTTAATAGCTCGAATTACGAAGAGAGTAAGCAATACCATCCTACAGGAATCTTTCGGAACTACGTAGGCCTACGTAGGAATAGTAGGAATATTTCATGATACGAAATAGGAGAGTTAAAGTTGATTTTACTACTGGAGTACGATACCTGTTAGTCGTGAACTGATTGAAAAATGAGATTGGTTATTACAAAAAGAAAAAAAGAAAAATTACCAAATAAGTCAATAATTAGATATAAATGTGAATAAAATAATAAAATACAAGGGTAATTGCTTTAGGGTTCCAATGGCACAACATCCTCAGGGCAAACTGTTCCACAGTTCCACAGTTCCACAGTTCCACAGTGAGAGGAACAAAGGATATATGGAACTTTGGAGAAATTTAACAACAAGGAAGAAATAACTCATACCATGACGTGAAACCAGGTACGAATCATAATTTTCTAGCTAAATATTCCAACAAGATTCATGAGTAGCTTAGTAAAGGACCAATGAGATTATATAACTTGAAATTACGTTTCACAGAATATTGGTAAGGGTGAATTTAAAGACATCAGGAAATAACCTAATATTATAATCTGGGAAAACCGTATGATATATATATATATATATATATATATATATATATATATATATATATATATATATATATATAATATACAAAAATTAATGAACGTACCACAAAAATAAGACAAGGTCACTAGACTTTACAAGTAAACAATAGAATCGTGACTTAATAATAATAATAATTCACAGCAGACATTCATGAGGAGTCAACTGATACATGAGATGAATAGTCAGAGAGAGAGAGAGAGAGAGAGAGAGAATACATACATCATAATCCCCTTACCTTGAAAATTGATGTAGTCACAGTGGACATCCCTAAATCTGTTGTACCTAGGGCTAAAATCCTCGTCCCTTAGGACTAGGGCAAATGCGGGCATGGTGATGATGATGGTGACGTCACACTCTCTCGGTTCGAGTGGAAAGAGCCCTCTTCAACATATATATAGGAAGCCTATGATTAATCAGGAACCAAGGATAGGTCTAAATATCCTTTAATTCTTAATTTTCCGTCAGTTTTTCAGATTCTTCTTGAACTTATAGGCCTATGCTTCATCCAAGAATCACGGATAGGTCTATATCCCTCCGTGATTATAAAATTTATCTTATAGTAATTTTCTGACACTCAAATTTCACATACTTTTTTTCTCAATTTTTTCAGATTCTTCTTAAACATATAGGCCTATACTTAATCCAGCAACCACAGTTGGGCCTATATCCCTTCGTTTTTCGTAAAAATTAATCCAGGAACCACAGTAAGGCCTGTATCCCTTCGTTTTTCGTAAGAAAAAAAGGTTATTTTGATATAATTTTCTGATTCTCGAAGCTCAGTTGCCATTCACAAATTCCTTTTCAATATTTTTTTTCAAGTTTTCTGACCGACATAGTCACAACTCAGTCAATTCAGTATCGAAAAGCTTCAAAATCGCTATTGAAGCAACGATAACATCTGAAAATAACCGTAAAAAAACAACATTATCAACCTTAATACGAGGTGTATCAATTCTCAAATGAGTTTAATTTTCTTCTCCTTCTTCTCCTCCTCCTCTTCCTCCTCCTCCTTCTCTTCTTCCTCCTCCTCCTCCTTCTTCTTCTTCTTATTATTATTATTGATTATTATTACTATCATCAAAACTGGCGCACAGGAATCCTCCGAGCAAGACGACTTTCGGTTTCCGCGCACCGACGCGACGGAGCGTGATGGAGCCAGATAGTGCGACAGACTGCAGAGAAGATTTTTAAGACGGTTTTAAACAGCCGTTCCGGACACTTTATGAGACTAATGACTCCCTAATGACTCAGTAATGACTCCCTCATCAATAATCCTTAGCAATATCCACAAGATCTGATATGCCCTATTGCTCTATGCAAACGAGTTGGCTAGTTTGATTCGCCGCTTCCGAGGAGCGATAAAATTCTTGACTCATATATGCATACGATTGTTTGTAGTACGAGTTCGCGGCTTCCAGTCGAGATTGCCTGGAAGCTTCCAGGCTTCCATGGAAACTGGAGGGGTTTTATTAGCATCGAATTATAAGGCTGGATTATCCAAAAGGCCAGTTGAGCCTCTGGATAACACAGGGAATCAATTAGATGGGCTAAAGTAGGCTTAGGTAGTGTCTGTGTTACGCTCTAATGACGTATATAGATTAGTATTTGTTTTTATAGCATTCCAGGATATTAATATAGACACACACACACACACACACACTCACACACACACACACACACACACACATATATATATATATATATATATATATATATATATATATATATTATATATATATATATAATGATAATTGTTTCATTCACACTATAAATTGTGGAATGAATGGAAAAAAAAAGGATTCAAACCCATTTCACAGAATAAATGTTCTCTCTCTCTCTTTCTCTCTCTCTCACACACACACACACACACAGACAATAACACAGTGTACAGTTATAAGAGTATATACAGAACATAAAAAAAAGAACATCTTTCAAACTGTGTTAATCAGCTAATTCATGCAATTTCCTCATCCTTAAAATACGTTTTTACTTTATACCGTAAAATTAAATCATTTCCGAGTCATTGATGCCACGGTTGTAACAAAAGAATTGCAGGGTGCGTATCTTTCAAGGATATTCTACAGTTATTATGTTTATCTTTTATTCAATTATTATTCTTGGCAGGATTTCTTTAACGTGACTCAATATGTTAAAAATACAAATTCTTATTGTACATATATATTGTATATATATACATACATATATAATATATAATCCATACGCATATATGAATGTAAGCATTTCTGTATAAATATATACAATAGGAAAATTATTTCAGGTTCCTGGGCTTCACGCTCGCCCTGTGAGCTCAGTGACGTCATGGCCGGCTTCCTAAAATTCCCCGAGTGCCGCGTAATAATGAACAAGCCTCTCAAAGCCTGTCTAGAACCAAACCAATCTGGATTAAACCCTCCATTCTTGGACTAAATAACCCTCCTCTTGGTCATCGAAAGCCTAAAACCAAATCCGTTCTGAATCCAGTAACCTAAAATGTTCAGGAACGTGGGATTATTTTCAAGAAATGCATTCTCGGAAAACATTACCTGAGGTAACGTGATATTGCCGTTAGCCCCTGACCACAATGGACTCAAGGCAGAGAGAGAGAAAAATGTCTGCAGAATAGAAAAGTGAAACCGACGTAACAATTTCCTGTTATTAACGTGAAATCCTTGAGTTTTCCCTTTTTACGGTCTAAGGCCTTCTTTCTTGCAGCCTCTCAACGCCTAACTGCATGGCATCCTTGAATCAGTCAAAATTCGCTGCATATTTTCGGGAATTTTCAACCTCCCAACCACTATGTGGCCCCCTTTGCCAATGATTTTCAGAAATGCTCAGTTTCCTAAACACTATGTGGACTCCTTTGCCTCTGATTTTCAGAAATACTCAATTTCCTAAACACTATGTGGCCCCTTTGCCTCTGATTTTCAGAAATGCTTAGCTTTCCAACCACTGTGTGGACCCCTTTGCCTCTGATTTTCAGAAATGCTTAGCATTCCAACCACTGTGTGGACCCCTTTGCCTCTGATTTTCAGAAATGCTCAGCTTTCCAACTACTATGTGGTCTCAATCCTCTGATTTTCAGAAATGCTCAGTTTCCTAAACAGTATGTAGCCCATTGCTTCTGATTTTCAGAAGTGCTCAGCTTGCCAGCCATCAAGTGGCCCATTTGCTTCAGATTTTCAGGAATGCTCAGCTTCCCAACCACTATGTGGCCCATTGCTTCTGCTTTTCAGAAACGCTCAGCCTTCCCAACAACTATATGTCCTCCTTCCTTCTGATTTTAAGAAATGCAATCAGACGCCAAGTGGAAAACCCAGTGAACGAAACATTAGCCTGAAACACCACAATGTTTCCTTTAAATTTCTGTCTTTTGTCGTCATTTAAATCTGACGTAGACGAATCAGTGAACGTTCCGGAACGCTGGGTGGCTAAAATTCACCTTTTCCTGAAAAACGCCGTATTTTTAGAAATATATGACAGACAGAACTTCAAGTCCAGATACTGCGATAGTTCCAGTTTCTGCAAGAGTAAGTTGGCCTTGAGATATCACGGGCACTTGGTCAGCAAGCAAGCAAGCAAGCAAGCAAGCAGGCCGTACAAGAGTGCTTTGAATAATAAGTCCTTTAAAAACTTAACTGGCTACCAACAGCTATCAGTCCTGATTTGAGAGCATTAATCTCTGCTTGATCTAACAGTTATGAGATGCTGCTATCACGAGCACTGGAGCGTTCAGTAGTAACGCGTTCAGGACGGAAAACGTCCAGTTTGCAATTTTTATTCAGCTGGAACGTTTTATATGCTAAAAAAAGACTGATAAAATAAGGATTTTATGATCTGAAGTCGAACTGAATATAAACGTCTCCATGTGAACAAGACACAATTGTCAATCCATGTTTAAATCTGTACTTATTTCCTTCTCGTGCTGAAGACTGGCTTTTTCTTGTATTATGGCAAAACTTTGGGAAAAAATGAATAACGTCAAATACATAACATGAAAAAATAACAGCGTAACGGCAAGAAAAATACAGCATTGCAAAATCCAAGAAAATGATAATCATATTTCACAAGTCTTTTACTAAATAACAGCCAGTTGACGTTTTGCAACGCCAGGTAACGTACAAAAAAAAATCAATAAACTAGCAAAACTATAATATTTATTTTAAGTTAATTTCCTTATATCCGTTACCTGAAATTTTGTGAAATGTTCTGGTTCAATAATCTTGCTTGTGATTTCTCAAAAGATGGATGACCTTCGAATTAAATTGGGTCACATTCACGACAAAGTTTAATTTAACTAACGAACACAGACGAAAGATTAAGGAGACCAGAATACCATTAATGACCTCAGAGGGATTGGATGAAATTAATATAATTGGTGTAACTCGTGTGTCAAGGCGAATGGATTTCTCTCGACTGTTCTCAACAATATTCAGACATCTCAGAAATGAGTAATTAAAACGTTTATTGAAGACGGAGATCGTTCAATTATGCGTTAACTATGGACCCAGTAAATATGAGAATACACGAGAAAAAGTCATAAGCGAAATATTAAAATAATAATTATGTTTTCAAATAATGGAATATACGTTATGATATCATCTTCGAAGCAATGAAATATAACAGTGAGAAAAAATAACAAAATTTGATGCCCTCTTTGAAGCAAGGAAATTTTATATTCACAAAGCGCATCTGACGTTATCTTCGAAAAAAAAAAATATTACAGTAAGTGAAATCACTCAATAAAAATATCATTCACGTTTCAAAGTCGGTCATCAATTTACTGAGATGAAACCGAAAAACTTCAAGAGAAAAGAGAGCAAAAAAAAGAAGAAGAAAAAAAAAAAAGTCAGAAAAAATCAGGAAATTGGGAGAAGGTCAGCGGCCCCCTAGCGGTAATTGCCGGAACCAGCTGATCGGATGGCTGGCCAGGATGAGGGTGGGAGATATTGGATTAGATTTTCAAGATCCAAGATTCATTCAAAATGATCAATATTCTTGATCTTTTCAGATCATTTTTGCTGTATGTTGTGGTTTTGCACATATTTAGCAAATGCAAAGAAAATTATTATTATTATTATTATTATTATTATTATTATTATTATTATTCAAATGGAACAAGTCCATCACAGGGGCCAATACTGACGAGAAATTCAAGCTTCCAAAGAATATTATGGTGTTCATTTGAAAGGACTTACAGAGGACACTACGAAATAAAGAAAGAAGAGATCAGTTATTAGAAAAGAATAACCTATAAATGAATAAATTGACAAAGAAATAGATAAAAATATAGAGTAATAATAGAGTAATTATTAAAATGCAAACTACGGAATGTATATCTCTTGAGAGGGGGTACTTTTGTTATGAGAAAACTGAATGCACCTTGAAACTGCATCCGAAATACAAAATTACAGAAATACCAGCCAAACTAAACTTCAAAAAAACTTCAAAACTAGAAAACTTCACTGCACTGGCGACATAAAACCAAACGCATATGACCACAGGCGCGTCCAATATGAAGTTATACTTTTTTCTTTTCTGCTGACATAGAAGACAAGAGAGGTAGTTCCCAGGGTAAGTGCAGGCTTCCCAAGGGGAGGAAGAGTCCCATGGGGGTGTAAAGACTTCCCAGGGGGAGGAAGAGTCCCAGGGGCAGCAAAGACTTCCCAGGGAAAGTTGAGAATCCTCAGGGGGAACAAAGACTCCCCAGGGTTTGTGGAGATTACCTGGGGGGAGTAAAGACTTCCCAGGGGAAGTTGAGACTCCCCATAGGGATGAAGACTACCCAGAGGAGTAAAGACTTCCCCTGGGGAAGTAAAGACTCCCCAGGGGAAGTGAAGACTCCCCAGGGGAAGTGAAGACTCCCCAGGGGGAAGGGAAGGGAAGATTTCCCAGAGAAAGTTGAGACTCCTCAAGGGAAGTACAGACTCCTCAGGAGAAGTGGAAACTAACCGGGGAAAATTGAAACTCCCCAGGGGAAGAGGTAACTCCCCAGGGGGAGTGGAGACTCCCCAGGGGAAGTACTAAAGACTTCCGCTGGTGACCATGGGAAAGCACAGGGCTTAAACCTACAGTGTACATCACACGACCGGAAGCCAGCTATTGCGTCCGCCATTCTACCTTGACAATCCCCTCCAGACTGAATTTCCTTCTCTGGAAGGATTCCTGGAAAGTCCTGGAAAGTCCTGGATAGTTGTCAATAAGTCTGTTGTTTGTTAAGTAATGACAACATGTGTTCTCAAAGGGAAGACCTTTGAACTGTTTTATCGTAAGTTTTTCTGTCTTAAGCTTTGTAAAAAAAAAAACACAACGATATTTACGAACAGCATTTACGAATCTTCTGTCTGTAAATATGACTGTAAGTAACAACGGCGACAATATATTCTCACAGAGATCATCTTTGCAATGACTTATAGTAAGTTTTTCTTTTCTGTGTCTGTTGTTTTCATTTTAAAAAATACATTATATTCTCACAGAGAAGATCTTTGAAAGATCTTATAGTAGGTACGTTTTTCTATGCATGATTTGTAAAAAAAAAAAAAAAAAAAAAAAAAAGACAACACCAACTTATTCTCACAGAGAAGACGAGTGAAAGATCGCATCTCAGTATCTTATTGTACAATCCTTCAGGTATTTCACCTAAGTGAAAAGAGGAACGAGATGGGAAGTGGTAGGAGGGGGAAGCAGGAGGAGGTGGTGGGAAGGTAGAGGAGATGGGGCGGGTGAGGGGGTGACGTGACAACGGTAAAGGTTTAGTTAAGAGCTGAAGATTACAAAAAGGACGACATCCGTGTCACGTGGAAATCAAAATGGAGTCTGTTACATAAACATTTAACATTACAAGGTTAAAATTGGGCGGTTTATAAGGAGAAATCAAAGGCTGAAGAAGACCTTTGATTTGTTTAATGTATCTGTAAGCGACTGAGAAAGATTTTTGGATGAAATTTATCTTTATTTAATCAGCTTCAAAAAAAATGTCATTATTTTATCTACAAGTAACACACACAAAAAAAACAGAATTTTAGCTGAATTTTTCAGAATTAACTCTCTGAAAGCCACAGCACACCCAGAATTTTTGGTGGAATTTGTCCTTATTTAACCTAAAGTCTAAATAATTGAAAAAAATTTGGCTAATATTAATCCATAGTAAGTCTTTCTAAAAACTATATCACACGTTAACCTCGTAAATAAAAATCGAGCGAGAGAGAGAAACCTTTCCACAAATACTACAAAGAAATACCTCAGTCGGCCTATAACCCACTGAACATCAGTGTGGTAGGGCATGGGGGTGTTGCAACACCATCCCAAAAAATTTGGGTGCTACGCCACTAAGACTCAATCTTCGAATTGTAAGATTAAATTAGAACTGCTGGGATTAGCTTTCGCGAACCTTTCAATCATAAGAATATGACTCAGACATACAAGATTCTCTCTTTCTCTCTCTCTCTCTGTATCGTCCTTTCATTTACCGCAATGCAATCAGAAAAAATACGAGAAAAAAAAAATTGTTGCTCGAACAATACAAATTGTTGGTCTGGCGTCGGGCACGCTAAGGTGTCCTTAACGGACGAGTCACGAAGTAACGGGAGCGGGGATAACGTGCGTACGTACGGACGGACGTCCGTAATGGGTCTTACTTGGGTCTTTACAATCCGCTGGGACCAAAGACCTTTACATGTAATGCCAGAGATCTCCGATCTCTTTCATTTCTCAAGTACGACTGATTTTTATTTTCTGTTGATTTTTAGAACATAGTTAACATAATTCAGGTTTTATTTGTCAAGTGTGAATTCTGTTGTCAATTTGATAATATTTAACCTCTTATGTGTCACGTGTGACTATTATTTTCTGTTGGTACCGTTCAACCTTTTGTTTGCCAAGTGTGATTTCTGTTATGCATTGATTTTAAGCTATTGTTAACATAGTTCACCTTTCATTTGCCAAGTATGACTTTTATTTTCTATTGATTTTAAGCTATTGTTAACACAGGTCACCTTTTATTTGTCAAGTCTGAATATTTTTTTTATTAAGGTATTGTTACCACAGTTCAGCTTTTATTCGTCAAGTGTGACTTTTATTATCTATTGACTTTAAGCTATTGTTAACAAAGTTCACCTTTTGTTTGTCAAATGTGACTTCTATTATCCAGCGATACCATATACCTTTTATTTGTCAAGTGTGACTTCTGTTTTCTATTGATTTTAATCTATTGTTACCATAGTTCACCTCATATTTATTAAGCGTGACTTCTATTATCCATTGATACCATTTAACCTATTGTTGGTCAAGTGTGACTTCTATCTTCTATTGATTCTAAGCTACTGTTATCACAGCTCACCTTTCATTTGCTAGTGTGACTAATGTTTTCTGTTGATACCATATACCATTCAACTTCTTGTGTGACTACTGTATTCTATAGGTAACATTCAACCTTCTGTTTGCCGACTGCTGTCGATACCATTCAACCTTTCATTTGTCAATTGTGGCTTCTACATTAACCTAAAGAGACACTTAATATCAAATCATCAATTTAATTATATTGCAATTTTTCGTCGTCCTACGACCTATGAAATCTTAAGTTGCATTAATTTTATATAGGCTCTTCTCTATTTTCCTAATTATCGTTTTCTCATTGTTGAAGCAACAATGATAAAACAATAATTAGGAAAATAGAGAAGAACCTACATAAAATTAATGCAGCTGAGGCAGCAATTACTTTTAATAAAACATATTATAATTATTACTATTATTTTTTTTTTTTTTTTTTTTTTTTTTTTGCTCTATCACAGTCCTCCAATTCGACTGGGTGGTATTTATAGTGTGGGGTTCCGGGTTGTATCCTGCCTCCTTAGGAGTCCATCACTTTTCTTACTATGTGTGCCGTTTCTAGGATCACACTCTTCTGCATGAGTCCTGGAGCTACTTCAGCCTCTAGTTTTTCTAGATTCCTTTTCAGGGATCTTGGGATCGTGCCTAGTGCTCCTATGATTATGGGTACGATTTCCACTGGCATATCCCATATCCTTCTTATTTCTATTTTCAGGTCTTGATACTTATCCATTTTTTCCCTCTCTTTCTCTTCAACTCTGGTGTCCCATGGTATTGCGACATCAATGAGTGATACTTTCTTCTTGACTTTGTCAATCAACGTCACGTCTGGTCTGTTTGCACGTATCACCCTATCCGTTCTGATACCATAGTCCCAGAGGATCTTTGCCTGATCGTTTTCTATCACTCCCTCAGGTTGGTGCTCGTACCACTTATTACTGCAAGGTAGCTGATGTTTCTTGCACAGGCTCCAGTGGAGGGCTTTTCCCACTGAATCATGCCTCTTTTTGTACTGGTTCTGTGCAAGTGCCGGGCATTCGCTTGCTATGTGGTTTATGGTTTCATTTTTCGTATTGCACTTCCTACATATGGGAGAGATGTTATTTCCGTCTATCGTTCTTTGAACATATCTGGTTCTTAGGGCCTGATCTTGTGCCGCTGTTATCATTCCTTCAGTTTCCTTCTTTAGCTCTCCCCTCTGTAGCCATTGTCATGTGTCATCGCTGACTAGTTCTTTAGTCTGTCTCGTGTATTGTCCGTGCATTGGTTTGTTGTGCCAGTCCTCTGTTCTGTCTGTCATTCTCCTGTCTCTGTATATTTCTGGGTCTTTGTCTACTTTTATTAGTCCTTCTTCCCACGCACTCTTTAGCCACTCGTCTTCACTGGTTTTCAGAATCCTTGCCCCAGGTGCTCTGTTTCTCGATTGTTGACGCAGTCCTCTATTTTTAGTAGTCCTCTCCCTCCTTCCTTTCGTGTTATGTATAGTCTGTCCGTATTTGCTCTTGGGTGTAGTGCTTTGTGTATTGTCATATGTTTCTTAGTTTTCTTGTCTATGCTGCGAAGTTATGCCTTCGTCCCTTTCACTATTCCTGCGCTGTATCTGATTACTGGCACTGTCCATGTGTTTATGGCTTTTATCATATTTCCGGCGTTGAGTTTTGACTTGAGTATCGCCTTGAGTCTCTGCATATATTCTTTCCTGATCGTGTCCTTCATTATTATTATTATTATTATTATTATTATTATTATTATTATTATTATTATCATTATTATTATTATTATTTATTCAGGAGATGAGCCCTATTCATATGGAATAAGCCCACTAAAGGGGCCACCGACTTGAAATTCAAGCTTCCAAAGAACATTATGATGTTCATTTGAAAGAGCTAATAGAAGGTAATGAGATATACGGAAAGAAGAGATCACTTATTAAGAAATTTAAAAAAAATAACAAAAGATTACAAACAAAAGGAAGGTAAGTTCGTGACTCATTTCATTTACATAATAACAGCATTCCTTGAAGTTATTTAACTCCTTATTAAGGTGTAGAATGCCTCTACATTTCTTGTAGAGTTTTACGAGCAATAAAAGAGCAAAGGAGGAAAATAAAGAAAATTTAGGTTCGTCAGACAAAACGTGACTTTAAAACCACAGAATTTTTTAAAGTCGAAATTCAAGTCGTACAGAATATTAATGCCACGAAAGACAAGGTTCTATTAATATAAACACACATATATATAAAAATTTATATATATATATTATATATATATATATATATATATATATATATATATATAAATATATAGATACATATATATACATATATATATATATATATATATATATACGTATATATATATCATCTATATATATATATATATATATATATATATATATATATATATATATATATATATATATATATCTATATATACGTATATATATATAAATATCTATATATATATATATATACGTATACGTATATATATATATATATATATATATATACGTATATATAAATATCTATATATATATATATATATATTATATATATATCTATATATATATATTTTTTTAAAAGTCGAAATCCAAATCGTCTGGTCGCGTCCGTCAATTAGACAGAATATTAATGCCATGAAAGACAATGTTCTACTAATATAAACATGACATATAAAGAAATATATATACGTATATATATATATATATATATATATATATATATATATATATATATATACATATATATATATCTATATATATATATATATATATATTATACGTATATATTATTTATTTTATATGTCATGTTTTATATTAGTAGAACATTGTCTTTCATGGCATTAATATATATATATATATATAATATATATATATATATATATATATATATATATATATATATATATATAAAGTTTGAGTTTAAAAAGTGTCTTATCACTTGTAATAATCGGCAAAGATTGAGCCACAAAACTATAAGGGCTCCTCCTCAATCATTATTCGTTAACGGAATAAGATGGGACATTTCTCACGGCTCTAAGACGGTCAGTTGAGATCGTGGGAAACTGGCTTATAACGCTACTATCCCGCATAATTACACCTTTGATTTACGACTTAAAAAAATGGAAGAGAGAGAAACGAGAATTATCTCAAAGAACGAGACACTGATTAATGTTTTGGCAAAAAATATTGGCAACATATTTTGGCACACATCAGCTCGATCAGTGAAATTATGTGGCCACGCTTCGGACAGACAAAACGCCAGGTTCTGAATAAAATCAAATAAATATTCAATATAACATTTCACTGTGCATATATCCAATCAAAAACGATTCAAGAATAGACGATGATTATTTTACATCTCAAAGCGGTAGTCTTTTTAAAATATAAAGCAATAATCATCGTTCTTTGACCTACAACAACAATTTCGAAAAATTGAAAAGACTGCTGATCTGTGAGTTTCTGTATAAGCAGCATCTGTTTTTGCAACCATGGGGCTGACTTTATCAAAAAAAATTATATACAGTATATATATATAATATATATATATATATATATAGATATATATATATAAAGGTATAAGCCACGAAGGAAAGTGAAACACTGGAGTAGCTGCAAGATCTTTCGACTAAGTATAGGACGTTAAGTCGAAAGATCTTGTAGCTACCCAAGTGTTTCAATTTCCAATTTCCTTTATTTATGTATTTATCACATTCCAAACTTTCGTGATTCAGTTATACATACATACATACATACATACATACATATATATATATATATATAGTATATGTATATATATATATATATATATATATATATATATATATATGTATATATATATATATATATATATATATATATATATATATATATATATATATCAATAAATTGTAAACAAAGTGTTAGTTGCTAGGGATAAAATCGTGTCTCACAACGAGACAGGATATGGGTGAATATACAGAAACAATGTTAAACATGAAGGCACGTCCACTCAACAGTAAAATAAGGTCACAAACATGTCTGAAACTTATTGCATACATGTAAAAAGCATGTTGAAAACAAGTCGACGACACTGAGTGGAGAACAGCCTCTGGCACGAGCTGGATAATCGTACAAAGAACTGATAAGAACTACCGGATTGTTGTTGGCATGTAGTCAACCTATTTACGATGTGTCAGATATGTTGATGACATGCAATTATGAAATTTTACTGTAGTATGCACTGACACGTTGTCAACCTGTTTGTGATGTGTATGAGATAAGTTGGTGACATGTGTTCATGACATATTTTGCTGTAGTATGCATCGACATGAAGTAAAACTGTTTGTGATGTGTATGAGACAAGTTGGCAACAAGTGTTTATGATGCATTTTGCTGTGGTATGCATTGACTTAGTCAAACTGCTTGTGATGTGTATGAGACAAGTTGGCCACATGTGTTTATGACATATTTTGCTGTAGTATGCGTCGATATGTAGAAAAACTGTTTGTTATGTGTATGAGATAAGTTGGCGACGTGTGTTTATGACATCTTACTACAATGTGGACAAACATACACCCTCTGGGCTACAAAATACACTGAGACAGAAAACACCTGGGCAATACCCACAGTGGTATATGCTATCCCTTGACGCCTATACTTCCTGATGTTCCTTCCCTCGCCCTGACCACCACTACCACCACCTCTTCTCGCCCCCCCCCAACCCCTCCCCTCTCCGCTCGTCACCCGCCCACCTCCCCCCTTCCCCTCACACCCTCTCCCCTTCGTTCTCCAAGCTCCAAGTTCGAACCTCAACCTCTTAATTGGCTCTCTCGTAACCCAACGCATTATAATTATTACGGATCAGATTTTTAACAGTAGCAGCCGTTTGCTCTGTCGAGAACTATTAACTTTTCCTTCCTTCCTTCCTTCCGTCATCTTTTACTTCCTGTCTTCTTCCCCTTCTTCCTCTTCAAGTGGATGATGACTGGTTCCAGCGTCTTGCCGAGGAGACATATGGCTTGCTTCGAAGTGCTGCATAAGACAGTATTATTTTTTCGCCCCGCCCCCGCCCCCCATCCTCCTCTCCTCCTTGATTGGAGTCGTCCAGCTCAGGATCCTCGTCGTTAGGAGCCAGCGAAGCGTCCCTGGAACCACTACCTTGGGATCCTCAACGTGATAATTACTCCGGATTTACAAAGTAATGACTCGCGATTTACAAAGCCACATCGGTACCAAATTTACTCTTAGCAGACCACAAGTATCTGGTTATTGGCTCCCCGCACGAAATGCTTCCGCGTGGAAATGGCCAAAGCCGTAAAATGGCAGGACCTGGGATGATGTTATGTTGTTCAGATGTCTTCAGTGCCATACCTACCTCTCTCTCTCTCTCTCTCTCTCTCCCTCCACAGCAGGACCTGGGTTATCGTTGTTTAGACATCTTCAATCCCATATCTCTCTCTCTCCCCCCTGACAGAACCTAGGCTATCATTGTTCAGATATCTTCAGTGCCATCTCTCTCTCTCTCTCTGGGGGAAGGTAGGGCCTTGGGCAATGGTCCCCAAATCAGACACACCCCTTGGGATGGTCCGGGTTAGACGATTCAGGGAAACTACAGAGGACATACAATTCAACATTTTCGAAGTGCCCCCCATGAAAGATTGGTGGACATGTCTGTTGACCCAAGAACCTGAGACTCCAAAATGGCATCTGAGGACTGTGTGGTTGAAGAAATTGAAGAAACCACTTGACCACACAAGTTCGAAAGTTCAAAACAAAACAGTTTATGTGAATTGAAATTAATCAAACTTGGATAAAAGGACCCAATGTACCTACTAAAAACTGTAACAATGATTAAGATAACCACTAATTCTGCTCGTCTGTCGTGAACGTAAATAATAAAAGAGACCAGAGTTGTGAGAATATTCATCAAGTAAATTATTCATTAAATATACAATTAATCGAATAAAAGTGCTTCATGATGCTATACAGCAGCTGACATCCTTACTGTAAATGCTATATCAAAGTGATAACTAAATGACCTGTAATTAGGGTTCATAAAATTGAAGGATTATTTTTCAGAACTCGTAATTACCTCAAGAGTAAGAATAAAAATTGAAAGTCATTCAATTTTAGTTTTGAAATGGTTTTACCACGAATAAATAACCAAGATTTCTCGTCTTAAGAAACATCAATAAATTGAATTGGCTGATACTTTTTTTTCTTTTTTGCATCGACTGGCGTCGCAAGCAATCTGTTCATTAAACTGGCACTGCATGTTGGTTATAAATTATAGTGGACAGGAAATTAAACATCTTTTTATGAATATTCTCGAATTTGAACCATCATTAATCTCTAGGGAACTCATTAACAATATTCTTGGCAATCACATATACAAAGGCCCATGCGAATCTCATTTCCGGGATTGACGTTACAGACACACACACACACACACACGAACAATCACTCTCAAGGTGATAAAAACGGCCCGTCATCATAATCACCCCGTAGGGTAATCAGAAGTAGATTATACGCAGGCTGAAGGGGAGATTTTCTGAGTACTTCAGGCTGGTACAACAGCAGAAGGTGTACCTCTTGGAACAACAGCACCTTCTGTTGTTGTGGCAAGAAGTACACCTTCTGCTTTTGGAATAACAGCAGAAGGTGTACCTCTTGGTACAACAGCACCTTCTGCTATTGTGAGGTACACTTCTGCTCTTGGAACAAGAAGGTATACTTCTTGGAACAAAAGCAGAAAGTGTATCTCTTGGAGCAACAGCAGGAGGTATACCTCTTGGAACAACGGCAGGTGTATCTCTTGGAACAAAAGCAGATGTACCTCTCAGAACAAAAGCAGAAGGTATACACCTCTTAGAACAACAGCAGAGGGTGTAACACTTGGAACAACTGCAGAAGGTATACCACCTGGAACAAAGCAGAAGGTGTACCTTTTGGAACAAAAGCAGAAGGTATACCTCTTGGAACAAGAACAGAAAGTGTATCTCTTGAAACAAAAGCAAATGATGTGCCTTTTGAAACAAAAGCAGAAGGTGTACCTCTTGGAACAGCAGCAGAAGGTGTACCTCTAACTCAAAATGACAGAACGGAAGAAGAAGAAGAAGAAGAAGAAAAAGAGGAATTAGGTGTCCTCTTGGAACAAACAGCCCTACTGCTGTTGTGTCAAGAGGGACACTTCTGCTCTTGGAACAACAGCAGAAGTGTTCCTCTTGGAACAACAGCACCTTCTGTGTTGTGGCAAGAAGTACACCTTCTGCTTTTGGAATAACAGCAGAGGTGTACCTCTTTGGTACAACAGCACCTTTGCTATTGTGAGGTAGCACTTCTGCTCTTGGAGCAGAAGGTGTACCTCTTGGAACAACAGTACCTACTGCTGTTGTGCCAAGAGGGACACTTCTGCTCTTGGAACAACAGCAGAATGTGTACCTCTTGGAACAACAGAACCACTAACAGCACCTCTAAAAGGTGTACCTCCTGGAACAACAGTAGAAGGTATACCTCTTGGAACAGAAGCAGAAAGTGTATCTCTTGGAACAGCAGCAGAAGATATACCACTTGGAAAAAAGATGTACCTCTTGGAACAAAAGCAAAAGGTGTGCCTCTTAGAACAACAACAGCAGAGGGTGTAACTCTTGAAACAAAAGCAGGTGGTCCTCTTAGAACAAAAGCAGAAGGTTTACTTCTTAGAACAACAAACAAGAGGGTGTAACACTTGGAACAACTGCAGAA
>NC_087204.1:101437598-101470098 GCF_015104395.2 Macrobrachium nipponense
ATTCAATTGGATTCCGCAGGGCATAAAAATCAATGTGAATTCCAGCGTTATGTGACTAACAATATCGTCACCCGAATGTGTTTGTGGCACGGAAGCACATTCTTCGCGTACAGTAAATTCCGATACTTGAAACTTTTACGACAAGCAGTCATGCGAATACAGTACATATGAATATTTGAATACAATGTCTGCTATCTATTTAATCGATATTCACAAGCCACAAGTCTTTCGTTTATTGGTAAAACGTTGAAGAGTGTAAAAACAGCTGTAAAAATCCAGTTTGAATTAAGAGTGACACCAACCAATACGAAAGTTCTAATATTGCAAGTTTTCTTTTTTAATTTATTGGTGAAACGTGGAATTGGGTAAAAAGGGACTATAAAAAATATAATTTTAATTAAGATTCACACAAAGCAATGATTGAGTTCACAGACTTTCCCGCAAAACTAGAATACTTAATTAATATTCCAAGACAGAAGTTTTGCGTTTACTGGTAAAACACCTAACTAAAAAATAACTGTAAAAATACAGTTTTAATTACAACTCACACGAACCAATACAAAAGTTCGTAGCCTTTTCCAGCCACCAGAAATTAAATCTCGTAAAAAGTTCGTAAATTATGCGAGGGACACATTTCCGGATAACCGCGGGAATTACGTCAAGACAAAACAAGTGATAAAAAAAGGATATGTCTTATAAAGACAAAACAAGTGATATAAAAAGGTTAATTAATATAAAAATAAGGAGTACAATATCACTAGATAGATGTAAAACGAATAGGGAGAAACTAGCGGGGGAAAATGCATAAGAAAAATGGAAAAATAGACTCGACTTTTAAAACATCGGTCTAGCGAACCAGACCCCTAAACCACGTGACCTTATCATCAAACGGAGCGGTGCTTCCCCCCAACAATAACCCCCTCCATCCGCCACCACCCCCTCTCCAACATCTCCCCCCTCTCCAAAATCACCCCAACCCCTTCCCGGTTCAAGCTCCGCCCCCTTCCTCTGTCCAAACCGACTGCAAGTTTCTGCTACTTTTCAATAAGTAAAGCGACTGTCTGTCTGCATTTCTTTAGCAAAACAGTCTTCTAAAAGGTAGTCTTTTCAGTGTATACGAACTGTAAGATAATGAGGAAGAAGATACGACAATAAAGGTATTTAAAGGAGGAAAAGGCCAAGATAATAAAGAGATTGGGAGAATTATGAATGAAAACAAGAAGGTATAACGCATGAAAGCGTCTCTTGTCGGAGCCATGTTACGAGGAAGGGAAGAGAGAGGCGTGGAAAAAAAAAAGGGTTTAAGTCATTCCAAAACGCAGTCCTTTAAGTATATATATACATACACTAAGACAACAAGGAGGAAGAGGATAAGATAAAAAAGATATTTAGTATGCAAACGGCAAGAGAAGGGCGCATGAAAGCGCCTCTTGTACGAAATATGTTACGGAGCAGGAACGGAAGGGTGGGAAAAGGTATGAGTCTAGGCGAAGAACACCTGCGGGTGGACACCTGTTCATCGATCGAGAGAACATGGTGACTCATGAACTCAGTGTCGGTATACGCAAGGAGAAAGAACGTATACGGCCGTAATGGAGTCATGAGCGTAATAGTGTGCATGACCCGTTCGTAGACGTTCCTACAAAGGAATATGGACGCATCAAGTATAGACGCATCGCGAGAATAGACGTTACTGTACGGTCTATTATAACACGATAGACGAATCATGCACATGGGCCTACCACGTTCATAGACTCCACTGTATAAATGATAGAACAATAGATGCCGCTCACCAGACGATAGACCTAACCAAGGCCCGTTAAAAGACACTACTGTACAAACGATAGATCTATCCCGTAAATAAAGGTTACTGTACGGACGATAGAACAATAGACGCCACTGTACGAACGATCGATCTATACCGTAAACAGAGGTCACTGTACGGACGATAGAACAATAGACGCTACTGTACGAACGATAGACCTATCCCATGCATAGACGCTACCGTACGGACGATAAACCTATACCATGCATAGACGCTACTGTACGGACAAAAGACTTATCCCGTGCACAGACGCTACTGTACGGACGATAGAATGATAGATGCAACATCTATCGAACCAGCGACTTGGAGGCAAGAACTAAAGAATGCTTGGAGCTTCCCGTGTGCAGACGAGAACACGACAATAAAATCAACATTGCTGACAATGCTCCTCTCTCTCTCTCTCTCTCTCTCTCTCTCTCTCTCTCTCTCACTGAGACTTTCATGTCTATGTTTAAGAACTCTAGACTCTATATCCGACCTCTATCCTCTAGAGCACTAGAAAACACACAAGTATATATTTATATTTCAGCGTCACCAAAGACTAAAGGACGTCATAAACATAGGTCTAGGGATGATTCATTTATTATTATTTATCTATTATTTATTTATGTATTTTATTCCATCTGAAATCAAGCCGATTTGGCCTAAATAGGTCAATAGATCTCCTTACGTACAGTAAGGTAAAAATTAACAATAAATTGTATTGATAATAATTCACGATACATGTTCATTATGAAGACGATAGAATTCACAGGAAATAGAGTCTAAATCATTTATTAAAAACCGGATATACCGGAATAAATTAAGACTAATATCAACACCATACTAAAACTGATCTGCGATGACGGATCTACGATGAAATCATTTACTGAATAAAATTTTATTAAAGATATATATATATATATATATATATATATATATATATATATATATATATATATATATATATATATGTGTGTGTGTGTGTGTGTGTGTGTGTGCGTGCATGTGTGTGTGTGTGTGTATGTACATAACTGTTACACACACACACACACACACAAAACAGAAAGACCGAAAACGGTACGTTCCAAAGCGAGTGAATTCTCACATCAATTCTATATAACAAATGGCATCGACCGTTTGTAACGTCTATAACTAAAAAAAAAAAAATAATAAAAGAAATAATAATACACAACGGTATTTTGTGAAGATATGTGTGTGTATGTTTGTGCGTGTGTTAATACTATAAAAATCAGAATAAAACTTAAAACTCGATAAGTTTATATATGTTAAGAATTTCAAAATTATCACAGAGATTACGAGTCCAGTTCTAAATTATGCTATATAATATAAATTATATTATATATAAATAAAGTTTTCTCATCACAATATCGAACAGTGCACCGCCAGATCGATTATTCGAACAGTTAACACTCGATACACACGACCAATGTGAGAATTCAACTGGTATACAGAACAAAAATACACCTGTGTATACTTGTGTATTCGCTCCGGCGTAAGTTCGTTCTAAACACCACAAGCTTCACGCGACAACTGTTGACTTGAGGCAGGGTGGTTGTAGGAGGAGTGTTGGCTACTGAGTTGGGGGAGGGAGGGAGGGAGGGTGTTGGAGACAGTCTCTTCCATCCTTCCTCCATCGCCAACACAAATAATTTATTAGCGCGGAACGCCTATTTACGCATCCTTACGAAGGAAGACGTTAAGTCTACGTATAGATGCACATTATCGCTCCGCCATTAGCCACCGGAGAATTGTTGGAGCGTTGGAGAGAACTGCTGGTGTTGTAAATTCACGCACAGAAGCTCCTTGTTTTTCCCGGCTTCTCCAACAGTACTCCGCCTCCAACACTCCAACACATATAATTTTAGTTAGCGGGAAAAACGTATAATGAGCCTGACGCAAATAGACCGAAGTTAAGTCTAACGTTCAGTTTCAAAACCTCATTTTCGTTTCTCCATGAGCGAATCTCGGCCTGAGATATTGATGATAATTGCTTTATTTATTCCTTTATTGCTCTACTTATCTACTTTTTTCAGTCTCTCTTATCTCAAACGCTTCGTTCTCTTATCTCTCCCGTTATCACTCGAGCCAAGTACGTATAGTGAGTCATTCGCTATCAAGGTGAATAAGCAATTACTTATGTTACGCAGACCTACAGGTCAGAGATTAGGAGGATCATTTAAGCCTCTAATAGCAATAAGTATAAGATTTAAGTCTTTAAAAATATAGGAATATCGATCGATATAGAATAGGTATAAAGACGAATATATTATATATGACATAAATAAATCGATATTGGGGTTAATCAGTCCTTACGTATGTTGTTAATTCGCTATGGTAAATATATAATATGATATATATAATATTATATATTATATAACTAATATTATAAATATTAATATATATATATAAATATATATTATAAATTATATAAATATATTAGATTATATATATTAGTATAACTCATTATTATATATATACTATATCTACATCAATCCTACAAGCAACTGACTATGACTATCTCTAAACCATTTAATCTAATCCTATAAACACTGCTAATGTGTTGCTACCACTAAGCATTCCTATACAAATCTATAGGACTATAGTACCATAGTACTACACATAACTCATCCTGGCGGTCTGAATCGTGTGCTTTTGTAAACTAAATACAACTTAAATAATATATAGCAGATTTAGGAGGTCAGGTCACTTCAATCTTAATTAAAAAAAAGGATAGGTATAGGTCTAAGGTGTAGTACCAACTCTTAACTTATTCCAAGGCCAGGAGTTTAAAAATATATTCATTATATGGCTTTGACATAGAGCGCTTACCCGCGCGAGAAGCCTTAACTGTGCTATTATGAAGCCAAGGTAACTTACTAATCATCTACAGAGAGAGAGAGAGAGAGAGAGGGTGTTTTTCCCTTTTCCAAATGACTGGAGTAAACCGTCGTAATGATCTCGTGAGAAAAAGAAGGGAAAAGGTGAAGAGAGAGAGAGAGAGAGAGAGAGAGAGACCAAGGTCACCTTAAGGGAAACGTCATATGTGCGCACAGTGGTGTTTTGACAAACTCTTAGCAGTTTGCAAATATCCTTTCCAACAGTTCCTGTTCCAACCTCTCGCTCGGTTTCAAGCGTAGTTTTATTATTATTATTATTATTATTATTAAGAAGATGAAACCTATTCATATAGAACAACCCTATAAGGTCGACTGGCTTTAAATTTTTATTATTATTATTATTATTATTATTATTATTATTATTATTATTATTATTATTATTATTATTATTATTATTATTCGTATGAAACACGCCCACCAATTGAAGCTTCCAAAGAATATTACAGAATTCATTTGAAAGAAGTAACAAAAGATAACAGGAAATGCAGAAAAGAAGAGATCAGTTATTACAAAAAAATAATAATAAATCAAACTGAAAAATGAAAAGATAAAACTGTAAATATATCATTAAAACCCTCTAATATCCAACAATAAAATAAATCATTCATTTGTCCACCTTTGACGTAATTTTAAAGTTTTGAAACACCAATGTAGTTATGCTTAAAAACATTCCAGTCGTGAAACGTCAATTAATTGTATTTGCATTCCTGAAGTGGATTTGTATATTTCAATTAATAAAGACTCGTGTTTCCACTCGATCTTCTTCTGCAAGTTTTCCTAGAAGTTGTACAATGTAAACAGAGATCTTCCTCGCATTCGTAAACAGTCGTCTCCACTTACAACCAGATACAGTAAACATGACAGGTAAGATTGGAATATATTGATTGATAGAGAGAGAGAGAGAGAGAGAGAGAGAGAGAGAGAGAGAGAGAGAGAGAGAATACTCCATACCCTAGACTGGAGTCAGCAAGCATGAAAACAAATAGAAAATGAGAAACAATACGACAATACTCCATATCCAGGCGTATATGAACAAAATAACAGAAAACCTAAGAAACAACACTCATGGCCCTGGATTTTATATGAGAAACAACACTCCTTACCCTGGATTTGATCAAAATAAAACAAAAAGGAGAAACAACACTACAAACCCTGGATTTGATAAACAAAAACAATGAAAAAATTAGAAACAACATTCCTTACCCTGGATTTTATCAACAAAAACCAAAAAAATTAGAAACAACACTCCTTACCCTGGATTTTATCAACAAAACAAAAACAAAAACAAAGAAAAATGAGAAACAACACTCCATAAACTGGATTTGATAAACAAAAACAAAGAAAAATGAGAAACAACACTCCATAACCTGGATTTGATCAACAAAAACAAAAGAAAAATGAGAAACAACACTCCATACCTTGCAAGGCGTCCATCGAATCTGAAGTGACCCCAGCAGCAGCAGCAGTAGAGGCGACGCCGCCCTTGGATTTCCTCCAAGGGGGCTCTTGCAAAAACCCGGAAGCCGTTGGAATCCTCGAAGTACTTTCCCCGGGGGGAATCCTCGAAGTATCGCCCCCTGGGGAGGAGAGACTCCGGTGGGAGAAGACCATCTTCGCCTGGATGAAACTGGGGGAGGGGGAGATGCTGTTGTCTGAGTATTTCCTCGGAGGGGGCTCCTTCACAGGCTTGCTATTCCACCAGGCGGGTGCTCCCTGTAGACTGGACAGGCTGGAAGGCGCAGACGAGTCGCCTGGAAGAGAGGAAAGAAAGAGGAGATCGTTTGTGAGCCTGGAATTTTGTAGCAAGATTCAAAATGAACCAATTAAAATGCTGTTCATGAGGACATACCAGCATTTAAAGGCTATGGACATACCAAAACTTCAAAGCTAGGACATCCAACACTTGAAATCTATGGACATCCAAAACTTAAAGCTATGACATCAAAAACTTAAAAAGCTAAATGTACATCCAAAACAAAGCTACTTGATCAAACTTAAAAGTAGGACATCCAACTTAAAAGCTAGACATCCCACTTAAAAAGCTAGGATCAAACACTTGAAATCTATGGACATCCCAAAACTTCAAAGCTATGGACATCTAACACTTAAAAGCTATGGACATCCCAAAACTTCAAAGCTATGGACATCCAACACTTCAAAGCTATGGACATCCCAAAACTTCAAAGCTATGGACCGCCAACACTGGAAACTCATCTGAGTCAATATTCAAATTTTACAAAAATCTTAAAACACATTTTTTCCAGTGAAGGGATACCCATTTTTAATATACCCATTTTTATTAATGTGATGGCATTTTTTCGAAATTTTTTCTTATCGTTCAGCTTTTAATGCTCGCAATACACAGTGAGGCTTTGCATACATAGCAAAATTTGAATTTGAAATAGATGCAACCTTTAAATGCAGTACTCAGAGTTTTTAATATTCAACAATCAACTAAGCTGTGCAATTCAATACAAACTACAATTCTATATATGCATATACAACAAAAATCATCACAATTATAGGTATTAAATACTGATAAAATATAGCGGTGTCATTATTATTGGAAATACTTTTAAAAAATCATTTTTATCTTTCTACATTTATACTTTTTAAAATCAAAATGTTACTAAAGACAATGATAAACAGTTGAATTTAAACTTTTTTCTATGACATTCTGTTTCCATTAATTCAGATTTCATTGTTAATTTCATGACCATAAAAATCGATTGGCTTCCTCTCTGGAAACTAGTTAAGGAAGCGAGTATCTACAACGAACCTAGAAACGAAAATGGTAAAGGAACTATTATTATATCCAAAAATACTCTGGCTTGCGTCACTGCAGTTGACAAGCTAAAGATGTTTACAAAGGCATCCTTATAAGTGACACAAAATAGGTTCGTAAGGAAAATATAAACTGGAAGTTGGGAAGGCTTTTTAGTTACTTGGTCAAAACAAACATGCGTGAGGGAGAAAAATATAAAAGCAAACATTATAAAAAGCATTGCAAACTAGTCGGCCGAATGGCTGTAAATAAAAATAAAAAGCTAGTGATTTGAAAAGCATAACTATATTTGATTTTCTTTTATTAAAAGATCGTTTTCACTCTAAAAGTCACTGTCCCTTCCTTCTAAAATTTTAAATCACTAGTTGTTAATCACAAGTACCACGACCTTTTGCCAATTTTCTTGAAAATTCCATATGAAGACCCTTCAACTTTTGGTCTGTTTTTGTGATAATCCCATTCTGGTCCTCCAACTTTTGGTCAGTTTTAATTTTAAAAATCCCATACAAAACCCCAGACCGTTTAACCATTCTAAATTTTAAAATTCCCATACAGATCCCCCAACTTTTGGCTAATTTTTAAATAAATTTTATAAGAGCGATCCTAACTCTTGACAAATTTTTATGAAAATACCATATGAGGGCCCCCAACTTTTGACCAGTATTTATGAAAATTAAATTTTTACCCATTTTCATGAAAATAATCCTATACAAGGCCAACCACGCCACACCCCACATCATTGGTTAATTTTCATGAACATTTTCTTATAACAAGGGCCCCCTAGTTTCTGCCAATCTTTATGAAAAAAATTCCTATACAAAGTCCTCCAAGTTTTTGTTGATTTTCCATAACAAAAATCCTAATTTTCATGAAAAACAATCCTATACACACAAACATAGTCAGCCAAACATCCCCATTTAAAACCAAGACCTTCCTGAAGGAGAGAGAGAGGTCCTTCTCCTCCTCCTTTTCCTCCTCCTCCTCCTCTTCCTCCTACTAACTTGTGCTTCCTCCTGCCCTGCTGGCGAGTATAGGGAGCGAGGTCTTCCGTCCCATCACCACCTCCTTCCTCCTCCGCTCATCTTGACTGGTGTCGCCCTCGGAGAGGTCGTCCTCGGGCTCCTCCCTCGAGATGGAGCGGATTATCTTGGAGGGGGAGGTCTTGGAGGGCGAATACGCTGTCCTCGGGTACTCGCGGCGCCCTGGGTAAGGACTGCCTCCTCTCGGAGTAGAGTCTCCTGAGGGAGGGGTTGGAAGGGGGGATCAAATCAAATGAAAGAGCTACAAGGTATTAAAAGCAGATTGTCCAACGATCATAGGCCTATGCAGTCCTAAAGGGCATAGGCCTATATTGTCCTAAGAGCATAGTCCTATACTGTCCCAAGACCATAGGCCTATGTTGCCCTAAGAGCATAGGCCTATAGGATACTGTCCCACAATGATAATTCTGCATGTCATCTCTTCGTCTTTTCTAGAGGTCATCTTTTCATATCAGTTGATACATGTTGTGTTTAATTAGATACAATATCATCAAAATAATTTAAAACACGAAATTTATTATAAATTTTATTAGGATTTCTTCTAATCCTAATCTAAGAACGAAGATATTTAGTTTATTAGTTAAACAATATCGAAAAAAATTACCTCTGTTTTTGCAACGTACCCAAAATAAGACTGTGCTCTCAACAGTGATATTCCCAATAAGGTCATGAATTACAGGGAATAAATTAAATACTGAAGATTATGCTTTACAAAAAAAAAAAAATAATAATATTCAATGTCCCATCATGAAAAATACATGCAAATAAAACATAACATTGTAGAAAGCAAACGCAAACAAACATTACTAACACAGAAATTTAAAGATTTCCTTAGAGTCGTTTCTTAGGGTGGTATTGTAGTATAAATCTTAAAAAAAAAAAAAAAAAAAAAAAAAAAAAAAAAAAAAAAAGCTATACTACAATGAATATCAAATGATAATCGTCCCATCATGAAAAATTTAACAAATAAAACAAAAAAACTGTGTTGGAAACAAAGACACAAAGCCAATTTACACTTGAATACTTTAAATGTATGAGGGAAAGAAGGGCCTACAGCAAATAAAACAAAAACTGAAAACGAAAACAAAGAAAATTTACACTTTTATACCTAAAGGATTATGAGGGAAAGAAGGACCTATACATACCTGTCAGAGAGTCCTCGGAGTAGGTAGACCCTAGGCTCGTGTTGCTGAGACTCTGAGTCAACGGACGATGGTAGCTGTTGTCCAGGTCTTTCAAAAACAGCAGATTCTCCTTCTCGAAGTCACTCAGCTCTCTCCCAGCAGCCCCGCCGCCACCCTCGTCTGCAGGAGAGGGCTCGGTGCTCCCTGGGTAGGACGTCCTCCCACAAGGACGGCTGTAACCGTTGGCGTAAGGACTCTCCTCGGAAGCCTGCAAGATTTGGCCGAGGCTGATGCTGCGTCTGTAACGAGATGAGGACCCTGACGAAGAGGACGCCTTTGGTTTACTGCTAATTCCTCCTCCTCCTCCTCCTCCGTCGTCATGGTCGTCCTGCCTGATGTATCCCCTCGAGTCCCTCGAGAGGGAGAGCTTCGGCAGGAGGAGGAGGTCGTCTCTGTGGGGCGGTCTTCGTTTCGTGAAGGTGGAGGAAGATGAGCTGGTGCTACCAGTTGTATTGCCGTGTGGACATGTGCAAGTCAGCCCTGAAGGAGAGTCCTGAAAAGAAAACGGAACCTTATTAGAGAAAACGTTATAATTTTAAGCACTAACTTATCTATATTGACTCTTGACTCTTTCTCATAACGGTACGGTATATATTCTATTGGTTTTCCACTTCACCGGGTTTAAAAAAACAAGCCTTGCCCTTTATACAAATTAAATATGTAATAAAATTTCAACAAATTAAGTCAAATTCAACCTTTATACAAATTAAATATGCAATAAAATTTCAACAAATTATGTCAAATTCATCCTATTAACCTTTAAATTATTTAAAACTAATTTATTTATTTTGACTCTTGGCCAGTTCTCGTTCGGTGGTGAAATGTATCCAAGTATCTCACTTCACAGAATAGAACACAAGCTTTTTCTTGCGACATAAATCGCATACTTTCTCAATAAATGACGGCAAATTCAACATATTAGCTTCCAGAAGACAATGCTGCAATTTTAAGATACTTAGGCCTTTAGTAGTTCAATTTTTCTGACCTGTGACCTATAGGCCTATGGAGTGATTTCAGGCTTTGACAAGAAAAATAGACATTGAAATCTAAAACACAAGGACATCCTCTCTCTCTCTCTCTCTCTCTCTCTCTCTCTCTCTCGTCACACACACACAAACGTCCCGAAAAATCAGTATTTAAAATGCAAAAATTCATATCTTACAGATAAAACTAGTCTAACGTCAGATTGACTTACCTTATCCTTATAAAACTTATTTAAATCAAGAGAAAATGACTAAATACAGCCTCCTTATACCACAAAACTGTTTTATTGACACTTCTGACAGAGAGAACATAGGTCTAGAGAACACTAGGCCTAAGTCCAAATATATATAAAAACAAAACTTACGTAGTCAGCAGAATTCCTCCGCTTCCTCGAAGTGAAATATTTCTTTATGGCAATCATTCTGGCGTCAGAATTCGCCTCTCGCGAGAGGGAGGGCTATATGGAAGCTTTTTAGCCCCCCCAAAAGAAGCCAGGGGGCTGAGACTATGGGATATTGGTCTAGAGACAATGGCATTTAGTGTTCACTTGGCACCGGTCCGGCCATAATTCATGTCACGAGCACTTTAGCGAAATATGAGTCTGTCTTTGGAATTATATTTGAAAGGGAATGTATACTCTTTCCCAAAGTGTATATAGTAAATATATTTCTAGAAAACAAGAGAAATTGTTTAAAATAGGAGTTATATGTTACCAACAGAATTCAAATTCGTTTCCTTAGAAAGGTTCAGTTTAGTTCCACTTGCATAAAAAAATATAACATATATTTCACCCGTTTTTATAAAAAGTATTCCACTAGTTTTATATAAAAAATATTCCACCTTGCACTGCAAGTATTCTACTTGTAAAAAAAAGGTATTCTCAGGTTGTACAAAATCTATTGTATACCTGTTGTATAAAGAGTATTCCACTTGTATTAAAAAAAATTGTTCTACGAGTTGTATAGAAAAAAAAATTCCACTGGTTGTTTGATAAGTATTATGCTTGTATAAAAAAGTAATTCACTGGTTGTACATGCTACTTATATAAATAATATTATACTCAAAACATTTTCAGTAACATAAAATATAATAAATTATTTGAATTTCCTGTTTGACCCCTGACCTCTGCAAATGCCGGTGACCTTGTCTTAGAGAGGTGTTATTTCGCATAATTCTTTAACATTTAAGAATGAAGTGTGTACATAAAATATCGTATTTATTAAGATCCACTCTGTTGACTCGGCTATTTCTTTATATGGTGCTCATTCTTGACAACACGTCAGATTACGGGTGTCTCAGCCTAATGCAGGCAACGCGCAGGCACCTCGTAGTTAAAAACAAAATACGATCGCCGTCTAAAACTTGGAACTAATTGGCTCTTCATTGTTGTCTAAGGAGGAGTGATTGATCGCATGCACTGTGCACTTCAAGGGAAGAGAGAGAGAGAGAGAGAGAGAGAGAGAGAAGAGAGATTCCTTCCCCCTGGGCTCTACTAAAGCCGAAACGAATATCCATTTTTCTACCTGTTTTTCCTGATGATTCCAAATTAGTCCCTAGTGGAGGATGGCAGAAGGGAGAAGATGAGGAGGAGAGGATGAGAGAGAGGAAAGGAGCGAGAGAGAGAAGAGACGGAGGAATGAGGAGAGAAGATGCTTTTGGAGGCCTTATTGCAATTGGCGAAGAGGAAGGAGGGTGGGGAAGCTGATGTAAGCCTAGGCACAAGAACAAGATACCCACAGATTCTGTACAAATAAAGACAAGGATACGATAACCCGGTCTTATCAAAGTTTCGAGAAATAATAGGAGAAGGAAGCCTCCACTAACTAAGAGAAGGGGAGTCCTATTATGCCGAGGTATCCTTCAAGGTAGGAGAAGGAGATTCCTATTAAGTCTAGCTATTCTTTTACATGGGAGTCGTCTCGGAGTTTGCTCTCTTGACCCCCAACAGCGATGATGGGAGTTCGTCCGGTTTTGAGGTTACGTAATTACTATCCTCCTCTTCTTCATCTTCTTCCTTTCTTCTTCTTCTTCTTCTTTCCACGACTTAAGAAGATCGCAAACGAAACACGAGACAGATTACGTAGTTTTGAAACGTATGGAAAAAGTGGTGTTTCCAAATTAGAACTGATATCAAATTCGTACGTTTTTATTCTATAAACTAATTATTTAACAAAGATCCATTTACAAAATATATTTTATCACTAGAAAGCTTAAACTGTAATATGACAGAAAATAGAGAACCTGGTATCATTAAAATCAAGCGAAGAAAACGATACAAAAACAGCTTCCACGAACTGAACAACATCCAATGGAGCTTCTCACTATTAAATCCTTAGACCTACTGAATCTCATTTTTTGGAAAAACTATCGTAATGTTAACACGCACGAAAGGGATTTTTTTTTTTTTATTAAAGTACGAACCCTCAAACGAGACAGTAATGGTTGTGTTGATATTGCTAAGAGGATTTTCGGAGCTTAAGGAAAGCACCGAGTAGTTTGCTGTGAAATTTAAGCGTCCTTCTTGGAACTTTTAGAGAAAAATTTAAGTTTCTGGCTTTCAAACCTTATCTTTATATGTTAAATCACTAAAATATAAATCGTTATAGTACCAGATAAGAGTACAAGCAACTTCTGTCATCCCCAAACTCAGGAGGTTTAGAAAATTTTAAAGAAAGATGAAACTTTTCACCGAAAGTACTCTTACCCCTTACGAAGACAACCTCCCTTGGTAGAACTAGACTCATACCTTAAATAAGCAACCGGAATCCTAATACATATCTTAAGAAACCATAGATACGACTAGATTTAATGGCTAAAAGAACTCACTCACATCTTGCAGTTCTGTATATGCGCAAAAAGCAATAACGACTGAAGGTCTGAAACAAATGAACGTACTAATAAGGGGTAACCAGTAGTTCAATAACTTAGCCACTATCACTGTAACTTATTCAATGCCGTTTGTGGCGTCTAATTCAGAGAGCTCGTTTATGTCCAGCTATACATTCAAGTTCGGTGTTTAGAGATTTGCTTAGAGCTTTGTTTAGAGTTTTATAGAGTCTTGCGGCTACAGCAGCGCTTTACATGGAGCCAAAGCCAAATGCGGAGATAAACGGTTGTCTTGCAAATCTTAAAAGTGAGTCTAAAGGATAATCAGTTTTGATGAGGATTAGTCTAGGGCTTGTCTAGGGCGTGACGTGGGGAGATGACGTACGTAAATATAAATCAAACATACATTAAGGACTAAAACATTTGCTAAGTAAAACATGAAAACGGCAAAATAAATTGTAGTTTCTAAAACGCAGACATAGAAAGACAAATATAATGTATGTAAGATCAGCTTCACCGTGGGTAGGTAGGTCTAGCGCGCGATTTGAGCTGGTAACATACCTATATATTGAAACGTTTCTTTAATAAAAACACGTAAAAGGGAAAAATAAATCATAACTTTCCGAAAAAAAAGGACATAGAATGTAGGCTTATATTACTAGAACGTTATTTGATAAAATAACGAATACGTCACATGAATTGTATGCCTACCTTTCAAAAAATATATTGAAACTAATCATAAGCACCAATTTCTTGTCCAATTTCTTGTAATATAAAAAGAAGCATCGTTACTTATGCATCCCTGATGCAAGAAAATAAACATATTTCATAAGGACGCTGAATCACGAAATAAGTTAATTTGCATAAATAACCGAAAACCCAGTTTAGTTATTCACAATAGAGCTGTACAGAACACCAATAAAGCTTGTGTATATTTATTTTGCTATAAGAATACGTTTTATAGATATTTTAAAACAGACTGCCCCTAGAATATGTCTATTTCACAATACCCGGCGTTGATAACCGCATATCCAGTGGAGTGCACGACCAGACATGCGCAACCAAGTATTAGGCCTAATTATAACTACATTACCCCACATAGCGACGGTTATCGAGTTCATAACGTAACATCCGAGTTAATCAAAGCGAAATAACCTACCCAAGGCAGAAGAAGAAACGCACAATTATTCGCTGAAGGTAGAAACGTCTTTTCTCAGAAAGATTTCGCGAACGAGCCATTTTCGTAACCGCCCTTATAAGGCAAGAGAAGGCAGGCACATATCTCACACCAGAACAGGTTGTAGGAGCTTACGAGACGATTATGGGTTGTGGGGTTGTAAGTAGCTTCTTTGTTTGATTGCTGGGTTCCAGTGCATCGCAGTTACAGAGCTACGGTAAAGTTTTTTTTTATTATTTTCCAGGGATATCTCTAGAATAGAATATCTCAAGTTTTCTGGAATATCTCCAGCTCCCTTTTTTTATTGTTGGGTTCCAGTGGACCACTATTACCAAGCTAGAGCAAAGGGTTTTTTCCAGGAATACCTCTGGAATTCTGGAATAGAATATCTCAAGGTTTCTGGAATAGAATATCTCAAGGTTTCTGGAATATCTCAAGCTCCTTTTTTAATTGCTAGGTTCCAGTGCACTACAATTACCAAGATTTAGCAAAGGCTTTTTTTCCAGGAATTCCTCTGGAATTCTGGAATAAAATATCTCAAGGTTTCTGGAATATCTCAAGACTTCTGGAAAATCTTTATCTCCTTTTTTTGATAACTGGGTTCCAGTGAACCACAATTACCAAGCTATAGCCAAGGTTTTTTTTTACAGGAATACCTCTGGAATTCTGGAATAGAATATCTCAAGGTTTCTGGAAAATCTCTATCTCTTTTTTTTTATTGCCGAGTTCCAGTGCACCACAATTACCAAGCTATAGCAAAGGCTTTTTCCAGGATCCAACTGGAATTCTGGAATAGAATATCTCGAGGTTTCTGGAATATCTCAAGGCTTCTAGAATATCTCTAGCTCCTTTTTTTTATTGCTGGGTTCTAGTGCACCACAGTTACAAAGCTATGGCAAAGGATTTTTCCAGGGAGCCCTCTGGGATTCTTGAATAGAATAACTCATGGTTTCTGGGATATCTTTTTTTTTTTTTTTCTTTTTTTTTATTGCTGGGTTCCAGTGCACCACAATTACTAAGGTATAAGCAACGGTTTCTTCAAGGGATACCTCTGGAATTCTGGACCATCTCGAGGTTTCTGGAAGCTTGGTATCTAATCTATGGTAGGTATCTGACCAAGAGAATTATTATTATTATTATTATTATTATTATTATTATTATTATTATCATTATATATTATTATTATTCAGAAGATAAACACCTGATCATATAGGATAAGCCCACCAAAGGGGTCCCTGACTTGAAATTCAAGCTTCCAAAGAATAGTATGGTGTTCATTTGAAAGAAGTTACAGAATGTAACAAGAAATACGGAAAGAAGAGATCAGTTATCAGGAGAGGAAAATAAATTAACAGATTAATAAATAATTAGATAAAAATGCAAGTAAGTTATTAAAATACAAGGGGAATTGTGTAGGGTAGCAAAGGGACGATTCCCAAATCTATAGACAACAAACCGAGATGACATTTCTACACAGAAACACTCAAAAAGTATTACGAATCAGATGTTACCGAAGTTGCGACGCCAGCCAGTTTTAGTAACCCTGAATCAGTCAATCAAATGAAGACGGTACCCAGTTTCGACACGAGGGTACCAATTGGCTCAGGGTGGACACTATAATTATGGCACCATTTTTGGGAAGCCCAGCCGCCCCCCATACCCCGTCAGGCCTCTCCCCTCACAAAAAAAAATTAAGGAAAAACCAACATCAGTAACAAAAGATTCCCCCATCCCCCCCAAAAGCCGCATGAATGAAAAGGGCAATATGCAAATCAGGGAGTACCCCAAGGTGTTCTTTATTCTCCTACTTGGAATTTTTTTTTTGTTTTTTTTTTTAAAGCAAGATAAAAAGATGATAAAAATATAGAACAAAGCAAAATAATTCTAAAAATATATGTAACAAAAAAATAGCGCATGAATATAAAGGGTAATATGCAAATTCTGGGGAGCACACCAAGGTGTTGCTTCATCTCCTGCTTGGATTTTTTTTTATTACAAGCTAAAAAAAAATGTAAACAAATAAACCTGAGTTTATATGACTTAGGATTTTTATAGACAAAAAAAGAAAAATAAACAAAACGTAAACAAAACAATTATCTTCGTCTACAGTTGGATGTTTTTTTTTTTTCTTTCTTTTTGAGCGAATATCTCGGTCACCTGCCAAGCTATAATAAGTTTAGCAGCCAAAGCCGCCCAGGTATGAGGTGCTTTCGAATTATCCAATTGCAGCTATAGAGAGAGAGAGAGAGAGAGAGAGAGAGAGAGAAATGACGTCATGCGTTACTAGACAACTTTTGATGGAAACTGATTAAGAAAACAGGGTACTTTTTTTTTATTGAAGATTAAACTGCCTAAATAAAATACCTTAATATCATCAGCCCTGAGAGACCACAAACCACCGCCAAGGCTGCGTTATACATCAGATCAAAGAGGTCACTAGCTTCTCCCGGCTAAAAATGTAATATATTCCTATCTCCCATAAACCCAGAAATTTATCTATGCATACCTCGCTCTCCCAAATTCCAAAAAAAACAAACAAAATATATATATATGAATAAAAAATCTATCTATACATTCCCCTACTCCCAAATTTCAAATTCATAAAATATCGCAGACTGGAAAAAGCAATGAGAAACAATACTAAGGTTTCCAAGACGCAAAATCGAGAGAGACAATACAGAAACCTCTGCTGACTAATCTAAGTCCAGGGGTTTCTGCAGAGCAGAGCAGAATCTTTTATCATCTTATCCATCTATTTTTTTTTTCCAGAGCAACGACTGATTCATCAGGTAGAAGAAGAAGAAGAATTGGAAGGGGAAAAAGAAGAGGTAGGAGAAGAAAGAGGGGGAGGAGGAGGAGGAGGAGAAGAGGGAGGTCCTCCTTATATAGACAGAACATCAAGTTGGTTCACAGAAGATCTCGGGAGCTAATTCTGAATGGACGGAAAAGGGATCTCGAGGGGTGCCCCTGCTGGGGGTATTATGGGTAGGGGAAGGTGAAGGGGTGTTATCATACCCCCTTCCCCTGTCTCTCTCTCTTCGTTGAAGTGTTTATCATCCTCGCCCAGGGCGCTTCTTTGGGGGGAGATGGGCGCGACTCTTCAGCCGAGGGAGCTAATTTGATTTTGAATAGGGTAGCCTTGTCTGGGATGATATATCTTATTACGAATGAGTCTACTACTTGTTCGAAGCGCGTCGGTGTATGTATGTTCAACACTGTACTTTTATATATATTTATTTATATAATATACTTTTATTATATTTTTTTAATAAATAATAATATCTATATATACTATATCATATATATATATATAAATATATAGATATGTATTTATGTATTTATATATATATATATATATATATATATATAATCACAAAAAATCATAATCATAATCATAATCATAAAAATCATAATCATAATCATAAAAAAAAATACACAAACGAGTCTCACAAACCCCACCCAATCCACCAACTCCCCCACCCCCCGCTCCCCCGCCCCCACCCCAAACCCGCCCCCAAAATTAGAACTGTTCGCTAAAATAACATTCGCAAAATTAAACGCTTTTTGCAATACCGGATTTCCTATGGGCGTTGAGATTAAGAGAATGAGTAAACAAAAAATAAAAAAAATAAAAACTCTTGCTTTCTGTCGAATTCGTCAGGTCCGCATTGCGCCTGCGCAGACTCTCGAGTGTTTGCGCACGCGCAGGACATGCTCCGCTTAATAATTAAGTGTATTTTTAATGTTAATGATAAGTAAGTTATTGTCTGCTTATTAGATCAACTTTGAGAAAGTATTATTATTATTATTATTATTATTATTATTATTATTATTATTATTATTATTATTATTATTATTATTATAGCTGGAAGTAACCCCTGTTTTAAACATGTTTTATTATAATTAATTACTGCCTCAGCTGCGTTAATTAGAAAAATAGAGAAAAACCTTTATAAAATTAACGCAGCCGAGGCAACAATTACTTTTAATAAAATATTATTATTATTATTATTATTATTATTATTATTATTATATTATTATTAATTATTATTATTATTATTATTATTAAAGAACTTTCCCCAAATACGCCCTTTTTTCCACACTTTTACCGTACATTAGTCAATTTGCTCTTTAACTTCACTGGCGTCCCATAGGGTAGGCTACCCATCCCTATCCTAATTTCATGCCATCTCCTTCAGGTAGCTGAGGACGGCCATTACCTGTCAGGTAAACTTTGAGTACCACAGCTTACGATGACTTCGAGTTATAACTCAGACTTCAGGTTATTATAAAGCTCTCTCTCTCTCTCTCTCTCTCTCTCTCAAAACATGAGTGCTAGTTTTGACAGCTCCATATCTATATATTATCTGATGGTATGACAAATTATTCTCTCTCTCTCTCTCTCTCTCTCTCTCTCTCTCTCTCTCTTCTCTCTCTCTCTCTCCCTGTCCTTTATCCTTTCATGAGTATTTATGCAACTCTGAGAGGAGAGAGAGAGAGAGAGAGAGAGAGAGAGAGAGAGAATAATTTGTCTCACCAATCGAATAACATAGATATAGAGCTGTCAAAACTAGCACTCATGTTTTGAGAGAGAGAGAGAGAGAATGAATGATCCTTCCAACAAAGAAGGTTCAGCATTGTCCTCCCTCCTTCGTAGGATAAGAACGTCTCTCACAGATAGATCCTTCGCGGCCTGGCCCCGGGATCCTTCGCGTTAGATAACCTGTAACCTTTGAAGAACAAAAAATAAATAGGAAAAAAAAAAAATCCTTCCAGAGGCCTTCGGGAGAGAAAAAAAAAATAAGCGGTTTCCACTTGGCTTAAGACAAGGATTGGATTTAGCCTGTCCTCTGAAATTCATTTTTCAGAGAGAGAGAGAGAGAGCATGTCATTGGTAACTTTTGAGAGAGAGAGAGAGAGAGAGAGAGAGAGAGAGAGAGCATGTCTTTGGTAACTTTTGAGAGAGAGAGAGAGAGAGAGAGAGAGAGAGAGAGAGAGAATGTCTTTGTAACTTTTGAGAGAGAGAGAGAGAGAGAGAGAGAGCGAGATAGAGAGCATCTTTGGTAACTTTTGAGAGAGAGAGAGAGAGAGAGAACATGTCTTTGGTAACTTATTTTTCAGAGAGAGAGAGAGAGAGAGAGAGACTGTCTTCTGTAACTATTTTTTTCAGAGAGAGAGAGAGAGAGAGACAGAGACAGAGCACACAGAGACAGAGAGAGAGTGAGAGCCTGTCTTTGGTAACTTATTTTTCAGAGAGAGAGAGAGAGAGAGACAGAACAGACAGACAGACGAGACAGAGACAGAGAGATACAGAGACCAGAGACAGAGACAGAGAGAGAGTGAGAGCCTGTCTTTGGTAACTTATCTTTCTGAGAGAGAGAGAGAGAGAGAGAGAGAGAGCCTGTTTTTGGTAACTTATTTTTCTGGAGAGAGAGAGAGAGAGAGAGAGAGAGAGAGAGAAAGAGAGACGAAGAGCCTGTCTTTGGGGGGACTTATTTTTCTGAGAGAGCGAGAGAGAGAGCATGTCTTTGGTAACTTTTTTGAGAGAGAGAGAGAGATGAGGGGAGAGAGAGAGAAGAGAGAGGAGAGAGGGAGTGGAGAGAGAGGAGAAAGAGCCTTTCTTTGGTAACTTATTTTTTTCAGAGAGAGAGAGAGAGAGAGAGAGCCTTTCTTTGGTAACTTATTTTTCAGAGAGAGAGAGAGAGAGAGAGAGAGAGAGAGAGAGCCTGTCTATGGAACTATTTTTCAGTATTTTTAGAGAGAGAGAGAGAGAGAGAGAGAGAGAGAGAGAGCATGTCTTTGGTGACTTATTTTCAGAGAGAGAGAGAGAGAGAGAGAAGTTTGTCTTCGGTAACTTATTTTTCTTTGTAGGACTTTCTAGATTCATCAAAGTCATTATCCTCACAATGATTTGGGTACTAATATTAAACTTCCTCCTTCCCTCAGAGGTGGCGCCGCAGGAGAGAGAGAGAGAGAGAGAGAGAGAGAGAGAGAGAGAGAGGGGGGGGGGATGGAGGGGGGGGGGGTGAGGGGGGGCGCTTGCTTACCTTTAACAGCAGCATCTTGTAAAACCAGTTCGTGGTTCTTACAGTCAAACCACCAAGGGTCTTGCAATCTTGTACAATACAATGAGGGTTCCTAGCGCACCACCCACCGCCCACCACCACCCACCGCCCACTATCGCCTTCCATCCCCCTCTCTCTCTCAGCTTCTACAACCCCAACAACAAAAAATGGAGATAGTTGATTAGAATCGTGTTCTGGACCTGTGCTTCTCTCTCTCATTATTAAAGGTTGTCTGCGGTCTTCGGTAACGCTGCAGAATGTGAAGAAGTAAATCCACTTTTTCAGAAACCAATTTTTGAAGAAAAAATTTTACGCAGAATGTCATGAATAGTTAAAAATAGGAATGACAGCCTCCTATCATATCCCGGCTGAAATTAAAAGAAGATCCACAT
This sequence comes from Macrobrachium nipponense, assembly GCF_015104395.2. Classification (NCBI taxonomy): domain Eukaryota; kingdom Metazoa; phylum Arthropoda; class Malacostraca; order Decapoda; family Palaemonidae; genus Macrobrachium; species Macrobrachium nipponense. The sequence goes on from NC_087204.1 coordinate 101,458,777, forward strand.
CGAAATCAGTAGAGAAATGGCAGGACATTCGCAGGAAAGAGATAAGAATCCTATCCATATGGAACAAGACCACCAAAGGGGCCATTGACTTGAAATTCAAGCTTCCAAAGAATATTATGGTGTTCATCCGAAAGAAGTAACAGAAGGTAAAGGGAAATACAGATAGAAGAGACCACTTAAGGAGATTTGTATTAGGGTCTTAATGCATTGCATCCTCGCTCAAACTTTTGAAAGTTCCAGAAGTTCCAGTTACACGACATCTTCAGGGAGACTGGAACGCAGTCCAGCGGTGTGAAGAGGAATAAAGGACCTCTGGAACTGGGAGAATCAGTGAATCTGGTTGCTCTAGGCAGATAAAGAGGATCAGGAATCAATCGTGAATGTGAAAGATCTCTGTTAAAATACGACTTAGGAAAAATTGACGAAGGGGAGACCATACGTCGATGGTTCAAACCATAACTGCTACTATTAATTAAAGAATAAAAACCAACCGCCACGAACCGCTTAATCAGAGAGAGATAAATCTCTGACAGGAGCTGATATCAACACCGGAGAGCAATATTCTGGTAAAGGAAGGACGAAAGAACTATTCCAGGTTGCACTTATGAAGAGCGATTAGAGTATCGACAGCTGATGGTCATTTGGATCCTTGCCAATTATTAGGAAATCTTTGTAATGAAAGAGATGATTTTTTATTTTTTCACCTAAAATTCGAACCATTCACAATTCCCAAACCGTTTTATCCTGCAAAAGCGTCCCGTTGAATTGCTATAAACGGTTCTTACCAGGACTTAACGAAAAACAGTTAACAAGTACCTACCTTTTTTTTCGCGTCAATGAGACGTTACCTTGTACACCTGACCTCATCACCCCCCAACTCCACCCCCGCAGAGCCCAAACGCCCCTCCTTATTAAGGTACCTCCTCCGGTCTTCCTCCTGTCTTCCTTCTTTTTTTCCCTTCCCTTAACCCCTCCCACCCCCGACCCCGCAAAAAAAAAAAAAAAAAAAAAAATGCATTTTGGCGTTTCTCGCCAAAATGGCCAACCTTACAAGGCATACCTGATATATAGCAAGTCACAGGCATGTCAAGAGGTAGGGTCAACTTGAATTATGGCCAAGGGGCCGCGGCAATCTTTGTACTTTTTCGGGGATGCTCTCGTAAACTCCTGTTAACACTTACATAAGGTTTAAGTACTTATATTTACATCAGTCAAGAGATTTACTTAATCCCCGGTGCTTTTATCGAAAATATTATAGGTTCATTTATGCGTTTACGTTGGCGCGTTGCTCGCGAAAGAACTTTTATTTGACGAGACATTTAAGTAGCGTTTAGCAGCAGTCTTGGGTTCGATACCGTTGTTGGAAAGACATTAATTTAGCGTTCAGCTACCTAAGGCTGACTGTCCTGGGATCGATCTCGATGTGGGGTGTTGACGTTTAATTTCTATAAAGCAAGTGGCTGTGCGTTGATAATTTAAAAAAAAAAGGAATGAAAATGAAATAAAGTATTTATTAGAAGTTAAGAAATTAGTGATAAATAAATTCCAAGTTGATAAATAGATATTGTTTCCATCAGTTAAGATGAAAACAAAGACACTATGAAATAATCTTTAAATAAAAAAATACAAAATATTTAAAAGATCCCATCTCCTGATTTTATATCTGGTAAAGTAATGACCTAAAAACCGAATAAGTGAAGCGTTAAGTAACAATGATTTAATGGTCATAATTGGAAATAAGCTATATATATATATATAATATATATATATATATATATATATATATATATATATGCATATATTATAATATATGTGTATATATACATATATTATATACATATATATTTACATATAGATATATACATATATATATGTGTTATATATATACATATATATATATTATACATATAATACATATATATATATATATATATATATATATATATATATATATGATATATATATATTGTATATATAATTACTATTCAGAAGATGGAACAAGCCCACTACAGGGGCCGCTGACTTAAAATTCAAAAACTTCCAAAGAATACTGTGGTGTTCATCAGAAAGAAGTGACAGAAGGTAGAGAGGGAAATGCAGGAAGAAGAGATCACTTAATAAAAGGGGAAAACAAACAAACAGATAAATAAATAAATAAATAAATAAATAAAAATTTAAGTAAATTATAAAAATGCAATGACAACCATATTTTGGCAGCAAATCACTGCATGTTCACTTGAACTTCTGTGGTGGAGGAAGAGGAGGAGGAGGAATAAAGGACCCCAGAAACTAATACATAACTCCCTAATGCCCTCCATTTCACTCTCGTAAGATTAATAAAACAAAAAATCAAATCCCTAAATCAGATCTCTTCACTTTCACCTCCAAGAATCGCCGCCACGAGCCATCATTATCTCCGGAGCCAACCTCTCATTAAACTGGGCCATTCCAGACCCGCGCCTCGGACATAAGAGGTTCTCGGACGGCCCGGGTGACAGCAGCGGAGCCAACGCCGAGGTCCAATTAACTCGGAGATCCCCCGAGTCTTCGGGGAACCTACCAGGTATACTTGATTGCGGGAGTCGAAATTTGTAAAATTCGAAGGGTCAAGAAAACTGGATTTGCCAACTTACATTGATAGTTATCTGGGTATCTCGCTCTCTCTCTCTCTCTCTCTCTATCTCTTCTCTCTCTTGTAAATATATACAGAGAGAGAGAGAGAGGAGAGAGAGAGAGAGAGAGAAGGATCTAGATAACTGGCAAAAGAGAGATAGATAATTAGCGAGAGAGAGAGATAACTGGTAAGAGACAGATGGATAATTAGCAATAGAGAGAGAGAGAGAGAGAGATAACTGGCAAAAGAGAGAGATAGATAGCGAGGAGAGAGAGGAGAGAAGAACGAGAGAGAGAGAGAGAGAGAGAGAGAGAGAGAGAGACGACTAACTAACAAATCACTTCACTAAACACGACAACTAGAAATTGCTGCCTTATATTGAAAGTATCGAGTCTGTTCGATACACTTGAACACAATTAATTCCACACTGAGAGAGAGAGAGAGAGAGAGAGAGAGAGAGAGAGAGAGAGAGAGAGAACTGACACACAGGGTGGCCTACTGATTAACAATAGGGCAGCTTCAGAGTAGCAATAATTTATTTCATCAGTCACTTTGCAGTCGACTTGAGTCTTCAATTATATAGACAAGAAGAGGACGCTGACTTCGACCATTTAAGGCTTCGTTCGTCTTCCTCGTGCATGCAAGAGAGAGAGAGAGAGAGAGAGAGAGAGAGAGAGAGAGACTAACACTCACCTACCATTCGAAAACTTAATGATTACGAATAACAAAAGTATAACCGTTAGAAATAGGACTATGTAGTTACTCTAAAAAAGATCTATATCAGTACGTACGCACATATACACGAACACACACACACACGAATACACGCACATTTACACACACGAAACTATAACGGTTAAAGGGAGGAGCCACTATATTCCAAAAAAGAGACGGTACTCTATCAGACAAGATATATGTCTGCAAACTACGTACACCTCACCTAATTGGTGTCTATGCCCGTGTAATTGTCTCTCTCTGCTTCTAATGAGATTCGTCTAGTGATATGTGAGTATCATCTATCTATCTATCTATCTATCTATCTTTATCTCTCTTATCACTATCTATCTATATATATATATATAGTTTATATATATATATATATATTATATATATATATATATATATATATTCAGCTTACATCATGTCCAGGAAATATGCAAATAGTGTTTCATTTAACTAAAATATTAATAAATTGCAAATTAACAATTTGCACAAATTTGTACCTAACCCTAAGTACATGACCATATGCAAATGAATATCAACTCACTGAACAACCTATTAGGCCTATGTACAGCTATGTACGTAATGTGCGTACTTGTACTACGTATGCAAAATACAATTACCCACTCTCCGTAATGAAATGAATATAAACATGTGTAAAAATTAGAACCTAAACATCCAGCAGTAACTGTGCGTAGAATGCAAATCGGGTTCGTCCTTGCAAGCAAACGAAGACTAACCACTTTAAAACCGTCTACTATATTGCAGCGTTCCTATCTCTGCGAAATGAAGGATGGGAGGAGGTTAGGTCTCATTGACTAACAGCACCACACCTGTCAGCTGACGACCAGAGGAATAAATTCTCAAAAGACTCCAAAGCCTTATACGGTGACAGACAGCAATGATACTTCATCCATTGCCTGGCAAGATGAGGAAATGTTTTCAACTCTACTACGTCTGGTTTGATGGCGAACAAGTGTGTACTGATATATATATATATATATATATATATATATATATATATATATATATATATATAATATATATATATATATATATATATTATATATGTGTGTGTGTGTGTGTGTGTGTGTGTGTGTGTGTGTGTGTGTGTGTGTGTGTAGTCTGGAGGTGATGTATTCCACGTTTTAATGCCACAGTCCTGAACGAGGAAGCTTGGGACACCTTCATGAACTTAGTATGAATGCAAAGCATTTGCAAAGCAGTTGAAAAGAAGTCTAGAAAAAACGTAATTTTTGAAAGGATAAGTGTATACTATAAAATTATAATATTAAAACATATTATTAATATTTTTTTTTTTTTTTCTTTTTTTTTTTTTTTTGGTCTAATCACATCATCCTATTTGACTCGGTGGTTTTTATGGTGTGGGGTTCCTGGTTGCAGCCTCCTTAGGAGTCCATCACTTTTCTCACAATGTGTGCTGTTTCTAGGAGCACACTCTTCTGCATGAGTCCTGGAGTTTTTCCAAGTTCCTTTTCAACGATCTTGGGATCGTGCCTAGTGTCCCTATGATTATGGGTAGTTTCCACTGGCATATCCCATATCCTTCTCATATCTACTATTATCAGGTCCTGATACTTATTATTATTATTATTATTATTATTATTATTATTTATTATTATTATTATTATTATTATTATTATTATTATTATTATTATTATTATTATTATTATTATTATTATTATTATTAGTCAGAAGATAAACCCTTATTCATGTAGGGATACTGACTTGAAATTTAAGCTTCCAAAGAATATTAAGGTGTTCATTTGAAAGAAGTTACAGAAAGTAGAGGGAAATACAGAAAGAAGAGATCAGTTATTATTATTATTATTTATTATTATTATTATTATTATTATTATTATTATTATTATTATTATTATTTTATTATCATTATTATTAACAAGAAGATAAACCCTGTTCATATGGGACAAGCCCACCACAGGTGCCACTGACTTGAAATTCAAGCTTCCAAAAAATATTATAGTGTTCATTTGAAAGAAGTTACAGACACTAACAGGAAACAGAAAGAAGAGATATCAGTTATTAGAAAACGAAGATAAATGAAAAAATTAATAAATAAATTGATAAAAATTTTAATGGCGTAATACATACAATAAAAAATATTCAATAAACTATAAATGCAATACATTAATACATCAACAAAGGAATAACTAAACTAGATAATAAGATAACATATTGCTGCCAAATCTGGGTCGGAATTCCTGATGCCATAACTTGAATCCCCCAGAGATTTTCGAGCTATGTATAAACAAAGGACGTTGTGAATGACGTCATTCCTAACTCTGAATGATTATTTCCTATCGTGTGATCATTTGGTTAAAATTCTTTTGTCATTTTATCTCTGACAAAGAGAGGACTTCTACTTATGTAAGTAATCTCTACTGACGAGTGGATGTATATACTGTATTTATGTATAAATACAATGTATTTTCATATATATATATATATATATATATATATATATATATATATATATATATATATGTATATATATATATTATACCAGACGATGAGGACAGTCAGTCCTGGAAAGCTTGTAATGTTTCCTTAATAAATATCACCGCTAGATACCATCTAGTTTAAATGAGGTCCTGTTATCAATTGTATTAATGCACAGAACAATTGTGTAAGTGATAAAGTTAAGTTTAATATGTATGTATGTATGTATGTATGTATGTATGTATGTATGTATGTATGTATGCGTGTGGATATAACAGCAAAATACACAGCCAAAGCTGTACACATACAAAAATCACAACAAAGTGATACTCCAAAGACAACCAACGGACCCACTACTACAAGTTAACACCATTTTCCACAAAAGCAGCTGACAGCTGACATCGGAACCGCCACTAAATACCAACAAAATGTGCTGCTGCTACTGTTGCTGCTATTCCTTCCTCCTCTCTGACCAAAACCCTGTCATCACTGAACGTGCCAAGAGGACACAAGACAACACAGAAGCAGCAGCGGCCCCCCTCCCCCCTTAAGGAAGACAGCAGCTGGTAACAGGAGACAGGTCGAGAATACATTATAAGCCTGCAGTGGCGACCAGGTTCTTATATCATGCACGAGTGGATGCGATGCATGCCTCTGCATTGGAGTAGCTAGGTGAATAAGGAGTCTCTCTATTCCCTGTAGAGACGACTGAAGTCCTTACGCAAGGGAGTCGTCAACCAGACGGAGAATACACCAAGTATACAGTGGCAAGACCGACAATACAGTCTTTGATAAGGAAAGATGAGCATAGGATTCTGGAATGATGATTATATTCGTTTCACTGGAAGTACTATACACTGGAATGACTAACAACAGTCTTTTATAAGGAAAGATGAACATAGGATCCTGGAATGTTAATATTCGTTTCCCTGGAAGTACCATGAACTGGAAAAAGTGACAACAGTCTTTGATAGGGAAAGATGAACATAAGATTCTGTAATAATGATAATTTTCGTTTCACTGGAAGTACTATACACTGGAATGACTGACAACATTCTTTTATGAGGAAAGATGAACATAGGATCCTGGATGATAATATTCGTTTCACTGGAAGTACTATACACTAGAAAAACTGAAAACAGACTCTTTGATAAGTAAAGGTTAACATAGGATCCTGGAATGATATGATCGTCATTTACGCCATTTCACTGGAAGTAGTATACACTGGAAAGATTGACAAAGGAGTCTTTGATAAAGAAAGATGAACAATGGATCCTGGAATGATAATCTTGATTTCCCTGGAAGAAGTACACAGTGGAAAGATGGACAATGGAGTCTACGATTAGAAAAGCTGAACACAGGATGCTGAAATGATAATCTTTGTTTCACTGGAAGCACTATACACTGGAATGACTGGCAGCAGTGTCTTCGATCAGGAAAGAAGAACATAGGATCCTGGAAGAATAATCTTTGCTTTACTGGAAGCAGTACACACTGGAAAGGATAACGGAGTCTTTGATAAGATGAACACACGATCCTGGATTAGTCTGGATGTTGGGCTAACATCCTGGAGGATGAACTTTCGCCAAGAGGGCCCGGCTCTTTTGCATGTGTGGTGTGGATGGAATCGGGTTTCCTTCTGAATAATCTCATTTTATTCATCAGATAGCTTTTGGGCCCAACCTCCTTTGATGGAGCAGTACGATCCTTGGCAATTCCGTCGGCACTTGTGCTTGACACCCCAGCCTGGCTTGTTCATGAAATACAAATGGGGGCCATTTACACTTGTTTATATACATGTGTACTGTCTGATCTCTTGAGGAGTGAGCTCCAGAAGTTTAAAAGCATGGCCGTTTTCGATTTTTGGGGTGTGTTTGCAATTCCTATGCCCTCCTGCATGGAAGTGAAATGACTACCAAAGTTGAAGTTATGATATAGGCTTCTTGAAGCCAAGATGGACGAAAGAGCCAGCAAGTGTAACAAAACAGAATAGACTATAAATTCCTCCCTCAAAAGGGAGCATACCTACTCCAGTATCAAACCCCTGTGTATTGATATTTTATTCATAAGTTATTGAGATCCGAACAAAATATTGCAACTCTAAGAATGGACACAAAAACTCCAAACAGACTTTCTTTACAGATGAAATGATAAAACATGGTTCCCAAAATCTATGGTGCTTCTGCATGTTTTCCCTTTCTTTAGCTTGGAAGCTTTAAAGCAAGGCTGAACAATCCACCTACGACAATCCAAAAGGCTCATTTCTCCAAAATGTTTCATTTCCACCTCTCCAAGACTCTAATCATTTGTAGCCAGTCACAAGGGCCATCTGTGGTCGAATTTTTGTAAAAAGAACTTTGTGTGTTATCTTGGTAACAATTCAAGAAACCTACAGATAAGAATGATTAAACATAGAACCTCTAGATCAGAACTGCGTTCGTAATGTCAAATGTAAATCTTGAGAATAAGGAAGACTCAGAAAGGCTACACAAGAATATTTTTTTTTTATAATTGATTTAGATGCTCAACTGAAGACCAGTTGCCGTTTGTCCTCAAGTAAATACATTTCAACAGCAGACTATTAAAACAAATGAAGATAGAAGTGTTTACATGCACACACACATATACACACGCACACAACAGAATTTCCATACGTTCATGTAAAACCTAGCTTAGAACTACAAAAAAAAAAAATGCGTAGAAACTACAAATAAATACAAATAAACAAAAACGAAATTTTAACTACAAAAAAATACGAAAATTTACAAATAAAAAAATGCAAATAATAAAAAAAGGTAAAAAACCATAAAAACGAAAAATTACAAAACCACAAAAAACTACTAAAAAAGCTACACACAACAAACTAAAAATACAAAAACTACAGAAAACTGGACAAAAACTACAAATAATTAATATAAATCTACGAAAAAACTACAAAAAAAAAACTACAAAACAACAAAAAATGACAAAACTTACGAAAAAACTACAAAAAACTCTCCCAAAAAAAGTCCACACGTAATTCTAAAATCATATCCCCAACAAAGAACGCATTAGAACTAAGAGAACCTGTTCTGATAACTACACACAGTCGCTTTTAAAAGCTTAGCCCTTCCTTTATCTAAGCGGTGTTGTTCATTTCACTGTTATCAGCGAATTTGTTTAAAGTGAAGTCGCTTTAAAAAAAATAATAGGTATTTATTTGAAGAACTTTCTCAAGGTTAAAAGTGAAGAAAATTACTGCAGGCTAAATTTTATTATTATTATTATTTTTTTTTTTTTTTTTTTTTTGCTCTATCACAGTCCTCCAATTCGACTGGGTGGTATTTATAGTGTGGGGTTCCGGGTTGCATCCTGCCTCCTTAGGAGTCCATCACTTTTCTTACTATGTGTGCCGTTTCTAGGATCACACTCTTCTGCATGAGTCCTGGAGCTACTTCAGCCTCTAGTTTTTCTAGATTCCTTTTCAGGGATCTTGGGATCGTGCCTAGTGCTCCTATGATTATGGGTACGATTTCCACTGGCATATCCCATATCCTTCTTATTTCTATTTTCAGATCTTGATACTTATTCCATTTTTTTCCCTCTCTTTCTCTTCAACTCTGGTGTCCCATGGTATTGCGACATCAATGAGTGATACTTTCTTCTTGACTTTGTCGATCAACCGTCACGTCTGGTCTGTTTGAACGTATCACCCTATCCGTTCTATACCATAGTCCCAGAGGATCTTTGCGTGATCGTTTTCTATCACTCCCTCAGGTTGGTGCTCGTACCACTTATTACTGCAAGGTAGCTGATGTTTCTTGCACAGGCTCCAGCGGAGGGCTTTTGCCACTGAATCATGCCTCTTTTTGTACTGGTTCTGTGCAAGTGCCAGGCATTCGCTTGCTATGTGGTTTATGGTTTCATTTTTCGTATTGCACTTCCTACATATGGGAGAGATGTTATTTCCGTCTATCGTTCTTTGAACATATCTGGTTCTTAGGGCCTGATCTTGTGCCGCTGTTATCATTCCTTCAGTTTCCTTCTTTAACTCTCCCCTCTGTAGCCATTGCCATGTGTCATCGCTGGCTAGTTCTTTAGTCTGTCTCATGTATTGTCCGTGCATTGGTTTGTTGTGCCAGTCCTCTGTTCTGTTTGTCATTCTCCTGTCTCTGTATATTTCTGGGTCTTCGTCTACTTTTATTAGTCCTTCTTCCCATGCACTCTTTAGCCACTCGTTCTTCACTGGTTTTTCAGATATTGCCCCAGTGCTCTGTTTCTCAATGTTGACCCGTTTAGGGTTTTGAACCCCGTTGCAGTCCTCTATACTTAGTATCCTCTCCCTCCTTCCTTTCGTGTTATGTATAGTCCTGTCCCGTATTTGCTCTTGGGTGTAGTGCTTGTGTATTGTCATATGTTTCCTGGTTTTCTGATCTATGCTGCGGAGTTCTGCCTTCGTCCATTCCACTATTCCTGCGCTGTATCTGATTACTGGCACTGCCCATGTGTTTATGGCTTTTATCATATTTCCTCCATTGAGTTTTGACTTGAGTCTCTGCATGTATTCTTTCCTGATCGTGTCCTTCATCTCTTGGTGTTTTATATCCCCTCCTTCCATTATTCCCAGGTATTTGTATCCTGTCTCATCTATGTGTTTGATGTTGCTCCCAGGTCTGGTAGCTTTGTATCCCTTCAGTTCTCGTTACTTTGCCTTTTTGTATGTTGACTAAGGCGCATTTTGCTATTCCATACTCCATCCTGATGTCCCCAGATACAATCCTTACAGTCTGGATAAGGGTATCTATTTCCTTGATGCTCTTACCATACAGCTTGATGTCGTCCATGAACATCAGATGGTTGATTCTGTAGCCTCTTTTCTTGAGTTGGTACCCGGCATCCATCTTCTGTAGTACTTTTGTCATGGGAATCATGGCTACTACGAAGAGTAGTGGGGACAGTGAGTCGCCCTGGAAGATCCCTCTCCTGATATTAACCTCTGCTGGTCTTATTCCAGAGCTTGTAAAGTATTGTATTCCAGTTGCGCATTGTATTTTTGAGGAAGCTGATGGTGTTTTCCTCTGCCCCATATATTTTCAGGCATTCTATTAGCCATGTGTGTGGTATCATGTCGAAGGCTTTCTTATAGTCTATCCATTTCCTTCTCCTACTGTTCTTCATTACCATTTTGTCTATCAGGAGCTGGTCCTTTGTGCCCCTACACTTCCTTCTGCAGCCTTTCTGTTGGTTGGGGATGGTGTTTGTCTCCTCTAGGTAGTTGTATAGCCTTTCACTGATGATACCTGTTAGTAACTTCCACATTATTGGTAGGCAGGTGATAGGCCTGTAGTTACTTGCTATATTTCCCTTACTCTTGTCTTTTTGTACTAAGGATGTTCTTCCTGTGGTCATCCATTTGGGTGCTTGGTGATTTGTGATACAATGCTGGAGCTGTTTCTGCTATTCGTGGGTGTAGGCCTTGAAGTTTTTGAGCCAGTATCCATGGACTTCATCGGGACCTGGGCTTTCAG
>NC_087204.1:101472598-101550098 GCF_015104395.2 Macrobrachium nipponense
CAGACAGAACAGAGGACTGGCACAACAAACCAATGCACGGACAATACATGAGACAGACTAAAGAACTAGCCAGCGATGACAATTGGCAATGGCTACAGAGGGGAGAGCTAAAGAAGGAAACTGAAGGAATGATAACAGCGGCACAAGATCAGGCCCTAAGAACCAGATATGTTCAAAGAACGATAGACGGAAATAACATCTCTCCCATATGTAGGAAGTGCAATATGAAAATGAAACCATAAACCACATAGCAAGTGAATGCTCGGCACTTGCACAGAACCAGTACAATAAAAAGAGGCATGATTCAGTGGCAAAAGCCCTCCACTGGAGCCTGTGCAAGAAACATCAGCTACCTTGCAGTATAAGTGGTACGAGCACCAACCTGAGGGAGTGATAGAAAACGATCACGCAAAGATCCTCTGGGACTATGGTATCAGAACGGATAGGGTGATACGTGCAAACAGACCAGACGTGACGTTGATTGACAAAGTCAAGAAGAAAGTATCACTCATTGATGTCGCAATACCATGGGACACCAGAGTTGAGAGAAAGAGAGGGAAAAAATGGATAAGTATCAAGATCTGAAAAATAGAAATAAGAACGATATGGGATATGCCAGTGGAAATCGTACCCATAATCATAGGAGCACTAGGCACGATCCCAAGATCCTGAAAAGGAATCTAGAAAAACTAGAGGCTGAAGTAGCTCCAGGACTCATGGCAGAATAGTTGTGATCCTAGAAACGGCACACATAGTAAGGAAAGTGATGGAGGCTCTAAGGAGGGCAGGATGCACCCGGAACCCCACACTATAAATACCACCCAGTCGAATTGGAGGACTGTGATAGAGTAAAAAAAAAAAAAAAAATAATAATAATAATAATAATAATAAATATCACTTAAATGATCAAGTATCATAAACCGCTGAAACTTCTCAAGAAAAAAAAAAGAAACTTCCGTTTCCTTTCTACATCTGATAAAAAAGAATTACGCAACAGAATATTAAACACAAAATAAAAAACAAAAAAATAAAACACGCCCAGTAACATAAAAAAAACTACAGTCTTCCGTTCGTCATTTTTTTCCTTTAATAAGCTATTCGTAATTCATTTTTTTTAGAAATATATGAATTTTTTATTTTTTTCAAATATTTAAAATTTTGAAGTTCAGTAAAAAAAATCGATATTTGAAGGTTAGTGAAACTTAATGTTTTTTTTATTAAATATAAAAATTGAGAAAATGTAAACATTGAAAAAGTAATGTTAATATATATCTTCTATAACATTCTATATTATTATTATTATTATTATTATTATTATTATTATTATTATTATTATTATTATTATTATTATTCAGACGATAACCCATTTTGAAATGGACAAAGCCCACCAAAGGGTCCACTGTTATTATTATTATTATTATTATTATTATTATTATTATTATTATTATTATTATTATTATTATTCAGAATATAAACCCCTGTTCATATAGGGACAAGCCCACCAAAGGGAACATTAATAACCTGGAATTCAATCTTCATAAGAATATTGCAGTGTTAATTTGAAAGTGGTTACAGAAGGTAACATCAAATACAGAAAGAAAACCGTAATTGTAAATGGAGAAAAATGCAAGAATAAATTAGAGAAAGATATTAATAATATAATAAAGATAAAAGCAATAAATAAATAAATTAATGAATATATAAAAATATAAATCAAACGCATAAGTGAAGACGAAGGGATATGTAGAATGAACGAAATTATCTATATAAATTATCAGTTACTTTTATCTATTTCTTATATAATTATTTATTTAATAAGAAATATTTCCAGCCGACTTTGCACTATGATCATCAGACATTCTTATTTATTTCTCATCGAATTATTTATTAATTTATTTCTGTAATCACAGCCGATTTTGCACAACACTTCCACAGACGGTGGTAGAGATGCCCTTTGGTATATAAGCGTTGTAGAACCTAGATCTTCGTCAGCAGACACATTCTCCTACGGTATAGATTACGGTGAGAGAAAGGAGATTAAGAAAAAAATAATGAGGAAATAACCCCCAAAACAAAAGGCAGTAATTATTGTCAATTATTTCTAAGCGACACCTGCAATTATACGAGAATATCGCAACAAGATATTCGGTTTGCATTATACTGTTGAGGATATGATTGCATATTGTTGCCGAAGTTAATTACCCATTTCTCTTTCACTCTCATTGAGAGAGAGAGAGAGAGAGAGAGAGAGAGAGAGAGAGAGAGAGAGAGGAATAACTAAATTACAGCATAAAATAAATCTGCATTGACTGTGGTTTATTGGAAATATATATATAAATAATGAGAGAGAGAGAGAGAGAGAGAGAGAAGAACCACTAAATTACAGTAACAGCAAACCTGCATTGAGTGTGGTTTATTGGAAATAATTCCATATATAAATAATAAGAGAGAGAGAGAGAGAGAGAGAGAGAGAGAGAGAGAGAGAGAGAGAGAGAGAGTCATTCAATTACAGCATCCAGTAAACTTGTACTGGAGGTATCTTAAATTTGTACTGGAGTTATCTCAAGTTATCCACAATAATTCCATAGATAGAATTATGTGTAAATAATCATTTACAGGAGAGAGAGAGAGAGAGAGAGAGAGAGAGAGAGAGAGAGAGAGAGAGGCGTACGTAATCTCCTGTAATTATTTTGACTGATAACCTACGCTGGATGTAAGGTAGGCTCTGACCTTTCTACACATTGCGAATCTGGAATTTATTCCTTGAAAGATTCTTTACAAATTGATACACAAAACTTATTCAGCAAACAGTGAAATGGTAAAAGTGTTATCTAAATTCTCGTGAATCTATTTATCTCAAACATTAAACTGTAGTGTAAAAAGATAACAAAATCCTTTGTAAAATCATTCCTTTTTTTGTTAATTTCCGGAACTGCACTTAGTACGAGAATTGACACAATGTAAGTTATCTGGCTTCATAGAGGACCAGTTACATCACTTCCGGCTAATCGTATTATCGACCAGATATATGTAAACATACAAAACACGCATGCGCTGGACGCAACGTCCAACGTAACACTGGTGCTATATAACAACGCGTCCGTTCACCACAACAGTCAACGAAACACTGACTGAACGCAACGCGGGTACCCAACTTCGCTAACACCGTTGTTGTTGTTGCAAGGGAGCATGCGCACACATTTTACACTACGCTCGGCGCTCACCCTCTCTTCTTCCCTAAACACTCAGGGCCCCAAGCATACCACCTTTCGGCACACCACTTCTTCTTTTTCTTTTCCCTCGCGTGCGTTTGCTCGCTTCTTGACCTTTCCACCGAGGAAGGCAACAGCAGATATATCACACACACACATACGCGAGTTTGATGATAAAACCGAGCGGCTGTGCTTTGTCTAGGGTTGGGAAAGGGGCGGTTTTTGTTTGTAGTGCTGTCAAAGGGTTGTTTGAAATTACTACCTGACAGAATGTGGCATTTATTTACTGCTTCTGAGGCGTGATTAGTTTCTTATCAGTAACTTACAGTATGTTCCTTTGTAAGTTCCTCTGCATTTATGTATGTATGAATGAAGGTATTGTTAATCATACGTACAGGGAACCGTGTACCCCAGGAGACGAAAAACAGAAGACAAGAGGGATAATCTGGGTGTGATTATAATTCAGGACTCACCAACCCATAACACGTTTCCCATACTTAACGAGCAGACTTCATCTCCTTAAACTTTTCTGTTTCTTTTATAATTCCCCCCTTGAAATAAACTGGAAGACCTGAAGTGATCCTTCGCTCAGAAAACTAAAGTTAGTTCAGACCAGAAAACTAAAGTTATTTCTGCCCAATAAACTAAAGTTAGTCCTGACTAGAAAATTAAAATTAGGCCTGACTAAAAAACTAAAGTTAGGTCTGCCTAGAAAACTAAAGTTAGTTCTGCCCAGAAAACTAAAATTAGTTCTGCCCAGAAAACTGATTAGCTCTGCCCAGGAAACTCAAGTTAATTCTGCCCAAAAACTAAAATGAGCCCTGACCAAAAAACTAAAATTAGTCCAGACCAAAAAACTAAAGTTAGTTCTACCCAGAAACTTCCCAGAAAACTAAAGCTAAATCTGCCCAGAAACTACCCAGAAAACTAAATGTAAATCTGCCCAGAAACTACCCAGAAAACTAAAGGTAAATCTGCCCAGAAACTACCCAGAAAACTAAAGGTAAATCTGCCCAGAAACTACCCAGAAAACTAAAGGTAAATCTGCCCAGAAACTACCCAGAAAACTAAAGGTAAATCTGCCCAGAAACTACCCAGAAAAAACTAAAGGCAAATCTGCCCAGGAAAACTACCCCAGAAAACTAAAGGTAAATCTGCCAGAAACTACCCAGAAAACTAAAGGTAAATCTGCCCAGAAACTACCCAGAAAACTAAAGGTAAATCTGCCAAGAAACTGCCCAGAAAACTAAAGGTAAATCTGCCCAGAAACTACCCAGAAAACTAAATGTAAATCTGCCCAGAAACTACCCAGAAAACTAAAGGCAAATCTGTCCAGAAACTACCCAGAAAACTAAAGGTAAATCTGCCCAGAAACTACCCAGAAAACTAAATGTAAATCTGCCCAGAAACTACCCAGAAAACTAAAGGTAAATCTGCCCAGAAACTACCCAGAAAACTAAAGGTAAATCTGTCTAGAAACTACCCAGAAAACTAAAGGTAAATCTGCCTAGAAACTACCCAGAAAACTAAAGGTAAATCTGCCCAGAAACTACTCAGGAAACTATAGGTAAATCTGCTCAGAAACTACCCAGAAAACTAAAGGTAAATCTGGCCAGAAACTACCCAGAAAACTAAAGGTAAATCTGCCCAGAAACTACCCAGAAAACTGAAGTTAGTTCTGCCAAGAAAGTATCCAGAGAAGTAAAGTTAAATCTGCCAAGAAAACTACACAGAACAAACCTCACTGAACTGGAAGGTAGATCGACCTTCCACCCAGCACACACACACACACACACACACACACACACACTAGAGCAGCACAGTCACCAAACCGCACATCGCACATATAATGAAACGAGCACCAATTTCCCTGCAACGTTTTGGTTCCGAACTCGATTCACCTCACTGTTGACAAGGTCGTTTCGGCCCGAGAATCGATGACTTTAAAGCGGAATTCCAACTGGGAATTCTGGCAATTCCAGAGAGCGGAGAAATTCCTGCCGCACTCACTCACTCGTCCCCACCTCACGCCACAGAAGCCGAAGGCCATGCGGCTTAATTCTTTTTAATCGCGATCCAAAGGGCGCCCCGCCCCCCCCCCCCCCCCCCCCCTTCCCCCTCATGCTATTTCAAGGCCCCCCGAGTGATCACCACAGTTAAGTCAACATCCTTCAAAGCCTGGCTCCCGGGTCATATGTAACTGCTTACTTTCCAGTAGGATTTTCAGTAGGATTAACATTGCTTACAGTCCTTCACGTCTCTACCAAAAACGTTTGGGGGAGAAGGATGGCGTAGGACTTACAAACAAGGCGAGGATGTTTGCTAGGATTCTGACATCGGAAATGGAACGGTAGGACTTATAGGATTCATCATCCTTCATCATTGTAAGTCAGTATATTGATCACTGAATCCTCGGGGAGAGAGAGAGAGAGAGAGAGAGGATGGGGGGCAGATTTACACAAAATTACCAAAGATTTCTCCACCATTAAGCACAAGTGCAATTAGAGAGAGAGAGAGAGAGACGCTTCCTTACGACTTTTGGTTTATAAATACGTCACTTTCATGCGAAAGGATTAGATTACACTGACAAACCACACAGACAGACAGCAGACAGACAGACAGACAGACAGACAGAGCAAACAAACTACACAGACAGACAATCTTCACAAACGAAGAGACAAACTACACAAACAAACAGACACACAGACAAACTACACAGACAAACTTCACTACACAAACAAACAGAGACAGACAAACAAACTACACAGACAGACAAACTTCTCAGACAGACAGACAGATAAGAAGATAGACAGACAAACTAACAAACAAACAAACAAGCAGACAGAGAGACAACCCACGTAGACAGACAGACAGACAGTCGAGCATCCATATATATATATTTATATACGCAATAAGATGCCGTAAGTGAAATGAAAGTCTGCGTACCAAATACTATATATGTAATAAGGCCTCCTACTAACTCTTCCCCCTCCATACTGCCTCCCCTCCCTAACCTCCCCCTCCCCCCTCCAACCCTTAACCCCGAGTGCGACCCTAAGAGCAAATCCGTATAGAATCTCCCTTTAATCCCTCTTCATGTGAATACCACCTGCTGGGGAGATGGATTTATTTGTTTCTTTGCTTGTTTAATGTGTTTCGTCCTTTTGCATCCCAGTTTAATTTTATGTAGGCATTAGAGTAGTTTTTTAAAATAAATTTTCATTTTTATTTTGAAGTTATTTGAGAACGGATTTTCTGTATCTTTGATTATTTTCTTAATGTATTACTTTTTTTTTTTTTTATAAATTTTCATTCTTATTTCAAATTTATTTGAGAACAAATTTTTTGTATCTTTGATTATTTTTCTAATGTATTAATGTGTTTTTTTGTAAATTAGTTATTTTTATTTAAAATTTATTGGAAAACAAGTTAATGTACCCTTGATTATATTTTGTGTGTAATAAAGTAGGGTCTTCGTAAATAAATTGTCATCTTTATGTAAGAATTACTCTACACCAAAGTTTCTTTATTATTGTTTTTTTTCTATGAATTAGAGTTTTTTTTATTATTATTATTTTGATTCAAAATTTATTCTAGAAAAAATCTGAATTCTTGATTATATTTTGTATGTATTATATAAGTTTATTTGGAAATGAATTATTATTATTATCCAAAATTTATTCGAGAACAAACTTTCTGTACCCTTATATATATTTCAATGTGTGTAAGAGTATATTTCTCTATATATATTAGTTTTTTTTTTATTTTCTTTATTATTTAAAATTTGAGAATAAATTTCCTGTACCCTTCTTTATTTTTCTATGTATTAGAGTAGGATTTTTGCAACAAATTATTATTTCTATTTAAAAATTTACGAGAAAAACACAAACGTTTATCATTGTTTACAAAAACGTTAGATTATATCTTAGTATAGTATAACACTCAGGAATTTGGTAATATAAGAGAGGGTATATTGACAAGTCCCATCTCTTCCCAGGCTAAACGACGGCTAATGTAGACTACGTCGGACGTTACACACACACACACACATGCACACACACACACACATGCACACACACACACATGCACACACACACACACACACAAGCTACTACGGAGTTTCTAAAAAATAGATATATTTTCTTATGAAGTGTCATCATCCTTCCGGCAAACTGTCAAGTGTTCAAACATGGAGACAAGTCTCATACGCGTTCCAATAAGATATTAATCCCTCCCCGCCGCCCGCTCCCCCCCCCCCCCCACCACACTCCCTTGATATGTAAACATACCCCTCTCTCTCTCTCTCTCTCTCTCTCTCTCTCTCTCTCTCTCTCTTCAATTGCACTTGTGCTTAATGGTGGAGAAATCTCTGCTTATTTTGAGTAATTCTGAAAAAATTCTTATTACTAACTCCAATACTAATATCTGCTCTCTCTCTCTCTCTCTCTTCTCTCTCTCTCTCTCTCTCATCTTCTAATTCTACGTAGGCTGTCGTCATCTGAGCGCGTATTTGAGAAATAGAGAGAAAGACCCCGTTTTCTATGTCAGCAGCGGGTGTAGACAGCCGGGTCTGGAATACCTCAATATGTCATAGTAATGACTGACTGGGATGAGGAAGGTCACTGGAGATCTTTTCCTGGACGCAGCTCCTCCCTTTCCAGTCACCTTCCTGCCCTCATACACTCGGAAACACTCACACACACACACACACATACACACGTATCTGAAGGCCACCACCGAGTCTTTCTTTCGGTGCGTATGGGGTATATTTACTCCTTCTGACAACCTCGGTGAACTATCGTTCACTTTTGTTCGTACTGAGGTCTCGGTAAATCACTTTCCAGCCCTCAAGAGCCCCCACAATCACTTTTCCAGCCAATGCCACGCGTGGGACGTCGGAACAGATCCTTTATTGTATATCCTACGTACTATTATCCTGCGTCTGAAGACCGTGTTCAAATTGGCCCCCAGGGACATTCTCTTATTTTCGGCGCGAGCAGCTCCTCAGACCCACAGGAGAAAAACAAATCAAGTTCTTGAAGTCGCTTTTATATCTTTAGAGATGAGATCACTACTTGCCCCACAGAGACGCTTATAGATCCTCTCTCTCTCTCTCTCTCTCTCTCTCTCTCTCTCTCTCTCTCTCTCTCTCTACTCAAGCGTATAATTCAATAGGATCTGGCAGAACACCGTCCACTAATCGTTTAGTTCCGCCGTATCCTAACACCTGTTGGAAGGTGTTCCTGGCTGAATAAATAGTGGTTATAGATTGCGGTTGGTTTAATAAAAAAAAAATAAAAAAATAAAATAAAAAGGGTTGCAGATTTTGCCTGGTTTAATATATAAAAGTTAGAGATAGTGTCTGGTTGAATAAATAATGGTTGTAGATAGTTTCTAGTTGAATATATAATGGTTATAAATTGTTTTTTGTCTAATAAATAAAGGTTATAAATTGTCTGTTTATATACATACTGCGAGTTGTGGAAAGCGTGCAAAATTGACATATTATTTGACGAATCAGATTAGCACATAATTTCAAGACAAAGACCACTGTAAATTGCCTAGCAACCGTAGACCACTTTAGATTGCTTAGCAACCCCAGACCACTACAGATTGCTAAGCAACCCTAGACGGTTTTTTATGCTTAGCAACCCAAGACCACTTTAGGCTGCTTAGCAACCCTAGACCACTTTAGGTTGCTTAGCAACCCCAGACCACTTAAGGCTGCTTAGCAACCCCAGACCACTTTAGATTGCTTAGCAACCCCAGTCCACTTTAGGTTGCTTAGCAACCCCAAACCACTTTAGGTTGCTTAGCAACCCCAAACCACTGTAGGTTGCTTAGCAACCCCAGACCACTTTAGGTTGCTTAGCAACCACAAACCACTACAGATTGCTAAGCAACCCTAGACAGTTTTTATGCTTCGCAACCCGAGACCACCTTAGATTGCTTAGCAACCCGAGACCATTTTTGATTGCTAAGTAACCCTAGACAGTCTTTGATACTTAGTAACTCAAGACCACCTTAGATTGCTTAGCAACACGAGACCTTTTCAGATTGCTAAGCAACACCGACAACTCATTAAATTGATAAACAACTAGAGACCACTCAAGATTGCTTAGCAACCTGAGACCATTTTAGATTGCTTAGCAACCGGAAGACCTGAATTATTAAATAGGTCTACCTTAGAGTCACTGTATGTTATATTGAGTCCAGTCAGATGTTAATAAGTAATTAAAATGTATATTTTACTATTAAAAGTAAAAGTCGTTATTTATTTATGTTTCAAGATAGACATCAACCATCAATAACAACAAAGAGAGCTGAACTGAATATAGGACCGAACGGTGTGTATGTACGCGTGTGTATGTGGGTGTGAGTGTGTACGCCTTGAATACGTCTATGCAGTGCCTATGCAAATTCATTCACTAGACAGCTACACCCTGATAATTAATTACACACGACATACCCTACTCCACAGTAAATAATGTAGACGTGTCCATGTGATTAAGCTCACTTTCACTGCTGCAACAACAACCAATATAATACTAATAACAATAAATTCCTAATTGATGCTAGGTGTACCCTTTTCGCGTCAAACGGACCGACGCCTTGCTTTTTTTTTTTTTTTTTAGGCTGGCCTTCGGCATTCCTTATCTTGCGTATACACATAGTGAGTCATCAGATATGAACGTACCCCTCCTGCGTGAGGTGGACTAACAGCCTTCATTTGTTCTAAGGGCCTCTTAGACTTTAGAAATAAGCTAATTCATGGAGGACAGTATTTTGAGGTACTACGTTTCTTTTTAGACTCAGACTTTGGACGATTCGTGAGGAGAATTTTAAGTAGGAATTTCTTTCTCTGAACTTCTTCTAATTAAGCCCTAATCGAAGAGTGTTTTTAAGTTAGTTTCCCATTTTAAACTTGTAAATCAAAGCGATACATGAAAAGTGTTTAATGGTGCAAATTCCTTTCTTAAACTCAAACATAGGACGATTCATGAGCCGCATTTTAGGATAAAACTTTCTTTCTTAAACTTCGAACAAGTCACGAACAGAACTTTAAGGTACAACTTTCTCTAACATAGGACGAGTCATGTACATCATTTTAAAGTACAACTTTCTCTCTTAAAACTCAAACATAGAACGATTCATGAACAAGATTTTAAGGTACAAGTTTCTCTCTTAAAACTCAAACATAAGACGAGTCATGAACAGCATTTTAAGGTACAACTTTCCTTTGTAAACTCAAGCTTAGAACAAGTCATGAGCATTAATTTAAGGTACAGCTTCCCTTCTAAGACTCGAAGATAAACCAAAATTGAACAGTATTTAGAATCATAACTTCCTTCCTCAAACTTCAAATAGAGGCAATGAAGTGTTTAAACGTACATCATAAAAATATACTGTTGCATACATCGTTGTAAATATACTTTCGGCTTGCATCATTACAAAACATACACATGGCGTACTTCATTTTCAATTTAATAATTATTTTATTAATACATTATACGGGAAGACGTGGCTGGCAGCGTTCATGATTTAATACGGGCAGGCATATTACAGTTTTCATCATGAATCATTACTGTAAGGCGAAACCTGCCTCCTGAACTCGTTTAATGGCCACCTTGCATGCAAGATTTCCTTAATATATATTCTTCCGAATTTTCGAAGCTGTTTTGTCTTTTCTTCTTCTTCTTCTTCTTCCTCCTCTTCTTCTTATTTCATCTCGCCTCATTTAAATGTATGCAAATCAGGTTGTACAAGCTGGTGTTATGCTAAGATATGGATATATATATATATATATATATATATATATATATATATATATATATATATATATATATATATATATATATATATATATTACAAATGGGGTTTCCTTTCTGTTTTTACTTAAATGCAAGATCTTTCTAGTTGAAACACCTATTCAATTTAGTTTTGCATGCCCCGTGTTTTTAACCCTCAGATCTTAAAAACTACTGAGGCTAGAGGGCTACAAATTGGTTTGTTGATCATCCACCCTCCAATCATCAAACGTACCAAATTGCAGCCCTCTAGCCTGGGTAGTTTTCAAGTTTATTTAAGGTCGAAGCTAGCCATAATCGTACATCTGGCAGCACTAAGGTTATCAAAAACACAGGCCACCACCGGGCCTTGGCTGAATACGTATCACCCATGTTTTGATCTGTTTCAGTATTCAAGGGAATTCCTGAAAGCAGTTTTTATATATATATATATATATATAAAATATATATATATATATATATATATCAATTCAAGCTTACAAATTTCCTTTAAATATCTAAATTCACTTTACCTCCCAAAATGATATATCATATCAATTCTCCTACAAATGTCCTTTAATATCCTAAAATTCACTTTACACCTTTCCCAACCTCCCAATGATAATTTTTTTCATATATGTAACCACGAAGGGGAAAATTTTTAAGTTGAGATCAAACATTTATAAACAATGCTTCCCCCCGTCCCCCGTCCCCTGGGCCATGGGATCGAACCACCGTCCAGGAGCAGGCCAGGTGGACTGGGGGGGAGAGGACCGAAATCAGGGCAAGTCCGGAGCATTGACCGCTAAAATCCCAATCGGACCAACAGAGACGCTAATAACAGTTCATAAATCGATATCCTGGACCTTTACAAATCACCCTCGATCTGGATGGCTTTCGTAATTTAGAATCGACCTATGAAAGAACCCCCGTCTACCAAATGTTGGGACCAAGTTCGAGCGTTTGACCAGAAACGTAGCCATTTTGTTTTATGATAATTAATTATCACATCGAACCGGTGATTCCATTATATATCTAATTCAAGCTATAAATTGTCCTTTAATATCTAAATTCACTTTAGCCTCCCAAATGAATATTTCATTGTTTGCATATGTTAACCGAAAGGGGAAATTTTAAGTTGATAACAATTTCGTCCCCCCATGGGGTATCGTAACCAACCGTCCAGGTGGAACGGGGACGAAATTCATGGGTGCAGTCAGTGACGCTATCCAATCGGCCAACAGAGGACCGCTATAAGTTCATATCGATTCTGACCTTACGAAATCACCCTCGATCTGGATGCTTTCCAGTAATTAGAATCGATATGAACCCCACCCCGTCTAACCATCGTTGGCGCGAATTCGAGCGTTTATTGACAGAACGTAGCCTTTTTGTTATGAAAAATAATTTATCAACATCGAAACCGTGATCCACTTTTATATAAAATCGAATTCAAGCTACAAATGATGTCCCTTTAAAATTCTTAAATTCACTTTATTTTAACCTCCCAAATGATACTATTTTCCATATATTGTACCGAAGGGTAATTTTATTTTTAAAGTTGATAACAATTTTCGTCCCCTCCCCCATGGGATCGAACCACCGTTCCCAGGTGGACGGGGACGAAATCAGGGCGAGTCAGTGGGACGCTATCCAATCGGCCAACAGAGACGCTATAAGTTTCATATCGATTCTGACCTTACAAAATCACCCTCGATCTGGATGCTTTCGTAATTAGAATCGATATGAAACCCTGTCTACCATGTTGGCCAATTCGAGCGTTTGACAGAACGTAGCCTTTTGTTATGAATAATTATCACATCGAACCGTGATCCCATTTATATATCAATTCAAGCTCACAAATGTCCTTTAATATCTAAATTATTCACTTTACCTTCCCAAATGATATATTTTCATATATGTACCGAAGGGGAATTTTTAAGTTGAATAACAATTTCGTCCCCCCACTGGGTATCGAACCACCGTCCAGGTGGACGGGGACGAAATCAGGGCAGTCAGTGACGCTATCCAATCGGCCAACAGAGACGCTATAAGTTCATATCGACTCTGACCTTACAAATCACCCTCGATCTGGATGCTTTCATAATTAGAAATGATATGAAACCCCGTCTACCATGTGGCCATTGAGCGTTTTGACACGTACCTTTTGTTATGAATAATTATCCATCGAACCGATCCATTTATATATCAATTCAAGCTACAAATTCCCCTTTAAACTAAATTCATTTACCTCCCAAATGATATTTTTCATATATGTGAAGGGGAATTTTTAAGTTGATAACAATTTTCGTCCCCCCATGGGATCGAACCACCGTCCAGGTGGACGGAGAAATCTTTTGCAGTCAGTGACTGCTAATTTCCAATCGGCCAACAGAGTTACGCTATAAGTTCATATCGATTTCTGACCTTCCATCATCCTCGATCTGGATGCTTTCGTAATTAGAATCGAATATGAACCCGTCTACATGTTGGCCAATTCGAGCGTTTGAGAACTTTTAGCTTTGTTATGAATAATTATCACATCGAACGTGATCCATTTATATATCAATTCAAGCTACAAATGTCCTTTAATATCTAAATTCACTTTAACCATTCCCAAATGATATATTTTTCATATATGTACCGAAAGGGGAATTTTTTAAGTTGATAACAATTTTCGTCCCCCCATGGGATCGAACCACCAGTCCAGTGGAACCGGGGACCGAAATCCAGGGCAGTCAGGTGAAACGGGCTATCCCCATCGGCCCAAACAGAGACCTATTAAAAAGTTCCATATCGGATTCTGACCTTACAATCACCCTGCGATCCTGATGGTTTCCTTTCGGTAAGTAGAATCGATATTAAAAACCCCTCTACCATGTGTCCAAATTCGGATGTGCCCGTTTGACAGAACTTAGCCTTTTGGTTATTAATAAAATTATCACATCGATACGTGATCCAATTTATATATCTAATTCAAGCTTACAAATGTCCTTTAATATCTAAATTCACTTTACCATCCCAAATGATATATTTTCCATAATATGTACCGACAGGGGATTTTTAAGTTGATAACAATTTCGTCCCCCCATGGGGGATCGAACCCCCTCCAGGTGGACGGGGACGAAATCAGGGGCGTCAGTGACTGGCTATCCAATCGGCAACAGAGACGCTATAAAGTTCATATCTATTCTGACCTCACAAATCACCCTCGATCTGGATGCTTTCGTAATTAGAAATCGGATATGAAACCCCGTCGTTACCAATGTTGGCCAATTCGAGGCGTTTGAAACAGAACGTAGCCCTTTTGTTATGAATAAATTATCAACATCGAACCGTGATCCATTTATATACTCAATTCAAAGCTTACAAATTGTCCTTTGTAAATATCTAAAATTCACTTTACCTCCCTCAAATGATATATTTTCATCTATGTATCCTGAAAGGGGAATTTTTGAAGTTGAAATAAATTTCGTTCCTCCCCCCAATGGGATCGAAACCACAGTCCAGGTGGACGGGGTACGAAATCAGGGCAGTCCAGCTGACGCTATCCAATCGGCCAACAAGAGACGCTATAAGTTCAAATCGATTTCTGACCTTAACAAATCACCCTCGATCTGGATGCTTTCGTAATTAGAATCGATATGGAAAACCCCGTTCTACCAATGTTGGCCAATTCGAGCGTTTGACAGAACGTAGCCCCCCTTTTTTTTTGTTATGAATAATTATCAACATCGAAACCGTGATCCGCAATTTTTATATATCAAATTCAAGCTACAAATGTCCTTTAATATCTAAATTCACTTTATAACCTTACAAATCACCCTCGATCTGGATGCTTTTGTAAGGTCAGAATCGATATGAACTTATAGCGTCTCTGTTGGCCGATTGGATAGCGTCACTGACTGCCCTGATTTCGTCCCCGTCCACCTGGACGGTGGTTCGATCCCATGGGGGGAGAACGAAATTGTTATCACCTTAAAAATTCCCCTTCGGTACATATATGAAAAGGGTGTAATCATTTGTGGGAAGGTGGAACAGTGAAGGTTTAGATCTTAAAGGACATTTGTAGCTTGCATTGATCATATAAGAATGGATTCACGGTTCGATGTGATAATTATTCATATATATATATACTATATATGATATAGTATATATATATATAATATATATACATATATATATATAATAGTATATATATACATATACATATATATAGATATACATATATATATATAGTATATATATATATATAACTATATATATGCATATATATATATATATATATATATATATATATATATATATATATATATATATATACATTCTTTTGAACTCGGTACCTTCCCAACCAACATCACTTTGCAGTCCTCAACTCCCTCTCAGTTTTACCTGTCATCACCGCCCAACCACCTACACGTTCTCCTCCTCCTCCTCCTTTCCTCCTCCTCCTCCTCCTCCTCCTCCTCCCTACCTCTTCTCTCGCATACCAACAAGCTCTCTTCCGCCCACGTGAACTACGGGGTTTTTCAGGAGGGGGTGGTACCTCAACCGAGCTAGCTATGCAAGATGGCAAATGCTGTCGATGCTGACGTACGCCTCGATTTACAACCTTCCGTCAGATACCGAAGGATTTTAGTGACAAAGGCAGTCAACCTTTTAACATTATTAAAGCACAGAATAACACCTGTAGCTATTTCCTAGCCATAAGAAATCACTGTTCTTGATTTTATA
Source organism: Macrobrachium nipponense (assembly GCF_015104395.2). Classification (NCBI taxonomy): domain Eukaryota; kingdom Metazoa; phylum Arthropoda; class Malacostraca; order Decapoda; family Palaemonidae; genus Macrobrachium; species Macrobrachium nipponense. The sequence continues at coordinate 101,488,332 of NC_087204.1, forward strand.
TCAAAACTGGCGTGTTCATGAACACTGATTTATAAGCCAGGTTATACAAAATACTTAAGTTTTCCGAGGAATTCATCGTTATCTTTTCAAACGAACCCAAACAATGCAATATTATTGATAACATGAGCCTAAACTATGGACAACTTCCTGTTAAATATCCTAAAGCCTTCAATAGGAAGGTTTTAGGATCCTACTAAATATCCTTCGAATGCCTTTTAATATTCGTGGTTATCCTGACGTGAAAATTAGACCTACAAAGTAGCCAGAAGCACAGAGTAAGTACTTGGGAAATATATAACAGGAAAATATTTCTTACGTGGAAAATAAATACACAGTTGAACATCTTTACGTGAAAATAAACATACAGTAAATTATCTTTCCGTGGAATATGTATGCGTAGTAGAATATCTTTCCGTGGAAAATTTATACACAGTAGAATATTTGCACGTGAAAATAAATGCGCAGTAGGATATCTTTACGTGGAAAATAAATGCACAGTAGAATATCTTTACGTGGAAAATAAATGCACAGTAGAATATCTTTACGTGAAAATAAATTCACAGTAGAATATCTTGACATGGAAAATAAATACATAGTAGGATACCTTTACGTGGAAAATGAATGCACAGTAGGATATTTGTACGTGAAAATATATGCATAGTAGGATATCTTAACGTGGAAAACAAATACACAGTAGAATATCTTTACGTGGAAAATAAGTACACAGAAGGATATCTTAACGTGGAAAACAAATGCAGTAGTATATCTTCACGTGGAAAATAAGTACACAGTAGAATATCTTTATATGAAAATAAGTGCACAGAAGAATATATTTACGTGAAAAGTAAATACATAGTAGAATAACTTTACGTGGGAAATAAGTACACAATATAATATCCAATTACACCCTTGCATTTATTTCCCCACTCATAAAATAAACAGCCCGAAAAACCTATATGTTAATTTTGAAGCAGAGAGATACACCCTAAATGTAAAAATTGTCTGACGAGTGACAGATTTACGAAACATGGCGTCACACTCAAAATTCCCAAATCTTGAGCCAAGTAGATTTTACCACAGGAAAGTGAAACCAACCAATCTTAAGTCCTTTTTCAATTACAACAACAACCACCTCTACAACAACAGGACAACAACATCCGAGAATACAAGCGGGACCACGAAAAGAAGTTGCTCGTTGATTGCAACGCCCAGAGGTAGTTCCCAAATTGGAAAAATAAGAGGTGGGCATGAAAGAAGGAGGCTGACTAAGACCATTAATTATCCGTGTCTATTTACCAACCGAGCTGGCAATGATGTAAGAGGTTGCGTGTGCGTGCGTGTGTGTGTGTGTACTTGAATCAACTATGATTACCTCTCTCTCTCTCTCTCTCTCTCTCTTCTCTCTCTCTCTCTCTCTCTCTCTCTTTTGACAGAAATAGAATGGGAGATAGATTTTTGCGTATTGTTTAAGCCACTCGAAAATTTCAAGGCAAAAGAGCTTAGCAATCTCTCTCTCTCTCTCTCTCTCTCTCTCTCTCTCTCTCTCTCTCTCTCTCTCTCTCTCTCTCTCTCTCTTTACGTTGATAATAAAAGAATTGTAAGACAATTATCATTGTTTGTTGTTTAATCCACTTAAACCTTTCAAAGTAAAAGAACTTAAGAATTCTCTCTCTCTCTCTCTCTCTCTCTCTCTTCCTTCTCCAAGGTTAGCTTTTCCTCCTACACGCAGGAACTCCACCACGGGCGTAATTCCTTGCGCCAAAGGGGATGCGCGCGCGCGCGCGCCACGAGAGAGCGAGAGAGAGAGAGAGTGAGTCTGGTATCGATTTATGAATTTCCTTCCGAATACGTTCAGAGATTACGTTTATGAAATATCTAAAAATTGGTATATGTTCCCTTAAATTTAAGTTTTCTATTTAAACCTTACTTTCCGAAAAAAACTCATTAAAGTACAATAAATAAGAACCCACAATCATATAGCATTAAATGCAACTTCTCGAAAAAAAAACCTGGAACGTACAATAAATAAAACACAATTATATAGCCTCAAATTCATATTTTTCGGAAAAAAAGAAAAGTATAATAAAAACTCACGATCTTATAGCAGTAAATCCAACTTCTCGAAAAAAAACCAGGAATGTACAATAAAAATACCATCACTTAATTATATAGCTTTAAATTTTACTTTTCGATAAAAACCAGACAAGTATGATAAAACCCCACAATTATATAAACCTTAAATTTAACTTTTCGAAAAATAACAGGAAAGTATAATAAAAACCCATTGTTATATAAACATCCTGTATTATTTATAAGAGATAATACAATCTAATATAATTATGGTTTATTTATCATACTACAGTTTAATTTAACCAAGGTATTGTCAATATCCCTTAGCAAACCCAAGGAACTTATATAATTCAGCGTTTGAAACAGTCCCTGATACTCTCTTGTCCTATGGCCACCGAGAAAACTTCCCCCCTCTTCGACTGGATGTGTGCTTAATTAATATTATCCTGTCGCCCAAAAATCTTCAAGGTTAAGTGCAAACTATGCAAGTCATCGCAAACGGGAAGGTTGGGCGCTGATGCAACGCCCTCTACCATCGTTCGAAATTAGCAAAAACACGAGTGCATTATTTTTTAGTAATACTGTACTTACTATTATTATTATTATTATTATTATTATTATTATTATTATTATTATTATTATTATTATTATTATTATTCAGAAGATGAACTTACTCATATGGAACAAAACCACCACAGGGGTCACTGACTTGAAATTCGAACTTCCATAGAATATTATGGCCTTCATTTGGAAGCAGTTACAGAAGGTAAAGGGAAATACAGATTATTATTATTATTATTATTATTATTATTATTATTATTATTATTATTATTATATGGAACAAACCGACAGGTACCATTATAGACTTGAAATTCGAGCTTCCATAGAAAGAAGAGATCATGTATTAAAAAAAAAATAGATAAATAAAAAAAATAGTTAAAGATATAGATAAATAATCAAGGGCCGATTGGACGCTGCAAACAACATTAAGTAATGCCTACAGTGCACCGTGTGATGTACACTGATGGCGTTACCCCCTAACGGAGAGGGGAAAACGGTATTCAAAGAAAATCCGAACCATTTTAGTTGGTGACAGAATTTTGTTAACAATTTATGGAATTAGTCACGTTTGGTCTTAAGGTTTAATTAGTAAATTCTTTGGCATAAATCACAATAGAAAAATGTTAACTTTATAATAAAAACACGAATGTAAACAAAAACACACATCAGCATACACATATACACACACACATACACATACACACACACACACAATAAATAAATAGATAAGAGACTAACAGTTAAAATATAAGTAATAATAATAATAATAATAATAATAATAATAATAATAATAATAATATAATAATATAATAACAATAATAATATAAAAGTAAAACTCAAAATAAATAGATAAAATGAGAGACGAACAGCTAACATAACATAATAATAATAATAATAATAATAATAATAATAATAATAATAATAATAACAAAACCAAGAAGAAAGTATCACTCATTGATGTCGCAATACCATGGGACACCAGAGTTGAAGAGAAAGAAAGGGAACAAATGGATAAGTATCAAGACCTGAAAATAGAAATAAGAAGGATATGGGATATACCAGTGGAAATTGTACCCATAATCATATAGGCAACTACAGGCACGATTCCCAAGAATCCCGTTGAAAGGAACCTGGAAAAACACTATGAGGCTGAGAAGTAGCTCCAGGACTCATGCAGTGTGAGATTCTAGAAATGGCGCACATAGTAAGGAAAGTGATGGACTCCTATGGAGGCAGGATGCAACCCGGACCCCCCCACACTATAAATACCACCCAGTCGAATTGGAGAACTGTGATAGACAAAAAAAAAAATAAATAAAATAAAATAAATAAATAATAATATTAATAATATTAATAATAATGATAATAATAATAATAATAATAATAATAATAATAATAATAGTAATAATAATAGTAAAGTAAGACTCAAAATAAATAAATAGATACGAGACTAACAGTTTGAATAATAATAATAATAATAATAATAATAATAATAATAATAATAAAAATAATAATAATAATAATAATATAAAAGTATATAAAAGTAAAACTAAAAATAAATAGATAAAATAAGAGAATAACAGCTAACATAATAATAATAATAAAAACAATAATAATAATAATAATAATAATAATAATAATAATAATAATAATAATAATAATAATAATAATAATAATACTTTTAAAAAATAAACCAATGAAATTGAAGAACCTTACAGCCAACACCCGCCCGCTCAAATCATCCACACCTTCACCCTGCCGTAATTCCAAATCGAAAACCCGGCCGGGCCCCCTCCCCCCAAACAACCCCCCATGAAGTCAAACCCTTTTCCGGTACCTGCAGATAATACCTGTTGGCTAAACACTCCAAGTTTGATTGACAACCACAATTTCGAAGAAATGCAGATTGGGGGGAGGTTTGGGGGTTAGGGGGGGGGGGGTGTTCGTGTTGTGGGTGGTAAGTGAGGTGTGTGTGTGTGTGTGGGTGTGTGGGTGTGTGGGTGGTAAGGTGGGGTTGGGGGGAGGGGGATGTCATCTCCTTCACCCTAGGCTCAAGGTTAGCAAAGATGAAGGAAAAAAGAGATATACAGTGTGGGTACGTTCGATGCGTGTCGGATGAAGGAGAGAGAGAGAGAGAGGAGAGGAGAAAAGAGAAAGAGAGAGGAAGAGAATGAAGGAATAAGGAAAGAAGAGAAGAGAAGTGAATCTTACGTTTTTTCGAGAGAGAGAGAGAGAGAGAGAGAGAGAGAGAGAGACTAGATTTTTCGAATGAAGGAAAGAGAGAGAGAGATGAATCTACGTTTTTTCGAATGAGAGAGAGAGGAGAGAGAGAGAGAGAGAGAGAAACTAGATTTTTTTCTCAACTGGATTCAAGCAAGAGCAACAAGAAGAGCAGTAATAAAATCAACATAAACTGCGATAAGCAAGACTCAGCCTTGCTTATCTCTCTCTCTCTCTGTGTCTCTCTCTCTCTCTGTCTCTCTCTCTCTCTCAGTCGATGGCGTCCTTGGTTTAAATTTTTTTGATAAACTAAATATATATATTCCCAAAGAATGTTTGTTTTATATGGAGAATGTATGTATGTATGTATGTAAGTTGTACTAGTTCTCTACTCTGTCCAACAGGCTTACATGCCGACAATATTTGGCATTGTTTTGTGGGTCACCCATTCGCTTCTTGACCAGAGCCAACGACAAGAAGCTTCTGGCTTTTAAAAGCAGCCCAGCAATATTTAAATAACTTTAACAAAATTACACAATCTTATAACTTTCCTAAGTAATCTTTTACCGGAAGACCTCCTGATCGTGAGAGAGAATTTTAAGAGTATATGGGGGACCTCTTTAGAATCGCCGTCTCCCCAAATACGGGAAATCTCAAAGAGTTTTTGGAAGCCTGTGAAGATCACTCTGTCTAGAGTCAGTCATAATGTCGCTTTTGGTTACTCAGTTGTTTTTTGAGACTGGACAGTAAAACGTATGCATGGCGATTGGAAATGAAAAGATAATCATTTCTATCTATTTATTCCCTTTTCATCTGACTATGGCCATTATAGATTCTTGGAATATGACCATCATAGTCTCCAACATGCAGAAAAAGTATAAATAGGTTCCAGTACGATAAGGAAGCCTTCAATATTTGTGTAACTATAACTATATTATCAATATACTTCGCTTTGAAGTAAGCAGGGGTACTCACAAGCATATTGACAAAAGTACACAGATAATTTAACGAATCCTTTCAGTACTGTTTGAAGAGATGATTATACCCCATTAATAAAATGAAATTTGGTGAACTAGCATATTACGAAAGTGTTCCAAAACACAAACACACACATACACACACGTAACCACGTATACACATAGAACAGATTCTCAGCGTTGCAGACGAAGACCAAGTACACACACATATACACAAATACACACACTGAAAAGCACATACACAAAAAAAAAAACACACACACACAAAAGGCAACACGTTCGGACCATGGAACAAAACCAGTATACAAGTATCGACTCAAGGAAACAGTCAAGGGAGAAGGACCCCGCTCCCCCCCATCCAAAAACTGACTAATCACACTACTTGCTGAACTTATAAGGGTGAGAGAGAAGATACATCACTTTTGCCAATTTGTTTTCGACGATCCAACCTCACCCGACAGCCTGCCCCGTCTCATCTTTCATCGAGGTGGTTCGAAATTATTATTTGCGCCAAAGTTTCTATTCCTTATATGATATGATTGTTCTCAAATTTCCACTTTGCGGTGGTCGAAGGATTTTGGAGAAACTGAACTTAAATTTAGAATGAAGGCTTCCGTGATAATTTCGAGAGAGAGAGAGAGAGAGAGAGAGAGAGAGAGAGAGAGAGAGAGAGAGAGTAGAGAGAGGGTGGGGGGAGGATTTTGGAATCAGAGTAAAGGAACAGAACAAGGTGAACGTTATATTTTGGGGAAAAGTAAACTTATAATTGACGAGAGAGAGAGAGAGAGAGATTTTGGAATCAGAGTAAAGAAAAAGAACAAGGGGTAAATTATATTTGGAGAAAAGTAAACGTATAATTGACGAGAGAGAGAGAGAGAGAGAGAGAGAGGGGGGGGGATTTTGAAATTAGAGTAAGAAACAGAACAAGGTGTACAGTAGTATAAATGGGAAAAACTAAACTTATAATTGACGAGAGAGAGAGAGAGAGAGAGAGAGAGAGAGAGAGAGAGAGAGAGTTTTTAGAGTTTTTTTGACGTCGTACAGCTTTCCAGTTCAGTGATAGAAATTTTAATAAAACAAAAACGCAAACACACACAAACAATTATCATGAAATCTAGAAACCAAAAACTAATTTCTCTCTCTCTCTCTCTCTCTCTCTCTCTCTTCTCTCTCTCTCTCTCTCATTTAAAAAATACAATAAACGTATATCTAATATGACTAACAAAACATTTATCATGATTAATCCAGAACTCGTAAAATAACTCTCTCTCTCTCTCTCTCTCTCTCTCTCTCTCTCTCTCTCTCTCTCCTCATTTAAAAAATATAATAACATATATTCAATATATCTAATATGACTAAGACAACATTTATCATGAAACCCAGAAACCGAAAAATAACTCTCTCTCTCTCTCTCTCTCTCTCTCTCTCTCTCTCTCTCTCTCTCTCTCTCTCTCTCTCTCTCTCTCTCTCGTCAGAAATTTAATGCATAGCTTTGTTATAACCACAATGCCATTCCTAGATACACAAAGACCCTCTCGCCTTTCATATTAGGAATGGCAGTTTCCTTATAACTTGCATTCCCCAGTGTTCAATACCTTCTATATTGACGACTCAATATACTAAACATGATATATGCAAGATTGTTTACTAAAGACAGGACATTCAATTGTTCCTGAGAAAGGTTGGAAATTATGGCACACATATTCAGAAGTCTTGGGGGAGAGAGAGAGAGAGAGAGAGAGAGAGAGAGAGATGTATATTTAGCAAAGCTTTTCTGTCATGAATTTGAAAGGAAGGTAAGAGAATTGCTGAGAGAGAGAGAGAGAGAGAGAGAGAGAGAGAGAGAGAGAACAAGATGTATATTTAGTGAAATTTTCTATTATGATATTGAAAGGAAGGTAAGAGGACAGCTGATGAGAGAAAGAGAGAGAGAGAGAGAGAGAGAGAGAGAGACAAGATGTGTAGTTGGTATAAATTGACAAGATAGAGAGAGAGAGAGAGAGAGAGAGAGAGAGAGAGAGATGTATATTTAGTGAAGTTTTTCTGTCATGATATTGAAAGAAAGATAAGAGGGCAGCTAAGAGAGCCAGAGAGACAGAGAGAATTATAATTGTTGAGAAATTATTGTGCTGAGAGAGAGAGAGAGAGAGAGAGAGAGAGAGAGAGAGAGAGAGGGAGAGAGAGATCCCTAACGAGTTCATTGTTGGGTACAGATTTCAGTCTATCGCCCGGAACGCGAGATGAAACGTACTCGGCTCAACGGTAAATCTCGAATACATTCAAAAGTACTTCACAATTAGCATAACATTTCCAAGGCACACCCATCTATAAATAACACCTGTTCTTACTTATTCTTAGTTGTTCTTTAGGCAATTAATACAATTTTTTGGCCAAGAGTTCCATGAAAAGGATGGCTGAAAGAATAGACAGGTTCGTAGCCTAAAATGTGAACTGACTGAAAAAGGTGCCTATCACAGTGACTTTATCCACAAGCCTGCAGCCCCACCACAGTTGACTTAACTACCAAGAACCTAATTCACTAATTTTCCAAGTCAACAGAAGTACGGTAGGGTTTACTGAACTGTGCCCAAGTCGTTTAGCCCCACATGGATATCGATCCCGAGCAAAATCATTAGTGACTTTGGTAAGATTTCAAAGTTAAAATAAGATTTGTTAATTTGTTAATGTATGTTTCTTTTTTTATCAATTTGTCTCCTCTTTGTGCATTTTCCCTTCACCTTTCTGTTACTTCTTTCTAATGAACACCTTAATATTCTTTGGAAGCTTGAATTTCCAGTCATTGACCCCTTTGGTGGGCTTGTTCCATATGAATGGGGTTCATCTGCTGAATAATGATAGCTACCACAATTACGTAAAAAGTTACGGGTGGATTTTGAATAAATTTTAACCCTAAGTAGACCTCTTGACTGGCAACGGGTACCCGATTTTGGGAGAGGTCAGGGTCTGGATAGGGGAAGGGTACTACCTTTTGGAAAGGGAGAGGAATTACGTGGAATGTTACGGGTGGATTTTGACCAAATTTTGACCCTAGGTGGATCTCCTGACTGGCAAATGGTGACCCAATTTTGGGATGGATACGAGCGTAAGAAAAGGAGAGGAACCTTCTGGAAGGGGGAGAGGAATTACATCGATTGTTACAGGTGGATTTTGACGAAATTTTGACCATAGGTGGACCTCTTAACTGGCAACGGATAGGCCGATTTTGGAATGAATCCAAGCGTAGGAAAAGGAGAACCTTCTGGAAGGGGGAAGGTAAAGCGAGGGGGAGGTGTTTCCTCAACCTTGACGGAGGTTTGCGACGTCGAAAAACGTTCCACAAAAACCTTCTTTGGATTGTCCAGCTGATGATTTAATATTCAGAAAAAACGGCATAAATAAAACAAATTAACACTTTGTTCAATACCCACTGCTTTAAAGGGTAGATCTGGACAAAGTGGACCATAAAATTGCCAAAAATAAGAAATAAGAAATAAAAAAATATAAAAAATTCAAACCTCTTCCTCTTACAGTTGTCTTTCATTACCGATGGGTCGAGATAACGGAAAGTAAAAAAAAAAAAGGTTGGCCATTTCTCGAGCAATAAAATAAAAAAGGTATATAAAAAAAAGTCTCTATAAGGAATAAGTACTCCCACTCTTGTGAGCTCCATGTTAGTAGTTTTTAGAAGTTTTTTATTATTATTCTGGTTCTAAAATAAAGCATCTTCTTGTTTAATTTTATTGTTTATTTTTTCTATATTTTGTTTTGTTATAAAGGCATATATATTTAGTATTAGTTTAACCTTGGTTGCACCAATGAATCTAGTATTGTTTTATTATCTTTTTGCCATTTTTATTATTATTTTGGTTCTAAAATTGAGATCTTCTGGTTTAATTTCATTGCATTTTTTTTTTTATTTTGGTTGGTCATAAAAGTATATATAGTATTATTTTCGCCTTGTTACATAATTCATTAGTTTAGTATTCTTTAATCATTATTTATTGCATAAACGTTAGCATATTTTCATGTAATTCTACTGCGTATTTTTTAAAAATAATTTTTGGATCCTAAAAACATATATTTCTTAGAATTATTATAATTATTGCGCATAAAAATTAGCGTATTTTGACTTCATTTCATTGAGTATTATTATATAATTTTTGTGATTTATAAAATCATACATATTCATTTCATTTATACCTCCGTTACACCCCTCATTATTTTAATATTTTTTCATCATTATTTAAGTTTATATAAAAGAGAGCATATTTGGACTCAATTTTATTGTGCAATTTTAATCATTTTCCAATTTATTTATTTTTTATAAAATCATATACATTATCACATTATCTTCATTTATACCTGATTCACGCCACTCATCAAATATACGAGATTTGACAACCCCATCTCATCGAATTATAAAAACCGCAAAATCTAAGTCTGGACGCGTGGGTTATCTTCCTCATTTGCATATCTGTGCATTATTCAGTCCATTAAGATTATAAAGCTCGTATAATTAAAGCCATTAAGATCATAGTCAGAATATAGTCTGACCGTCGGAAACTTTACAAAAAAAAAAAAAAGAAACAAGCTACCGCTTTGATAAAGTAAACAGATTAATTATTAAGGATAGTGTCTTTAAAAAAGAGAAAATTGCTTAATTTTTTGTGTACGAGATACAATAACTTCAACCGATTCAACAACTTTCTTACAGCACTGATGAACATTTGGCCTGATGATGCAGTTATCATTTTTACATATTTTCTATATAATCCTCGATTCTGTACGTGTTTGTGTGTGTGTATGTGTGTGCGTGTGTGTAAAAGTTCGCACATGCTCGTATTATTATTATTATTATTATTATTATTATTATTATTATTTTTTATATTATTATTTTATGAATGTGTAAAAGTATGCAAAAGCTGATATTATTATTATTATTATTATTAAATTATTATTATTATTATTATTATTATTATTATTCAGAAGATGAACCCCACTTATATGGAACAAGTCTACAGACGCCCTGTTAACCTAAGCAGAGAAGTAGGTACCTGATACTTAACAGAGAGGAGAGAGAGAGAGAGAGAGAGAGAGAGAGAGAGAGAGAGAGAGAATACACACTCAAGTTTACTAACAAGTTTAAGAATACACAGTAAGAATATTAGGAAAACTAAGGACAAATCACAGAAAGAGAGAGAGAGAGAGAGAGAGACAGAGACGAGAGAGAGAGAGACGCCCTTCTCCATCCTCCTAATTCCCGTCCACATCCCCCTCCCCCCACCTTACCCCCTCCCCCCTCATCATTCCCTCTAACAAGCTCCTCTCGGATATAGACGCATTAATCGGCTATTTTCGTATAGATGGCTGAACTCCGTCCTACTTTACAGCGTCGATAATGACCAAGAAAACAAGACCTTTCTTTTGTCCCTTTCTACACTTTCTACGCTTTCCTTTCTTCCTTTCTCTTCTGGTTGTCCGGTCCGGCATTATTTTCAAACCCCCACAGTTAGTTTAAGACCCCGGTGAGACCAATTTGGCCTCAGTAATGGATCTGGGAGACATTGCACTGCAACGGGTTCTTCTCCGTCCAATGCGACATTGGGAAACGGCTCTCTCTCTCTCTCTCTCTCTCTATGTATCTGTATCCTCTTCCTCCTATTTAGAAACTCTTTCAATATCGATACAGTTTATGCATATATACATGCATTATGTGTACATATATATGTATATATCTGAATTTTTATCACATAACCATGATTCATATACACGCATGAAGCTACAAATCTCCTTTCATATCCAATTCGCTCTACCTCGGAATTAATACATATTTTCGTATATGTTAACCGAAGGGGAATTTTTTTCAGTTGATAATAATTTCGTCCTCTCGGATTCGAACCAGCGGACAGACAGAGGAGAAATCAGGACTTCAGTGATGTTATCGACTCTGCCAACTCGTATGTATTATATATAAATTTAGTTGTTTGTGTACATTTTCAATATATATATATATATATATATATATATATTATATACGTGTGTGTGTGTATATATATATATATGTAGAACATGTATACATTTATATCTACACATATATAAATATATCAGAACTGACAACACAACAGAAAACTCAAATGAGATACAAAATCAACACCAACCAGCCACTTTCTGCCAAAAAGGTATCACAAAAAAAAGTAATTAGCGACAAATTGCATTGATTTAAAGGCTCGAGGCGGAAAAATCGCAGAATAGATTTCCCAATTTGCAAAGTCAAACGACTCTCTATAGATTATTCATCTATAGAACCCGCTTTCATTGATTAATAAAGAAAACGAATACAAAATGCAATGGAGTTTTCTGTACAGCAACAACACCGTATATAATCAAGGCCAACAAAAATAGATCTAATTCTCCGTGGTCTCAGTATAATGCTGTAAGAGCCGCGGCCCATGAAACCTGACCCATGTCCCGTTGGTGGCCTATCCTATATCGTTCCCAGACGCACGATTATGTGGCTAAATTTAACCTAAAATGAAATAAAAACTACTGTGGCTAGAGAGCTGCAATTTGGTATGTTTGATGATTGGAGGGTGGTTGATCAACATACCAATTTGTGGCCCTCCAGCCTCAGTAGTTTCTAAGATCTCAGGACGGAGAAAAAAAAATTGCGGGCATAAACATTTTACAAAAAAACTAAAAAAAAAAAAAATTGAGTCATTTATTAAATAAGTATTTGACTCAAAACCTACAACATAGTTTTAATAACTGAGAAGTAATATTCGAATCACAGTTTGTGAAGATTAGAACCAGTTGAATTATAATATATTTTCTAATAGTTAGCTGTTGTAGTAAGCAAAGTCTTCTGTCTGGTAGGGCAACTGTCTTGAGAGAGAGAGAGAGAGAGAGAGAGAGAGAGAGAGAGAGAGAGAGAGAGAGAGAGGGTGGGGGGCGGTTACCACTCATTCCAAAGAAGTTTGTTAACACCTAACATTTAAATGTATGCACAGTGAACTGGCAATAAGTAGTGTTTCACGTTCTCTTTTAAGAGAAAAAAACATTTCTTTAACTTCAATTAAAACTTTTTTTATTCTAAATCGGGAAAAAAACCAGCTATGCAAAACAGTATGCACAAAAATAAAAAATAAAAACTCCGACAAACTGAACACGCACCCCTTGATAAGATCTCATTAGTTTTAAAGTCCTCTAGGATAAACCGGACGTCATTAACTAGTATCAACCGGAGGATCTCTCTCTCTCTCTCTCTCTCTCTCTCACTGGAGGAGACAAGTGTAGCCGGAGACCTTTCATAGTACAGGTTGGTAACAGGTCAATCAATTACATGGCTAAATAGGATGGAAATTTATTCGCATATCTAACGAAGGAAGGAGAGAGAAGAACTTCGAACAACTTGGGGTCGGTGACCAAAACCTTAGCAAAGGTGATGTAACTGATTTTTGAGATATTAAGTTGAATTTCACTTCTATATTATAGTCTTCAGTACCGCAAAGTTGCTCAGAATATGGTCTTTGGTGTCTGCAGGTTTAACAAAGCTTGATTTTTATGAAACAAATATTGCAGAACATTATATATAAAACACTTTGAATAGGGCACCTTTTCTTTTTAGGTTTTACAAAACTTGGCTTATATCAAATAAACTTTGATGATGATGCCTTTTACTCTGTAAGTTTAATAAAACTTGTTTTATATAAACAAGCTTTAAATAGGGAACCCTTTTTTTCTGTAGGCTTTACTTAACTAGCTATATATAAACCAAACTGTGAAAGGTCCACCTTTTCCTTATATGTTTTACGAATCTTGTCTTATAGACAACAAACAGTAATGGCAATTTCTCATAACACATGAGAATCTTAAGACAAGATATAAAAAAAACTTCCCAAGTCAAGCTCTGTAACATAAGGTAATTCCACTCATGACAATTTAAATACAACAACGAACCAAAATGCATTATTGGGTTTTCGGAGAGTCGCATATACATATTTGAAAGCAGCTACAGATATATACAGGACTTATCCACACTCAGTCGCATTTTGCTTCTCAACAAAGTAGAACCAAAAATCCCTTCAAGTCTGACTAAACTTCGCCTCCTTGACTGGCTGGCTGCATGCTACCTCCCCTTCACCCTCCCTATATGCATCAACCTTCGCATACTTTAGTACAACTTGCTGAAATGACCAACTAGAGGGACAACTATAAAATGTGTTTATGGAAAACTGACTCCAGTTTTGGGGCAAATTTTCATTTGATCTTCGACCTCAAAGTTTGACCTTGACTAAAGGACCTGGCTAGCAGTGTGAAATGTTGAATACTCATAACTCATTTTTCTTGTGTGGCGATTTGTTTTAGATATTCATAAAAGAAACAATGTTTGTGATAGACAGTCCCCAAGGGGTACAAGTGCATATCTGACCTTTAACCTTAATGCAGGACCTTGACCTAAGAGCCTGGATATGTGGTAAAAAGTTGAAGCCCATAACCCTTGGATATGTATGAAGTTTGAGTCCCTGATAATGACTGACAGTGACACGCAGACAGACAGACAGACAGGTCAATATTAGATGACCCTGAACGGTGAATCAAGAGCATAAAAATATGAAAGGGGGGAGGGGGGGGAGCTGGGGAAGTCAGCCATTTTTCGCATGACATATTGTAATCATCCTCTCAGCAGAAAGGACAATATAAAAATTGTCAAGAGCCAACCTCCCTCTCTCACCCCCCAGCCTCTCACCCCCCACCCCCCCCCCCCTTACAACCCCCACGAGGCTCCCTTTTATGGACCCTCCACTTCATGAAGTGCATATTTAAGTGCTCATGAAGTGACGCTTCCAAGTGTTAAGTGTTGTTTGTACTGCAGTTTTCAGAAAACTGAATTCTTTCTGGGATACGTATACATGTACAGCAAGCATGTATATAATCAAACAACCAAACGCATGCATGCGCGCTTGTGCGCACCCACGACCAAGCCTGCCGTCAAACACACCTTATTCTGAATGGAAGTGTGTGCGCTTGACTGCCTGTTTATATAATTTGGTGAGGCCAAATTCGAACCAGTCGGCATTCATAAACAGGGCGTTTAAATGTAAGCTCTTCTACGAACACAAAAAATGAAGAAGAAGAAGAAGAAGAAGAAGAAGAAGAAATTATCTATTTATTAATAGTTGCAAGCTTAAGTCAAGGACTGAATTGTAACCAAGGATGCTTGCGATATCTTTACGGCTAAGGGAGAGAGTATAACTGTAAAAATTGAAGAGGTATTATTATTATTATTATTATTATTATTATTATTATTATTATTATTTTATTACTCAGAAGATGAACCCTTACACAGGGAACAAGCCTGTCTGATGTGGCCAAATTTCTGAAATTGAAGCTTCCAAAGAATTTCATGGAATTTCATTTTAAAAGAAGTCTCAGAAGATTTTTTTTTTTTTTTTTTTTTTTTTTTTTTGTCTATCACAGTCCTCCAATTCGACTGGGTGGTATTTATAGTGTGGGGTTCCGGGTTGCATCCTGCCTCCTTAGGAGTCCCTCACTTTTCTTACTATGTGCGCCGTTTCTAGGATCACACTCTTCTGCATGAGTCCTGGAGCTACTTCAGCCTCTAGTTTTTCTAGATTCCTTTTCAGGGATCTTGGGATCGTGCCTAGTGCTCCTATGATTATGGGTACAATTTCCACTGGCATATCCCATATCCTTCTTATTTCTATTTTCAGGTCTTTATACTTTTATTATTTATTTATTTATTTATGTATTATCTATTATTATTATTATTATTATTATTATTATTATTATTATTATTATTATTATTATTATTATTAATGGAAGGTTTGTCCCTAATTCTGATCTACCTTTCTAGACATAACATGAATATGTACTTTAAATACATATTTCAAATGCTCATACATACGCATGCCCGTACTCTACATATGTACGTAAATATATACATACATACCAGTACATACAGAAGTCACTAAATCTCTCCCCCCCTCAACCACCAACCCCACACACACCCAAGACAGCATCGCGTGAATGAAGAGAATAAAGTACATTTTTTTTCTACACATTACTTTCCCCTCCTCATTATGGGCGTGGCATGAAAATGTGATGTGATTAAACTGTACATTAGTAAAACTAGTTTTCTCCTTGTTCCTATAACTGCAGGTTTTACAGAAGGTTTTGTTTATATAACCTGCAGGATTTACAGGAGGTTTTGCCTATATAGCTGCAGGATTTATAGAACTGTTTATCGATATAACTGCAGGAATTTTGTCTATATAACTGCAAGATTTATAGAACTGTTTATTTATATAACTGCAGGAATTTTGTCTATATAACTGTAAGATTTATAGAAGGTTTTGTCTATACAACTGCAGGATTATAGAAGGGTTTGCCTATATAACTGCAAGATTTATAGAACTGTTTATCTATATAACTTCAGGCTTTATATAAAGTTTTCTCTATAAAACTGCAGGATTCATAGAAAGCTTTGTCTATGTAACTGCAGGATTTATAGACAGTTTTTTCCATATAACTGCAGCATTTATAGAAGGTGCTGTCTATATAACTGCAGGATTTATAGGACATTTTGTCCATTTAACTGCAGGATTTATAGAACATTTTGTCCATATAGCTGCAGGATTTATAGACGGTTTTGTCTATATATCTGCAGGTGGTGTCTATATAACTGCAGGATTTATAGAAGGTTATGCCCACATAACTGAGTCATTTATGCAATATTTAAAAACTGCTTTTTTATTTTAAATATGAATATATATTATGCTTAATTCACCATAGTCCCAAGAACGAAGGGCCGAGAATTAAGCAAGACGATTATTATCATTAATAATAAAGGGGAGAAGAGAAAATTATATTTGAGCATCCTGGAGAGAAAAGAAAGAAAAAAAGGATATATTTATGGATCTTGCTTCCTACAAGAACTGGCTGAGTCACTGTACTGGACATGCAACATCTAAGAATAATATCATACGATCTCATTTTCCGTAATCATTTTTTTTTTTACCATTAAATAATTTTGTTCAAAACATCAAATAATCTACATAACAAATGCATGATACAAATTATTATTATTATTATTATTATTATTATTATTATTATTATTATTATTATTATTATTATTATTATTATTATTATTATTATTATTAAGACAAGGTGTTAACCTTAGAATTTCTGTTCAAAACAGACAGTTAAACACGAAGATTTTTTTTATATTATTAAATTTTTTAACAAGATAAGAAATAGATCAGTAAGTAGATGGTACCTAAATAGAGCTCAATTCCTAAGAAGAAGAAGAAGAAGAAGAAGAAGAAGAAGAATGAGCAGATGACATTTGAAGTAGAATGAAGAGCTTAATAAATACTGTACTACAAAAACTTTCACTGAATATCAAAGACAACAGTGTTATCAATTATCTAAATTAGCTTTACATGTATGTTAACGAGTATAGTAAAAGTATATTCTCGTACATCATGCACACAATCAGGATTTGCAAGTTTACCAATATTGACGAGAAATGAGACGATAATCAAGAAAAGAAAGAGTGGTTTACCTAACTCTTATTTTCATTAGCAATGCACTTTTTCTTGAGACTGACTGACTGAACCACTGCATCTTCCGAAGAAGAATCGTGGTAAATGCAGGGTTCAACAAGATAAAAATAAAGCAAAAATAAAATCAGTGGATTGTGGATGGTTCAACAAGACAAAAATAAAACAAAAATACAAAAACGAATTTGAAAAACTCGTCTGGACGTTTTCTAAGAACTGGGCTGGGACACGATCCTGGGCAGATGTTTATGTGAGGGCGTGGTATAAGAGTTATAATAAGCAGCCCTGGAATCTCTCTTAAATAAGAATATAACATAAGAATTGACAGTTGAAGTGTACCTCTGTGGAACAGCAAGGTATAGAATAGATAGATCCATCTTGTCTGAAGAAAAGAGGTACATTGGATTTCCAGACGTTTCTGTGAGCTTCATTAACAAAATACAAAAGTTCCTGACTTTTTTTTTTTGGGGGGTGGGAAGGGTGGGGGGTAGGAAACGAAATTATTTATTAAGTCATTAATTTAATTTTGCGTTTCTGTATTTCTTCTCGCCTTCTGTTGCTTCATTCAAATGTCCTTCCCTACCTCCCCAATTCCTTCCCCATTTCCTCAGGACCTTCCCTACCTCCCCAAATCCTTCTCCACTTCCACAGGACCTTCCCTACCTCCCCAACTCCTTCCCCACTTCCCCAGGTCCTTCCCTACCACCCCAACTTCTTCCCCATTCCCCCAGGACCTTCCCTACCTCCCCCAAATCCTTCCCCACTTCCCCAGGACCTTCCCTACCTACCCAACTCCTTCCCCACTTCCCTTTGTCTTTCCCAACTTCCTAGGTTCTTCCCCACTTTCTCAGGTCCTACTCACCATCTCCAACCACTTCCCCACTCTTCCAGTCTCTTTACCGATTCCCTAGGTCCTTCCCCACTTACCCAGACTCTTTACTTCTTCCCTAGGTCCTTCCCCACTTCCCCAACCTCTCCCCAACTTCCCCAGACCCTTTCACAACCACCTAAAACCCAGAATCTTACGTCCCACCCTACCTAGACCATCCCGTCCAAGCCCTCTCGTCTCCAAAGACAAAGTCTTCCCATTAGAGATATTACAAGTCGAGGAGGGGGAGAGGGGATGGGGAGGGGGACTCTGAGGGGTTGGGGAAAGGGGGAAGGGAAGTCTGGTGCCTTAGGACTCCCCTTGGGAAAAGGGTGTTTGGGGGGGGGTGGGGGGGGGGGGGGATGGTTAGGTGACACCCTTAGCAACTACCCTGGAACTGAGAATGAAAACACAGGATGAAGAGTTCATCAGTATTTTTTCCTTTTTTATTTTGTCTCTTTGTCTCTCTCTATCTTTCCCTTTCTCTTCTTTTCATAACTTTTCTCATTTGTTCATCCCTTAACTTTTTCCTCCTCGGAAGATTTTTAAAATAGTTAATGAAAGATGCTGCTGAGTCCTTCGTCGTAAATAGCTGTGATGAATATTATATAGTGAGGTTCCTGAGGAGATTTTGAAATAGGGTACAAATTATATTGATCTATGTATTTTGAGATTATATATATATATATATATATATATTATATATATACATATACATATACATATATATGTACACATATATACATATACATACGCTTAAATTTCAAATCAGTGTCCCCTTTGCTGGGGTAGTTCCTATGAACAAGGTTCCACTTCTGAATAATAATAATAATAATAATAATAATAATAAAAAGTCAAGTACCCCTATGGCGGGCTTGTTCCATGTGAATATGAGTTCATCTTCTGATTAATAATATAATAATAATAATAATAATAATAATAATAATAATTAGCCCTAATCTAGACAGACGGATCTCACCCTGCTTTGAATGCAGAGGCCGGACCATTTCCGATCTAATTAGCCTCATTAAATATCGCCATTTCCCCGATAACTGGCATCCATGACCTACTATTATGACGAACAGTATTACAGGACTGTCATGCCGGACTGCATTCCAGGTTCTGTAATGCTGCAGGACCCATTTGAATAAAGTGACCAGTCGTTTAATTACATCAGGTCGTCCGGAATGACGTCTGTCACGCAATGGAACTAATTAAAGGTTGCGATCGATAGAGTCACGAATTTGAAATTCGGAATTTGTGAATTAATCGATTTCTCAGAAGTCTGGTAAACATATCGCAAGATTATTATGAAGACTTAAGGGAACGAATTGCGCCTCTAAGTATATATATATACCAGAAGGCTATCGACATAAAGCGCGAATTTGAAGTAAACGGGGTAAGTGATTGGAAATCATTACAATTAGGATATAATTTTTTTAAGGATTAATAAATTAAATATAGAACAAATTATACACTAGGAGCTAGAAATAAATTAGGATTGTAAAGATAAGTAGCCGAAGGCTCTTAAGAAACTACGAATTTGAAGTACACAGGGTAATCGGTGGGAGTATTTTACATTTTTATAGTTTTCGTAATAAAAAATAAATAAATAAATAAATAAATAAGTGAATAAATAAATGACAAATCATGCATTCAAAACAACCCTTTTTCTACCCTTCACAACTTGTTGTCACAACCAGCAAATAAAAATTGAATAATAAAGTACTAACAGAAAAGAACACTACAAAGAGGACCATCGGTTAGAGTATTTTAATTTTCATATTTCTCGTAATAAATAAATACATAAATATATAAATAAATGACAAATCATGCATTTAAAACAGCCTTTTTTCTATCCTTCACAACATGTTGTCACAACCAGTAAAATAAAAAAGGAATGATAAAGTAATGATAAAAAAGAGAACACTGCAAAGAGGACCATCGGCTAGAGCATTTTACATTTTTATATTTTTCGTATAAATAAATAAATAAATAAATAAATAAATACATGAATAAATAAATGACATATCATGCATTCGAAACAACCCTTTTTCTATCCTTCACAACATATTGTCACAATCAGCAAATTAAAATGAAGAATTAAAATAATAATAAAAAAAATGATAACGACAAAAATTGGCAAGCGCTCAACCCCATCGTAACCTCCTTCGATAACCCTTATGTACTCGCCGCGTCAAAGGACACGTGTCCCGACGGACTGACAGGACATTGACGGGACATCCTCAGCCTCATCCTGACCATCCTGCCTTCTAGGTCCTACCCAAAATGAGAGACTCGTCCTTTGTCACATTATATAGCAAACCGAGAGACAGTCGAGGTCGAGAGATGATCTCTGACCCGTACAAGGTACGGCAGACATTGTCCAAACATGTCATTGGCTGCATAAATGGAGATTAGGGGGTGGGGGGGGGGGGGGGAGATAGGGGGAGGCGGGAGAAGGGGGGGTGAAGGGGTTGATGAAAATGACGTGCCAGAGAACTCGAGAAAAAAACAAGACGCTGATAAAAAAATATGAGGAAACACAGAACGTTGAGATGATAAATTATCGGCAGTAGAATGAAGAGAGATTCCGCTATGTATCCATCTGGTCAAAACAGATATTATCATTATTGTATTATTATTATTAACATAACCGCTTAGTAACAAAGAAAAACATCTGGATTATCCTTTTTAATCAAATTCGACTCCAAGAAGGAGCGGAAACAGGAGACAAACTTCATTTGACCCCTGTTCTAATGAGTGAACGATGTACCTGCTAGTACGTTGACTGTGGTGTGTTCCAGCCCGGGCGGAAAAGGGTAGTAATGGACTCGCATCCCCATCCCAAAATTAAAAAGATTTCGGGTGAATTAGGGAAAACGCAGGATGAAGTACACACTTTATATATATATATACATATATATATATATATCTATATATATATATATATATATATTATATATATGTATATATAATATATATATATATATACATATATATACATATATATATATTATATATATATATATATATATATATATATATATATATATATTATATACATAATTTATAATATACACACACAATATATATATATATATATATATATATATATGTATATATATATATATATATATATATATATGCATTAAGCTACAAATGTCCTTTCATATCTAATTCTCTCTACCCTCGGAATTAACATCTTTTCATATTGTTTAACTTAGGGGAAATTTTTAGTTATATATATATATATATATATATATGTAATAGTGTGGCACAGTGTCGTTATTACAAAAGGCAATAACTTAATAATACTTAAGAAAAAGGCACGAACGGATAATAAGAGAAGAAAAGGATTTTCACAAGGAAAAGGGAATAAGATAATGACTTTTCTTAGCGAAGGGATTTTGTTACTCAAAACATTAGGCTTTTAGCCATTAGACATCTGGTTTTCATCTCCCCCAAAAAGCCTCTGTCCGTACCAGCGATTAGTGACCAACAAGAGATTATGGTCGATGAGGGATATCGCCCAGGCATCTTCGAGAAATTGGAAACTACTCTCATTAGCGCCTATGACTAATCGGCGTTCCCTTCGTGAACAGGTCAGAGAGAGCCATCTGGCATACGTTAAAAAGGAATTCTATGACCCGTTGTTAGAAAGAGGGAAGTGCCGAATTCTTAAAAGCTCCACCCTCCCAAAGGTAGGCCTCTAGTATCGACGAATCAAAAGCCATGAGTGTTGGTCATAAGACAGCCCAAAAGGGGTATCAACGAATGACCTATGAGGTTACCAAGGGATACGCCCCTAAGAAGCCAGGACATGAAGAAGGAGGTGTATAACAAACTTCAAAGCCTTACCGAATTACTGGTAAAGAAGACCTGACCAGGAACGGCGGTCTCGTATGAAGTTAGTAGACTAACTAAGACACAAAAAAGTCTTTCAGAAAATGCCACACCCGTCAGTCAGAATCCAAAAATCCAAAGGCGGGCTAAGGAGATTTCAACTGAATAAACAAAAGGCGAGACAGAGAGAGCAGGCAGAAAAGGGATCAGAGAAAAAAAGGGGAAAGGAGAGAAGCCAAGAGATGAGAACAACCGGGGGAGCCTAGGGGAGAACTGCAGTGGCATGGCCGTGAAACAGAGAAAGACAGAATCCCAGAAGAAGAACAGGTGCAAAGTGTGGTGTGCGAAGCAATCAAGACAGTGAAAGTGACAATCAATACTCAGTAAATTTGCCCTCGTGCCTATAGACTCGTAATTGGCAACAAGTGCCAATTAAGTTTTATCAGGTCCAAAAGCCCAGTAACTCAGAAGGTGGAAAAACTTTATAAGTACCCCAGCGAAGAATAAACCTATGTTAAGAAAATATCAATCTTCATTTCTCATCCAAAACGATAACCCTTTTTGCTAATTCAATATCATGAGCTTTCAGCAAGGTAAGAAAAATTTATATAAGTCTAATTCCCCAAAGTACAGCCTCCACGGCGCACGTTACCTTAGATCTGTGCAAAGAAAGTAAGTACCAGCACAGAAAAATTGGTGGCAGCGGTGGGATACGATGAGATAAAGATTGATATAGTGACAAGATTAATTGATGTCGAGCGGTATGATAGGAAGACAAAGACACAGCAAGGAAATGGCGATCTGCGACGCGAATGACAGTTAAAGACAGCGGCTGCGAAACGGAATCAAAAGTTTAGTGTCGGCATAAGAGGTTTCAATCCATTCACGCCACTCGAAAAAGAAAGTTCTCCCCTAAGACAGTACCAGTGTTTCCCCAAATACAAAGACAGTTACCAGTGCTTCCCCAAATACAAGGACAGTTACCGAGTTGTAACAATAAAAGCGCTCCAAAAAAAAAAAAAAAAGCCACCCACACTTTGCGAAAGAAAAACTCCACTCCGAAGAACAAGAACAGTCGTTCCACTAGAAGAACAAGATGTCGAAAGCATGAAGAAAAATATCAAGAGGAAAGAAAACGATCCCGAAAACGCATCCGTCAACGCAATCCTGCTCTGAGAGGAAAGAAGAGAGAGAGAGAGAGGTCCCCTTTCCCGAAGAGAAGAAGAGAGAGAGAGAGAGGGGGAACCAACACATCATTCAACGCGCTGGTAGGCGAACGCAAGCTGTCAGACGTAACCCCAGATATCGAAGACGACGAAAGAAGTTAAGTCCAAATAAATGTCCCCACACTTACATAACATTAAACTTCATCAAAAGTAAATTACGCGATTAACATTTCAGTTAGACAATTTCTGGTATTTCAAGATTAAAAGATTTTCTCTCTGAATTTTTTTTTTTTGGCAACGAAAACTCTACGATATTTCATTTTACTAATTATAACTAATCAGCTACTAAGACCTTTTCCCGAACATTAGTATTTACTAACCAATAACTCTAAATTTTAATTTGAATTTTGATTGTGTCATTTTATGTTATTTTTGTGATTTTGGTTGTTTTGTGATTTCTTGTACTTTGTTTTTTTTTTGTTTTAGTATTTGCTTTTTACTTGTTATGTCGAATGAACGTTTACTTGTTTTATTTTTGTTTGTTTAGGATAACAAGGGTAATTCACGGGAGGTCTCTCGTTAGCGTACACTTTACGGTCAGTTCAGTATCGTTTTACCAGTACTGTTAAGAGGGTTTTTGTTGTTGTTTAAGAATCGCTTACCGGTAACGTAAGACTGAGAATATTTCAGGGGAAAATTCCTTTATTTTTTTTTTGGTGATCGAATACTTTAGTAAAAACAGTTTATTGTTATTATCATTTTCTTTCGGGATATTACTGTCATAACTTTGATACTTTTATGATACTCAGTACTTAAGAAATTTCCATTAACGAGTCGATGGTCAAAGGGAGACCGACTCCTTATCAGAACGCAAGAACGCCTGTGCTCACGAGAAGTCAAACAAGGAAATTAACCATGCCGGAAGGTACAGAGTCCGCGAATTCGAGCGCAGCGGTAATGGGAACACATAAGGGACATGTAATTAATCACATAGCTAAATTTTGTGGAAGAAAGGATGGTCAGTTAGCTTGTAACTTAGAGAACTGGATAGAGCAGGTGGAGACACGCCTAGATAGTATAACAGGGACAGATAGAGAAAAGCTTATTGAAGCCAAGAGTTATCTTGATTTGGAAGCCGGAGGAGACTTAGAACGATACGTCCACTCCGAGACTTACCGAGATCTTAAGAATTGGGAAGAATTGAAACGGTATTTTAGGAAGGTTTATTCCACAGTTGGTGAAAGAGATCCAGTTACTAGTTTGGCAAGGATAGTGCGTCAATTTAAGTTAGACGAAAGACGGTATCAAGAGTTTAGCTCTCAGTTGTATAACAATATGAATGAATGGGGTAACTTCATGGAAACCACAGGTTGGATAGAGGTAGAAGGAGGCAAGCAAAAAATGCTAATGAGTCATGTCAAAAAAATATTTAGACTAGCAATAATGATTGGAAGCCTGCCAACGGAAGTTATTGCAAGGATGACTCGTAAGTGGGAGACATCCGATGATGTAGCAGAGATTGAAGAGGAGGAAACAAAATAAAAAACCTAGGTTAGAAGACCTGAAGGGAATCCTATATACAGACCTTTAGTCGCTATAGGACAAAAGGAAAAGGGTCCAAATAGATCTAGGACACCATCTAGAAATCAGAATAAGATGCCAGGTAAATCTTCTCAAGGAGGATTTTCGACAGTCACGTGTTATAACTGTCAGAAGAGAGGACATTATGCCAGTGACTGCCGAGGGATAGCCTTCTGTCCTTTCCATAAGAGAACAGGACATAGTGCTCGAGAATGCAGAAATAAATTTGTTTCAGCTCCTAGAGGTAGACGTCAGTCGAGAGGCAGAAGTAGAAACAATAGTCAATCTCCCCCAGTTAGAGGAAATAGAGATTCCGCTCCGAATAGGTATGCTAATCAAACAGCAAGTATAAGGTATCAATCAGTTCAGCCAATGTCAGACGACGCAATGGGAAATTTTCTGCTTACTGGTACAATGAATCTTCCTCTATAACAGAGAGAACGTCCGGAATGTCAAGGCTAAGCCCAGCTACACAGGTTAGCAAGGTTGATGTAGGGAATGAATATAATTATAGACCATTATTTCCCGCCCATGTCGGTCTAGAGAAACCTATTATTACATTCTTTGATACAGGTAGTCCTAAGAATATAATGTCAGAAAAGGTGTATCGATTGTATTTTTCTCACTTAAGTTTGAACCCAGCAGTAGATTGTAGAATCACAGACGTCCAGGGTAATGATATCCACGTAATTGGACAGTTAGATTTTCCATTCAGGCTAGGAAGAAATTGCTCTAAGATGAAAATGTTTCTGGTAGCCAGAGATATACAATTAACTTTTGCTCATTTGCTGATAGGTTATCCAACTATGGCTAGACAAGGGATAAGCATTGATGCCCCTAGAGAACAACTAGTGATTAACAACGGTCGTGAGATTTCTAGAATACCAATATGCAAGTTAATTAAAAGAACCCAGACTCAAGAGAATCCCACGATGAAAGGTATTTTAAAGAAGGATAAGACAGAGGGAAGATATCCAGAATGCATCACGAGTTCACAACAGATCATTAACCTCTTAGAATCAAATCAATGCACTTATTTAAAGTTAGAGAGGGAATTAAGACTTAAACCAGGAGAAAGTACTTGGGTAGAATGTACAGTAAATCCAATTTTCGAAGGAAAGGAAATTCTCACGCTTACTGAAAAGTCGCAAGTAAACGGAATACATTATTCTTCTAGTTTACATGAAGTTAGACAGAGCAAGATAGCTTTACAGATTACCAATAACAGAGGAGGAAAGGTTAAATTAACACCAGGTACAGAGATAGGCCTAGCAGAAGTATACTCAATACCTATCCGAGTTGTAGAAAGGGAAACGGTAGCTGCGATCCGTAAAGGAAATGAAAATTACGCTCAGGACATAAAACTGAGAAGAGCTAAGATAGGATCTCATTTAAAGGACATTAAGGAAAACCATGTCAGAGAAGAATTCATAGACTTACTGTGCGAATATCAGGATATAGTCGCTCTAGACGGCGACACCTTGGGAAATACACGCGAAATAACGCACAAGATAGACATTCCATCAAACACAAAGCCAATTTACATACCAGCTTACAGAGTAGCACATTCCCAGAAGGAGATCATTGAAAGAGAAGTACAAAGAATGAATAGGCAAGGAATAATAGAACCATCTAAATCCCCATGGTCCTTTCCACTTTTGCTAGTTCCTAAAAGGGACAAAACTTATAGAATAGTTGTGGATTTCAGAAAATTGAACCAAATTACTGAAAATGATCCTTATCCAATGCCGTCAATGCGAGATCTTATCGCTACTATAGGATCCAAGAGATACTTCACCACTATAGATTTATTGCAGGGATTCTTGCAAATCCCTCTAGACGAAGAAAGTAAACCTTTGACTGCTTTTTCCACTAGTAACGGCAGATACCAGTATGTAAGAATGCCCTTTGGTCTAAAGTCAAGCCCGGTAACTTTTGTAAGGTTAATGGATAAAATTTTGGGCGATTTACTAGGCAAGGACGTACAGTGTTATATAGATGATTTGGTAATAGCAACAGACACTATAGAGGAACACATAGACTTAGTCAGAGAAGTCCTAAAGAGATTAAGAAAAGCCAACCTGAAGCTTAAACTAAAGAAGTGTAACTTCCTTAAAAGGAAAATAGACTACCTTGGTCATACACTAAGTGAAAAGGGCGTAGAAGTAAACGACTTAAAGATTAAGGCAATCAAGGAATATTCCTACACCTCAGTGCAAGAAGACGTAAAGTCATTCTTAGGTTTAGCAGGTTTTTACCGCAAGTTCATAGGGAACTTTGCAGTCATATCAGCTCCACTAACTGAACTTTTAAAGGAACACGTATCATTTACATGGACAGACAAGCAGCAAGAAGCATTTGATGAATTGAAGGAAGGATTAACACATCCCCCAGTACTTAGCTTCCCAGACTTCGGCAAAGAATTCTTTTTTAGCACGACGCAAGCCACATTGGTATAGGAGCATGTTTAATGCAAAGACAAGATAATAAGTATAATGCGATAGCTTATTACAGTAGGAAATTAAAGCCCTCAGAAGTGGAACTACTCAGTAACAGACCTCGAGTCTCTAGCTATAATAGACGCTTTAAAGCATTTCAGATATATCATTTTTGGTTACAAGATAACCGTGTTTACGGATCATTCAGCCGCAGTAGAAAATGCTAAAGAACCCTAATTTTTCTGGACGAGAGCCCGTTGGTTCATGACAGCCCAAGATTATGATATGAGGTGAAATATGTCCCTGGGAAGACGAATAAGTAGCAGATGCATTATCAAGAAATGTGTCGAAAGTGATAGTATAAATATGATAAGTCCAAGAAGAAGAAAAGAATGAAACAATGTGCAGTGACGTAAATGTACTACCTTGCATTATACGAGGAGCTTTCCCGGCAAAATTTCATAAAGGAACAAGAAAGAGATGAAGATATAAGGGGAACTGTTTAAATACGTTAGAAAACGAAAGAAAACACAGCCAACAAGAATTAACCGAACTAGGTAGGAAGGTTGGATGTCCCACAGATGCATTAACGGACATAGATGGCGTATTAATTTGGATGTGTCACGAATATGATCCATTTGGTCAATTTCTAGGTGTACTGCACAAAAGGTTAGTACCTAAGAGTCTAAGAAACAAGGTCATTGAGCTAATGCACGACGATGACATGAGAGCTCACCCAGGAAGGATGAGACAATTAGATTAATCCAAAGAACTTTCCATTGGAAGGGAATTCACAAGGATGTTTCTTTAGTTAATTATGTGAAAAGCTGCAATATATGCAACAGCTACAAGGGAAGAACAGACAAGGAAGTACCACTAGGGAAATATCCTATCCCACAGACTCTTTCGAAAGAGTATCTATTGATCTTATCACAAATCTCCATACCACGAGTAAAGGGAATAAGAATATACTAGTATGTATCGACGCGCTCACGAGATATACAGAGTTGGTACCACTAACTAGTAAAAGTGCCAAGGATTGTGCAACCGCACTCTTCGATAAGATATTTTGCAGATATTCTGCCCCACAGCTCATTATCTCTGATAATGGGACCGAGTTCAACAACTCGTTAGTTCAAGAAATTTGTAACGCCTTTAAGGTAGAAAAGGTAGCGATACAGCCGTATCACCCAGCTAGCAATGGCTTGGTAGAAAGGAATAACAGGAAGGTTTTAGACGTATTACGTCACACAGTAGGACAGGATCCTGACTGGACGTCAATTTACCTTAGTCCAATTATCATTAAATGCAAGGCATCATACGAGTACTCGAGCAACTCCCATAAAAGCTTTGATGGGATATGAACCCAGATTACCTTATGCATGGCTGAATCAGCCAATACAGCCTAATTACTCTGAAGATATCATGAAGATAAGAATCGGAAACTTTAAAGTAATCCACAAGCAATTGCACAAGAATCTAGAAGAAGCCCAGCAGAATATGATAGAGAAGCATCAAGAAGGATTAAGGCCTGTAGACTACAAGAAAGGAGATGAAGTCTATATTAAGAAGGAAGTAAGAAGTGGTATTAATTATAAGTTAGCCACAAAATTCACAGGACCATACAAGGTCGTAGACGTACAAGAAACTAAGATAAAGGTTAAGAAAATGAATAACCAAATGCCTTCCACATATGCTGAATCATTAGAAGAAGAAGAATTTTGGATAAACAAGGACAAGGTCAAGAGAACCAAAGAAGTCGAAGAATCCGAAATGACAGAGACGTCAGAAGACATTCCAGAAGAAGGAACTAGATATAACCTAAGAAATAGAAGAGTCACTTTTCAGTGAAACAGAAGAACAAACCCATTAATTCATCCAATTATTCCCATGTATTTATTTGATTTCTTTATTGCTAAGTTTACCTTCATCGGTCGACTTAGGAATAATCTTTTATTGTTGCAATTCTTACTTTGATTAGTTGGTTTGTAGCAATTTTTTTGGGTTAAGTGCACTTAACTTCAAATTATTTTGACTTGAAGGGAACTATTTGGGTATGTAGGAAACGATTCAATGCGCAGTGTAAGAATTTAAGACGTATATTAAGTTTAATCGTTCCATAAGAACATTCTTAGAAGTAAAAGAATAAATAAGACGGGTTAAGATAGATATTAAGAGATTTTAAGATAAGAGAATTCGTTTCAGAAATTATTAAGATTTTGAAGGGGTAATTAATACACTTACTTTGTTCAATCCAAAAGATGTTGATTGATGAAAACTTACTAATAAGATATTAATCGATAAAGACTCACTAACAAGAAGTTAATTGATGAAGACTCATTAACAAGATAGTAGTTGTTGAAAACTTACTAACAAGATATTGATTGGTGAAAACTTACTAACTGTTGTCCCAGTAGAAGAAACCTACAAGTATTAACCACTAACCGGTTCCTTTAACCGAGTTGCCAATTTTGTTTTAGTATCAAGCAGTGAAGTTATATAGTTTAATGTACAAGGTTACTCCGAAAAATTACAGTAATATGTCCAATGAAATTTTGCATAAACACAATACACAATCTCAGTAGGAAGTCAAGGACACACTTGTTATTGCATACAAATACACAAGGATATTTTTTCCAAGGACTTGTCACCAAGTAACAGGTCGCAGCAAACAAGAAGCCATCAAGTGTCATCAACAAAGAACGAAATTTATTTTCCATAAAAGAAAGACGATATCCACCTAGATAGAATAGGACTGAGGACTGAACCAATCATGTACTGTAAACTTGGATAGTTACCATTATTTTTTGCTTCTACCATGCATTTATATAACTTATGTGATTTAAGGGCTTATGTATGTCTAACTTTCAGTTTTCTTGTTTTTGGTGATTTATTTTTGTTTGCATTCAGTTTCATGTTTCTTAATGTGATTTACTCATATTTGAATTCAGTTTGATGATTCTTTTAATATTACTTAATCAAGTATTTGTTCATATTCATATTCAGTTTAATGTTTCTCTGAATGTTACTTGCTCAAGAATTTATTCATGCTTACATTCAATTTTGATTGTTGCCCTTAACGTTACTTAATCAAGGATTTGCTCATGTTTACATTCACTTTTGATGTTTTTGAGGTAAAGTTTCAAAATGATTTCCAAGAAGCATAAGTTAGGAGTCCTCTTGTAGGTATAATATTTGCTTCAGCTTAGATAACGCGTCGGAGTCAGCGAGGTAGCGGGCGGGCCAGACTGTAATAGTGTGGCACAGTGTCGTTATTACAAAAGGCAATAACTTAATAATACTTAGAAAAAGGCACGAAACGGATAATAAGAGAAGAAAGGATTTTCCACAAGGAAAGGGAATAAGATAATGACTTTTCTTAGCGAAGGGATTTTGTTACTCAAAACATTAGGCTTTTTAGCCATTAGACATCTGGTTTTCATCTCCCCCAAAAAGCCTCTGTCCGTACCAGCGATTAGTGACCAACAAGAGATTATGGTCGATGAGGGATATCGCCCAGGCATCTTCGAGAAATTGGAAACTACTCTCATTAGCGCCTATGACTAATCGGCGTTCCCTTCGTGAACAGGTCAGAGAGAGCCATCTGGCATACGTTAAAAAGGAATTCTATGACCCGTTGTTAGAAAGAGGGAAGTGCCGAATTCTTAAAAGCTCCACCCTCCCAAAGGTAGGCCTCTAGTATCGACGAATCAAAAGCCATGAGTGTTGGTCATAAGACAGCCCAAAATGGTATCAACGAATGACCTATGAGGTTACCAAGGGATACGCCCCCCCCTAAGAAGCCAGGACCATAAGAAGGAGGCGTATACAAATTCAAAGCCTACGAATTACTGTAGAAGACCTGACAGGAAGGCGGTCTTGTATGAAGTTAGTAGCCACTAAGACACAAAAGTCTTTTCAGAAAATGCCACACCCAGTCAGAATCCAAAAAAATCCAAAGGCGGGGGCTAAGGAGATTTCAACTGCAACAAAAGGCGAGACAGAGAGAGAGCAGGCAGAAAAGGGAGCAGAGAAAAAGGGGAACAGAGAAGCCAAGAGAGAGAACAACCGGGGAGCCTGAGGGGAGAACTGCAGTGGCATGGCCGTGAAACAGAGAAAGACAGAAGAATCCCCAGAAAGAAGAACAGGTGCAAAAGTGTGGTGTGCGAAGCAATCAAAGACAGTGAAAGTGACAATCAATACTCAGTAAATTTCCCTCGTGCCTATAGACTCGTAATTGCAACAAGTGCCAATTAAGTTTTATCAGTCCAAAAGCCCAGTAAACTCAGAAGGTGGAAAAACTTTATAAGTACCCAGCGAAGAATAAACCTATGTTAAGAAAATATCAATCTTCATTTCTCATCCAAAACGATAACCCTTTTTGCTAATTCAATATCTGAGCTTTCAGCAGGTAAGAAAAATTTATATAAGTCTAATTCCCCAAAGTACAGCCTCCACGGCGCACGTTACCTTAGATCTGTGCAAAGAAGTAAGTACCAGCACATATATATATATATATATATATATATATATATATATATATATATATATATATATATATATATATATGCTATGTATACAATACATAAATATAACTATAAATCTAAATGTTTTTCGACCAAAAATAAAACATCTCAGGCTTCCCGAAGACAGCCAAGCATCTCAAAGCTTTCCTAGAAGAAGAATAAGAAGAAGAAGAAGAAGAAGAAGAAAAGGAAAAGCGTAACCCTCAACGCTACTACACTACTTCCATCCCATCAATTGCCCGGCGATTACGAGTCTGGAAACGTTTCCCTGGAAACTGATTAGTTTCTTCTCCTGCGCTCTTCGTGTTCCCACCTCTCTCCCGCAGTTTTGGAAGTCAAGACAAATGGGGAGCGGGGGTGGGGGTGGGGGGGGGGGGGGAATGCTGCTTCTTTCCTATCCATTCTTCTTCTTCTTCTTTTTCTTATGCCCCCACACCCCGTCGTTTACAGAGAGAGAGAGAGAGAGAGAGAGAGAGAATGTGTGTTATAAGAAAACTAGAGAGAGAGAGAGAGAGAGAGAGAGAGAGAGAGAGAGAGAGAGTGTGTGTTATAAGAAAAAGAGAGAGAGAAGAGAGAGAGAGAGGAGACAGAGAGAGAGAGAGAGAGAGAGAGAGAGAGAGAATGTGTTGTGAGCAAACTGAAGAGAGAGAGAGAGAGAAAGAGAGAGAGAGAAAGAGAGATGATGTGTTATAAGAAAACTGGAGAGTGAGAAAGAGAGAGAGAGAGAGAGGTTAGAGAGAGAGAGAGAGAATGTGTTGTGAGCAAACTGAAGAGAAAGAGAGAGAGAGAGAGAGAGAGATGAGAGAAATGTCCTTCAATCGTCGAGCACACATGCATCACGGGCATAGATTCCATCTAAAGTGGCTGCAAGCAGAATACTATATAAATAAATGTGCTTGCGAAGAATTTAAATAGCCTTAGTTAAGTTCATGAAGTGAACTTGACTTCTAATATATTTTTTAGACTGTGACTTACATTCGTATGTAGACACACATTCATACATACGTAATTACATACAGTCATACGTATGCATTCATACACGTAGTAAAATACAGAGAACTGCCTCTGAGATTTAAGATACATACGATATATATATATATATATATATATATATATATTATTATATATATATATATATATATATATATATTATAGCCCAAACGAACATTCAACGACTACAGAAAGGAATATTAACTAAAATATTCTAAACATCTCATGTGACCTTAATTTTTTCAAAATCCAAAACCAAAAACGAATACTGCATTTACGAGCATTGCCCAGACCCGCACGGCAAAAAAAAAAAAAAAAAAAAAAAAAAAAAAAAAAAAAGCTGACACAGCCTGTGTGTGGGCGTAAGAGGCCTTTGCCTTATACTGCTCTGGCAAACGGAGTCAGGCCAGGCCAGGCCAGCGGGGCCTGAACTATATAGTATTGATCGACATGCCCCGGACCCTAGGCTACCAAAAAATTTCGGCGGCCGTAAGATTATGATTTATTGTGCGTCACTAAGAGTAACTTTTTTATTTATCGTATTGGGATACAGATTGACACACTAATGCTTCAAAGCTTTCGTAAGGGGGTTCTATTGTTCATTCGAAAGAAATTACATGAGACAGCAGGGTAGATAGAAAAGAGCAGTTATTAGAGAACAAAGATTAACTAACAGATTAGTAAATAGTTAAGATAAACAAATGAAAAACTGCTAAGGATTTATTAGAGAACAAAGATAAACTAACAACTTAATAAACAGTCAAGATAAACAATGGAAAAACTACTAAGCAGTTATTAAGAGAACAAAGATTAACTAACAGATTAGTAAACAGTTAAGATAAACAAATGAAAAACTACTAAGCAGTAATTAGAGAACAAAGATCAACTAGTATATTAATAAATAGTTAAGATAAACAAATGAAAAACTACTAAGCAGTTATTAGAGAACAAAGATCAACTAAAAAATTAATAAATAGTTAAGATGAACAAATGCAAAACTACTAAGGATTTATTAGAGAACAAAGATCAACTAGTATATTAATAAATAGTTAAGATAAACAAAGATCTAACAGTTTAGAACAAAGATACTACAGATTATAAATAGTTAAGATAAACAAATGAAAAACTACTATTATTAGAGAACAAAGATCAACTAGCGAATTAATAATTAGCTAAGATAAACAAATGAAAAACTACTAAGCAGT
Organism: Macrobrachium nipponense; assembly: GCF_015104395.2. Taxonomy (NCBI): domain Eukaryota; kingdom Metazoa; phylum Arthropoda; class Malacostraca; order Decapoda; family Palaemonidae; genus Macrobrachium; species Macrobrachium nipponense. Next base: position 101,522,362 of record NC_087204.1, read on the forward strand.
TATTAGAGAACAAAGATCAACTAGTATATTAATAAATAGTTAAGATAAACAAATGAAAAACTACTAAGCAGTTATTACAGAACAAAGAAAATTAATAATTAGTTAAAATAAACAAATTTAAAAGTACTAAAATTACGAGGAGAATTGTATACTAGCTGTAATGCATCGCATCTTCGCTTGAACTCTTTGAAGAAGCTCCAATTCCACGACATCCTCAGGAGGGAGGCTGTCCCACAGTCCAACGGTGTCCTCGAGGACTAAAGAACCTCTGGAATTTTGGAGAAATTTGACAGCGAGGAACATTTACTGCATATTGTAAATCAAAGCCACAGATCCTTCCTTACCAGCTTTTCCAAGTTTATACCGAAGTTAGAAACCAAGAAAGTCGACATAGAACTGGCTTTAAAAAAAATCCACAGGAACCTATTCTATGGACCTCAGAGACGCATAAATGCCTACTCAGTACAGCTGATGACCTTACCCAGCAGGGTATGCAAAGCCTGGGCCATCAAAACTCGCCCCTCTACATAAAAGTATCTGGGGACAAAAGGTACAAGTCAGATAACATCACCGGATGCGATTGGAGACGCAGCGTTTGTGACGGCGAATGGCAGTGAAATTCCACGATAAGAAAATTGTGGATTCCTTTTTGGCAAATAATGAAAAATTAATGTCGAGTGTCACCATATATACAGTGATCTTCGATGCAAGTGTGAAATTTGGGTCATTTGGCCCGGTGCTGGGTCAGGGGAGGTCACTTTGTGCCGTTATGGTTAGGAAAATATACAAGGATTTGGATGAGGAAGAGAGATACTTATTAGAACCTTGGATAACCTCTGTATGCATGTGTGAAATTTTGGGCCACTTGGCCCCGGTACTGGGGGCATGAGAGGTCAGGAGAGGTCACTCAATGCTGTCGTGATTATAATAATATGAAATAACTTTTATTAGAAAAGAAAAGATATGTGTATTAAAACCTTACACGGACGGCTTATGCTAATGAACAGAAAATATTTATCAAAAACTTCACACAGACAAGTCCAGAAAAACGCACAGAAAACGACATATATCAAAATCCTCACACAGACAAGCCTATAAAGACGTACAGAAAACATTTATCAACCACCTCACACAGACAGGTCCATAAAGATGCACAAAAAAACGACATATATCAAAATCACACAGACTGACTGAAATTGGTGAGCTTCGTGATTCCCGAAAACAGGTCACGATCCAAAGTCCATCTTGGGGAGGTCATTCTGATGCAGACACCTACAGTAACCAGTTAACAAAATGGCCCGAATCCACTTCCACTTGAAGGCAAGACCTCGACGAGGAAATTCTACATCGCTAAAGGGAGGGAGAGTAGAAACACTCTATAGGTGTTTATTCCAGAAGTATATTATTAACTGCTTTTTTTTTTGTCAATAAAAACCATCTCTCTCTCTCTCTCTCTCTCTCTCTCTCTCTCTCTCTCTCTCTCTCTCTCTGCCTCAAGAAAAGATACAAGGGTTAAGAGCTAATAATAATAATAATAATAATAATAATAATAATAATAATAATAATAATAATGATTAACAATATTTAATAACTAATAAATAATAAAATTGTTATATTGTTCATAATATGTACAAATCTTCCACCACAATACTGAACAATAATTAGCCAATTTTCATATTATGGTAAACAGAAAAACATTATCTTATAATAATAATAATAATAATAATAATAATAATAATAATAATAATAATAATAATAATAATAATAATAAATAATAAATAAATAAATAAATAAATAAATAAATAAAGGGTCACCTTCACAGCAGATAGGGCCACTCTTAGCAATACTGAGGAAATGCCTCAGTGCAGAACAACAGGACCAAAGTTACGATTCCTAAAACCAGCGCTTATTAATATTTACTGGAAATTAACCCAGTATTTGAAACGCCTGCCGTTCAATAGCCATATTAGGAATGAAGAAATTTGGAACATTGAACAGTCTCGTAGCAGGAGCTTTCAGAAAAGCATTAAATAAAAAATCTCATTCTTGAAGCTTCTTCTTGGGACCCTGATGCAGGGATATTTTTATTTTATTGATGCTTACCTCGTTCAGTCCCATTTGGCTGAATTTTGATGCGCTGGTTTTGGCGCGTTTAAGAAATCGCGGAATTGCAGAACTCTCTCTCTCTCTCTCTCTCTCTCTTCTCTCTCTCTCACTTTTCTAGTTTTCAAATAAGACTCGAAAATGCTGCTTTGTTGAAGCCTCGACGAGATAATCCCTTACCTCGATACAGATTCTCCGGAACAATAATTCTCTCTCTCTCTCTCTCTCTCTCTCTCTCTCTCTCTCTCTTTTAAAACATGCTACTACTGTTGGACCCATCATTGTAAGCCTCGACGAGGTAACCCCTTACTGAATAGGACTAGTAATCTCTCTCTCTCTCTCTCTCTCTCTCTCTCTCTCTCTCTCTCTCTCTCTCTATCTCTCATCCTCTCTCTCTGTCGTTTCAATAAGAGACTCTAAAATGCTGCTGGCTGGAGCCTTTGGTTCAAAGCCTCGACGAGGTAATCCCCGGAACGGGATTCCACTGAATGGTAATATCTCTCTCTCTCTCTCTCTCTCTCTCTCTCTCTCTCTCTCTCTCAATACGAAATAAGGTCATCGGAATTCGACCAATATGACCTCGATTCGGTTGGGCCATCGTCATTATGGAACTTCTGGGAGACGATAAAATAAAAAATAAAAATCTTCTTTTCTTTTTCTTATATATATATATATATATATACTATATTATATATATATATATATATATATATATATAATATATAGATATATCTAATAAAGGCCCTGCCCATAAAAAAACACCAAATGTAGAGAGAAAAGTACTATATTTCAGAGACTGCTCTCTCTCTCTTCAGGTATATGAATGAGAAAAGTTTACAGAAAAGGTGGTATTTATACCAACGAGATTCGTCCACAAGTAAGCCAATTTAGGTCACCCCGCTGATAATCTTCCAATAAAAGAGAAGCAGGTATGAACATCTCAAAAGGGAATTGGACATCCGACATCGTCGACGCAGTGTTCATTCAACCAACGCTTAAGAAGATTAAAGGAAGATTATCAGCGGGGGTGACCTAAATTGGCTTACTTGTGGACGAATCTCTTGGTATAAATACCACCTTTTCTGTAAACTTTTCTCATTCATATACCTGAAGAGAGAGACAGCAGTCTCTGAAATATAGTACTTTTCTCTCTACATTTTGGGGTGTTTTTATGGGCTCCTTTTATTAGATGGAATTCTGTTGTTACAGAACACTTTTACCAGTCATATAGATAATATATATAGATATATATATATATATATATACTATAAATATAAATATATATATATATATTATATAAAATATATACATGACAGTAAAATATTCTGTTACAACAGAATTCCATCAAATAAAAGGAGCCATAAAAACGCCAAAAATATAGAAAGTAAAATCTCTGAAATATAGTGCACTTTCTATATTTTGGCGTTTATATGGGCTTCTTTTATTAATATATATATATATATATATATATATATATATATACTATATATATATATATATAATATTATATATAATATATATATATATATATATATATCTATATATATCATATAATATATATATATATATCTATATATAGAATATATATATATATATATATATATATATATAATATATATATATTATATATATATATATATATATATATATATATATATATCCATATGTGCATTACACCTACCCTTAAAATTACATCTGTTAATAAGATCTATATAATGGCAGAACAAATTCTTGTAAACTACATAAATTAAAAAAAAAAAAGATTAAAGAACCTCACTTACTTTTAAATTTGAAACGTCCCAAATCGTCTTCGGAATCTAGCGAAATAAAGAAAAAATAAAAAAAAAATAAAAAGACAAAAATCTTATGTACAAAAATCACAGGCACATCATGTAGACAGGCGCCACCGATCTTCGAAAAAATGGCCAGATTTTGTTTCTCAGTTTCGTCATCTTCGTCGTTCAAATTTAAGAGACTGTCCTTTCAGGAGACGAGAGCCAGAACTGAGGCACGAGGTTTTCCTGATGATTATTTCAGGTGGGGGTCTCTCTACACATACACTTACACAGGCACAAACACACACACACGAGTCAAGGGCTGGACGTGGTCTGACATCATAATAGGTCTGGTATGGCACCTTCCTCGTGACTCTGGACGCAGACTGACTCCACCCTAATTTTTTTTCTTCTTCTTCTTTTTTCTCTCTTTTGCTTTCCTGTCTAAACGAAAGTGTGATACTTTCTCTCTATGGTGCTTTTGTACGTACGTCCTTTATCTGAAAGTTCTCCAGTCTGTAATATTACCTATACTAATTACTTTCCAATCTACAAGAAAGTGTGATACTTTCTCTCTACGGTGCTGTGGTACGTCAAATATTTCCTATACTAATTGCTTTCCTCTATCTAAAAGAAAGTTAGGTGGGAGATATAGATAACTTTCTTTCTTGTTTCACTTTCACTGTGCTTTCTTTTTATCCTTTCTCTGTCTGGTGCTATGTTACGTAGGTCCTTTATCTGAAAGTTCTCATGTCTGTCAAATATTTCCTATACTAAGAAAAATATTGCGTAGCGAAAGTTAGGTGAGAGATGTAGTTAACTTTCTTTCTTGTTTTCCTTTCACTATACTTTTCTTTTTATCCTTTCTCTCTCTCTCTGGTGTTATGTTACGGGTTCATACGAAACCTTCATTCTTTGCCACACATATCCCATTCTGAAAAAATATGTTTATGCAAACTTTCTTTGCTTGCCCATCACACTTTCTTTAATCCTTTCTCTGGCGTTATGCTACAGATTCAGCCGAAAGCCTTTCATATTGGTCGTATATTTCCTTTACTGAATATGTGTAGCAAAAGGTACGTGAGAGTAACATGAAACTTTCTTTCTCGATTTCCTTTCACTACATTTTCTTTTCATCCTTTCTCTCTCCAGTGTAATGTTACCAGTTCACCCGAAAGCTTTTACCTTTGTCAAATATTTCCTATACTGAAAAAATATGTGCAGCAAAAACTAAGTGAGTGAGATAAAAAAATAAACTATCTCTCTTTCTCTCCTTTCACTGCACTTTCTCTCATCCTTTCTCTCTCTGGAGCTAGATGAGATCTAGGCAAATTTAATAAAGGAGAGGAAACAATGGAATGAAGAATGGCAACGTGACTGTGGTTTGGTGGCAGAGGTATGAGAAAAATAATGAAAAATAAGATAACTTCATACATAATTCCTTCCATGAATATCTCGGTAGTCATATCACGAAAGCCACTGAATTAACACGTATGGTAATATTGTTCATTTTGTGTCCTATGGATATATAAATTATCTTAAAAGGTAAACCTCGTAAGTAATAAAATATTATTTAAAATCTCGCCATATATTAAGAGGAATTCTATAGTCATTCCACTTTTGGTAGATAGATGTAGTTATATATAATTGACAACACAAAGAAAAATGTAAAACTTAAAATAAGATAAAAATATTTCATGTGTATTTCATAAACACATTATTGATGTTTTTCACTTCGGATGTGTTCAAAGTAATTCATATGTTTAAGAAATACGTATTAATGTTTATTTTCCTTTTTCAAATTGCTTATTTCCTTAAGCATCGTCAAATATATATTTAGTCACATCTAAGTAGCATAAATAAAAATTCGATTTATGAAATATATTATTCTTATTCACATCCACACTGACTTTTTATTTTAAGTGATACATTTAAGGAAGAAATTCCCCTATCTATACGATAGGCTGCCTATATTCACCTCAGGTCACAACCGTCTAAAAATGGGGAATATTTTTTCTATTTTTCTTTCAGGAGCTGACTGGAAATGGTTGCCTTTCAAAAGAGAGCTTTCCCGGTCCTCGAATTTCAATTCTTCTCTCTCTCTCTCTCTCTCTCTCTCTCTCTCTCTCTCTCTTCTCTCTCTCTCTCTCTCATAACATTCCTATCCGGTCGGTATTCGTCTTGAATCTCGCGCGGAATTTCATCGAAAATATATTCAGAAGCACACGAAATTTAGTGCTTCAATAAGTTAATAAATTAAATAAATGAGTGAATAAATAAATAGATGGAAAGGTATAAAAATCAATCAATCAATCAATCAATAATCCGATAGATAAATAAATAAAATAAGCCCCTAAACCTTGAAGATTTCTGCCGACTCTTCAAAAATTTTCGAACCAATGTCATATGCAGCGGCTGTTGGCGTATTATCACAATAATAATAATAATAATAATAATAATAATAATAATAATAATAATAATAATAATAATAATAATTTAAACGAGAAACAGGCTTTCCTACATATGCAATGTTTAACTACCTTGCACTCAAAACTAAAATCAGTACCCATACAACAATACCCTGGGTATTTTCAGCCTATTTACGGGGGCATCATTCAATAGGGAATAATACTCTCGTAAAGCATTCTATATTTAAAAGTGAAATTCTCTTTAACATTTCAATCACGACTATAAACATGAATAGTGCACACACAACTATACCCAGGGTATTTTCACAACATTACAAAGTCTACAGGGGCATCAAGGGGCATCAGTCAATAAGGAATGGTAGTCTGGCATAAACCAATCTATGTCAATTGCTATACATCTTCCTTTTACATTTAAAATAAATTTATTTAATTTATAAATGACTAAACTATAGTTTCCACACGCCATACCATAACGCACGGAGCCCTAATCCCATTTAGAACACTATACTATTTTTACTTTTTATTTTTTTCCTGTTTTTTTTTTTTTTACTTTTTTCTGCCCCACCCTGTATGAAAGCCACACCCACCTCTTCGTTTTCTTTTTCTTCTTCTTCTCCTTCTTCTTCTTGTTCTTTGTAGTGTAAACGAATTGTAGGGGCTAGAAATAGGGAATGCTACGAAATACACGGAAACAAAGGACTTCTATGTATATGTATGTATTTATGTATGTATGTAAGTATGTATGTATATCATATATATACATATATATGTATATATGTTCATAAATATATATGTATGCATATATATGCATACTTACTTATATGCATATATATACATATGCATATAAGTATGTATATATTTACAAATATATAACACATATGCATAGGTGTGTGTATATATGTAACATATATGTATAGGTATATATATATATATATATATATATATATATATATATATATATATATATATATACACGAGTATATTTGTACATATAATATATATATATGTATGTATGTATGCATGTATGTATACATACCATCACTGAGAAAACTACGAATAACTCTGACAAATAATAAACTCCAATAAAGACGAGACGAGAGAGAGAGAGAGAGAGAGAGAGAGAAGAGAGAGAGAGAGAGAAACTCGTTAAAACGGCGACCCCGATTAGGGATAAAGCTTGGGAAGAAAGAAGAAGAAGAAGAAGAAGAAGGAAAAAGAAAGAAGAGAAGAAGATTCAACTGAAACGTCTTGTAATAAACCATTATAGTATCCACTGGGGACAACTTATAATAAATTCATTCCTTAATTACTCCCAAAAAACAATATTCTTGTATTACAATAACTTACGTACAATTTTACCTCCTTTGTTTATTTATTAATTAATTTTTTCTTCTCTAGTAAGCGAACCCTTCGATCTGCCATTTCCTTTTTCTTTTAGGGGAAGTCGCCATAAACCACATCCTTTCATTATTTTCTAACCCCCGCCGTCCCCCGTCACCCTACCCCCCCTCCAAACCCTGCAAACCAGCCCCCCCCCTAGTCTTTCCATCATGACCTGCGCTGGCCAAGTCTTATAACCAAGTCTTGCAATCAGCCTCTCACGCCATAAGTCCTTACAAGGAGGGCGAGGCGTGGGTGGTTAACGCATTCTCGGGAAAGCCGTCGGGAAGAAATGTGGGCGTTGAGAGAGAGAGAGAGAGAGAGAGAGAGAGAGAGAGAGAGAGAGAGCATATAGAGGAGAAATTAACAGAGAGAGAGAATTGTAGAGACGGGAGAGTGTTCCTTCTTCAGAGAGAAGAAACTGCAGAGAGAGAGAGAGAGAAGAGAGACCTTCGACGAGTGGAGAGAGAGGAGTGTTTCCTTCAGTGAGAGAGAGAGAGAGAGAGAGAGAGAGAGAGAGAGAGAGAGAGAGAGAGTTTCCTTCAGTGAGAGAGAGAGAATTATATATATTAAGAGAGAGAGAGAGTTAAACTGGTAAAAGAGAGAGAGAATGTATATACGTCTATATTAAGAGAGAGAGAGAGAGAGAGAGTTTCCTTCAGTGAGAAACATTAAAAAGTAGAGAGAGAGAGAGAGAGAGAGAGAGAGAGACTTTCCCTCCCAAACCTGTTGTGGTAGAAGCAACGTCAAAGGTACAAGGGGTCCTGAGACCTCAACTTTTATTTCAATGAGGAAGGCCATAGTCCCTATAACTTGTGGGATTCAAACGACAGATAACCATCTCCTGAGCAATACAGACGGGCGAAGGAATAAAAGGTTTATTTACCTTTATATTCCTCCACCACACAATTTGCTGGTCGAGTCTCGCCAGTGTATAGAAAAAATTAATATCTTATGATTATATTAGCGTGGATACCTTCGTCCATTTTTTAAATCTAATAAAAACATTTTTTTATTAATGTAATAAAAACCTATTTTGGCCAGTGTGTTATGTAATAAATTAATTTTTCATGTTCAATAGAAAAAAAAACATTATAAATACAAGATGAACGTGTGGGGACCTTCATTCAATTTTGATTAATTTCCTTTTTCAGTTCCATAAATACAGATTTTTCTGTTACCTTAATATATAGTGTATATATATATATATATATATATATATATATATACTATATATATATATATATAATAAAGTTATTAATTCATTTGACATATTTAATTTTAAAAAAAACGCGAAAATGTCTTTTCCAAATCTGGGTCTCTCCCAAAATCGAACGAACCACTTGTTGCAAGCGACGAGGACCACCTTTGATTCAATTCCATTTATACAGATTTTTCTGTGCCCGTGATATATAATAATGTTATTCATTTTACATATTTAATAAACAAAAAACGAGAAAATGTCCCTTTTCCAAATCTGGATCTCTCCCAGAATCGAACCACTTGTTGCAAGCGACGAGGACCACCTCTGATCATATTTCCATCAAAATCCACACTGAAATATTTGCGAAAATAGCAAATTAAAATGAGAACCAGCCTTCTTAAGCCATCTCGCGCGACGAATAAGACAAAAGGCTTCATTTCCCATTTTATGTTAAAGAACTCTCAAGATCTCCCATGATTTCCCATCCATTAAGATCCAGCATCTTGAATCTCTGTGATGGGTCTTTTATCTCGCGAGTGATGCCCTGGAAAAAAGAAGATGGCGTCGTCAATGTATCCTGGAACTCTGGAAAGTGAATTATGGATCGGCGGCATAATGGTGAGGACGCGAGTCTTAAAATCTTCTTGCTTCTTACAAAGACAGATAGACACACAGGCAGACAAGGCAATTAAGTGCCGTCTTGGCAACGGGCAAAGACAAAAAAAACGGGGCATCAAAGACTTGGTGTTCCTCATAACGAAGAAGGAAAAAATACCCAGCTGCTTCTTTTGTCAACACTGGTCGACTTTCTTCCTTCCAGTGTCAAGTTTGCCCAAGATTGCCTTCGTTATTCAAGTGAAACAGAATTCGTAGTGAAAACTTACAATATTCGAGTGTAAGTTTGCCGTGAAAACTCACAATATTCAAGATTTAATCTGCAGTGAAAATTCGCAATACTTAGGTTAGTTTTTAGTGAAAACATATTCGAATGTTAATCTGCAGTGAAAACTCATAACATCCAAGTATAAGTTTGCAATGAAAACTCACAACATCCAAGTGTAAGTTTTCAGTGGAAACTCACAATATTCAAGCGTTGATCTGCAGTGAAAGCTCACAATATTTAAGTTTTAATTCACAGAGAAAACTCACTATATTCGAGTGTTAGTTTGTAAAGAAAACTGACAATATTCAAGTTTTAATTTGCAGTGAAAACTCACGAAATCTAAGTGTTACTTTGCAGAGAAAACTGACAATATTCAGGTGTTAGTTTGCAGTGAAAATTCACAATATTCAAGTTTTAATTTGCAGAGAAAAATCTCAATATTCAAGTGTTAGTTTGCAGTAAAAACACAGCATATTCAGGTGCTGGTTTCAATTACACTACGGGAAAGTGGTCACAGTCCGACCTAGACACTCGAGTAGGGAGATAGAGCACCTGGATCTGCCCTACCTACAAAAATCATAAGAGGAACCTGGTAACAGTCCGACCTACTAGACACTCCAGTATGGCGGAAGATGGACTGGAAACCGTCCATCCTATAAAAACCACTAAAAGAACCTGGTAATAGTCCGACCTGAACACTCCAGTATGGTGGAAGATGACCTGGAAACCGTCCAACCTATAAAAACCACTAAAAGAACCTGGTAACAGTCAGACCTGGACAGTCAAGTGCTGAACAAAACTACAAACCAAACAGTCACAAGCAAGGAATGTCATCATCGCCTTCCTTGCTAACTTCGTAACCAGACAAAACCTCGTACCTGCATTTAGCTCACCTGGGCCAGAGAGAAAAAAACTGGTCCACGAAGTCTAATCAGAATATGCAAACATATCAGATGATCGCACGCGTCTATACGTAGCGTTATACTTTTCCAAAAAGACGTCATATAACCAGCATGCAAATGCTTTAACTAGATCGTTAGTATGTCCTTTAAAGGCAATTCTTTTTATGCCCGTGCTTGTCTGCTGAAGTGCGTTAATTCAAATTTATCTGTTTTGCTTTGCTGTTCATCTCCGAGATGTTGCTCCCAGATGTTGTCAACATGCTACGTTTCATGTTGGGTCTACATTAACTGAAATTGAGAAATTTTTGTTTTTTGTGACGAGTCTGTGAAACCAGGTCCACTTTTAGTCTTTATATATTCTCTCTTATACTTGATTTCTATTCTTAATTTAATATCATTGATAATATATACATACATACGTACGTATATCTATTATCTATGTATATATATAATATATATATATACATATATATATATATATATATATATATATATATATATATATATATATATATATACTATATATATATCAGAAGACTTCCCAAGTTATGACTACTGACACAAAAACTCCCAGTTCACATGTTACAAAATGTTCATGAAATATGATACATAGGTCCTTATCTTGCTTTGACAAGTTTTCCTCAAAGGGTTAGAGAGAGAGAGAGAGAGAGAGAGAGAGAGAGAGAGAGAGAGAGAGAGAGAGAGCATTAAGATTAGCATCCTGACAGCTTATGTGATTAGCTGTCATTTGTACATTACCAGCGAAATACGATTTTTTAAATCCTCAAGGGCTCCTCTTAATTAAAGAGGAAAGAGGAGGTCTTCCTCCTCTTCATAGAGGAGAGAGGGGACTCCTCTTCATATAAGAGGAAAGAGGACCCTCCTCAGCTTTAGTGTGTCTATATATGTTTGCATTTTGAATTTTCGTCGTAAATGCGAATTTTGTTGGTTTAAAAAATAATCGTAAATTCCTTCTTATGCCGTTTATCAAATTCCAGAAGGGTTTATATAATGAAACATAAAATTATAAATTAAACGTATTTTAGCGGGGTTTATAAAATAAACCATATGATTAATATAAACTTAAACCGAGACCTGACTCCACGTAGCAAAATAAACCAATCGAAGAAGGTTAACCAGAAATAAAAAAAAAAATTAATATAACAAAAAGACAGAGCAATAACAGAAACTTTCACGTTTGCCTGACAGCAAAACCAAGGAGATGGAGTGGGCAATAATTACGAGAGAGAGAGAGAAGAGAGAGAGGAGAGAAGAAGAGAGATGAAAAAAGAGAAGATTAATGAGAGAGAGAGAGAGAGAGAGAGAGAGATGATCATAGAGTAGAAGCCGAGATTGAGGAGAGAGCATGATAATAATAGAACTTACCACCAGGAATTATGAGAGAGAGAGAGAGAGAGAGAGATGATAATAATAGAAGCTTACACAGGAATTATGAGAGAGAGAGAGAGAGAGAGAGAGATAAGATTATACTAAAAGCTTATAAGGAATTATGAGAGGAGAGAGAGACGAGAGAGAGAGACGAGAGAGGACTAAAAGCTTAGTAGATTAGAGAGAGAGAGAGAGAGAGAGAGAGAGAGAGAGAGAGAGCTAAAAGAGGAATTATGAGAGAGAGAGAGAGAGAGAGAGAGAGAGAGAGGTTTTTGCCATTGCACTCAACACCAGACCAGCAGCAATCAAATGTCGCAGGATGAGATCACTGCCAAGTATATCCTACCTCCTTCTTCACAATCCTTTAACCCCTCGCCCCCCCCCCCTCTCTCCTAAAGCCCCCTCCCCCTCCCCCGCCACCCGCCCCCATCTACTATGCATAATAAGGATGAGAGGAATTCAAAACTGAAAGGAAGATTTTCCTTCCAACTAAAATCTAGATAAAGTGATCAACAAAATCTAGATAAAATGATCAGTGAAATCTAGGTAAAATGATAAGCAAATCTAGACAAAATGATCAACAAGATCTAGACAAAATGATCAACAAAATCTAGATAAAATTATCAATAAAATCTATATGCATTATCAACAGAATCATGATAAAAGATCAACAAAATCTAGATAAAACGAGAAAAAAATCGAGAATAAATTATCAATAAATCTAGATAGAATTATCAAGAAAATCTAATTATTAACAGAATCTAGATAAAACGATCAACTGAATGTAGACAAAATGATCATCAAATCTAGACAAAATGATCAACAAAATCTAGTTGAAATTATCAACAAAATCTACAAAAACCCACCATCATAATTAGACAGATTTCATCAAAGTCATTAATGCACTCTGGGATTAAGTTCTTAAGTAATTACGCCAATACTGATTTGAACTTATAATACTGATTGCGATATTTTACCGAATGTTCCGTCATTACTTAAATGAATGATAGACATTCAATTACTAAAGTATGAACTAAACATATTTACTTATATAGTCTCAATTATCTCGCACAATAGCCAACATTTTTAGTGACATATTGTGAAAAACCATGAAAAAATATTTCTAAACGAATAGGTTTCTTTTTCTTATTAAATAGAATAAGTTTCTTCTTTTCTATATAATAAACTATGACGATAATGCAACATGAGCCTATAAAAAGCAAGGATTGATTAAAATCAATTCAAAATGCATAGACGTGAAAAGTTGCAGAGGCTGGTAAAAGTAAAGAAAAACATTTCTAAATGAGACAATTGATTCCTATTCTGATATCTTTCTGGGAGACGAAATACGCTTATCTAAAATGCGTTTATTAAATCTATTTATATAAATGTTTATCTGGCTCTTCAATACTTCTGATTACACAATTTAGGACTCCTTATCGTTTGCCCATCCGAGGAATGACCATATCTAACGTTGCTATATATAAACCTATTCATAAGGAACAAGCCCACCAAATGGGCCACTGACATAAAATTCAAGCTTCCAAAGAACATTAAGGTGTTCAGTACGAAGAAGTAAGAGGAGGTAAAGGCAAATACAGAAAGATTAGATCCCACCTATTTAAAAGGATAAAAAATAGATTAATAAATATATAGGAAATAATGCATTGAAATTTAGCTTAAACTTCAGAAGTTCCAACTGCACAACATCCTTTGGGAGATTGGTTCCACAGTCCAACGGTATGAGGACTAAAACCTCTAAAACTTTTTTGGAGAAGTTCGACAGCTGGGCACATTTACTGCATAGTGGCGCTGCTGTTCTCAGCAACACGACTGACGACCCGTGCACACCTGCAGTGTACAAGACACACAAGCAAACCTAGACCAATTGCAAGGTGTCATCACCTCAATCTTGTAATGGACTTTGAGGAAGGGATTGTAATAGTGACTGACAAGTACTTTCCTCCCCACTATACAGCTCTGGTTCGCCAATGAGAACCGTAGGACTGTTGTAGTACCAGATGAGGTGCCTAGAACCGGAGATGGCCTTGGAGTGAGCGAGTGACATCGACACTGGTTGGTGACGTCAGTCTACCCGTATATACATATTATTATTCGCTTGGTGTATTTTATCAAAAGGGTGAAGGAAACAAAGTCCGTCTTCCATTTGTTGAGGTATATTGTCGAGATTTGAGTTCGTGAACCGGAGTCTTCTTTTTACTAGTTTAAAATGGTTTAGACTTAATAGTACTAGTTCAAAATGGTTTAGACCTACTAGTTTAAAATGGTTTAGACCTACTAGTTTAAAATGGTTTAGACTTGCAATTTTAAAATAGTTTAGACTCACTAGTTTAAAATGGTTTAGACTCACTAGTTCAAAAATGTTTACACTTTAAAAAAAAGGCTAAAAATGTTGCTCAAATTCTAAAAAGCATAGTCAGTTGCACTAAACTTATCGGGAGTATGTTGTCATTGGCGTGTTTATATCTTTGCCTTGCCTACAAAGAAGTAGGGCTACACTGGTCTGTCTCTTGGCTATAGAATAGGCCAATGTCACATCTTTGCCCACTAAAAAGGAAGCCTACAGCTTTGCTTTAATCATAAAGAAGTAAGCCTGAGCGTTTGCCTTGCCTATAGATCAGCATGCCTCTATCTTTGCCTGGTCTATAAAATAGGCCTATATTCTTGCCTTACCTATAAAGAAGTAGGCCTATATTCTTGTCTTGTCTATAAGGAGGTAGGCCTACCTATAAAACAAGCCTTCAACTTTGCCCTGCCTATAAATCAGTGTGACTGTATCTTTGTCTTGTTCATAAGTATAGGCCTATATCTTTGCCTTGCCTACTAAGAAGTAAGCCTAAACGTTTGCCTTGTCTCTAAGTAAGTATGCCTTATCCCTCGAATCAAACATGATACAAAAATGATTTAGAACAGAGAAAAATTTATATTACATAGCTGGGATTAAAGCCACTTTCAAAACAAAAAACATGGTTGCCTATTAGCTGCCGAAAATCACTTTCGTAAAAAAAAAATAGATATTTGATTTCCGTACTTATTAAAACTTTATCCCAACTGTGGCCTTAACTTTTTCCTCGTCGTAATAAAAGGAATAATTTATCTGACATCACAAAAAAAATCTTATTGAATTCCCTAAAAGAAATAATATCAATGGAATCCACATGTCCACCAATACTGGCAAAACTTCAAACAAAAATTTAACACAATGAAAAATTAAATGACTGAAAACAACTGGAGAGAGAGAGAGAGAGAGAGAGAGAGAGAGAGAGAGAGAGAGAGAGAGAGAGAGAGAGAGAGAGATTCATTTATTCCTCAAAACTTCTAGACAAAATTATTTGAAATCATTCATAAAAAAAAAATCTTTTCTTACAACAGACTTGAGTTGCACTGGAGAGAGAGAGAGAGAGAGAGAGAGAGAGAGAGAGAGAGAGAGAGCTCATAAAGCCCAGGCTTCACAGGCAAAACTTTTATTGGCCAAGAGAAGTCCCTCTTAGAACCCAGGTCATATGAGGCGAAAGGTCCCTCTGAACATCCCTTGAGACCCTAACAGCTCAGCCTTATATATTTCCAGGACCCTCTGGAGAAAGTGGCTGGAGAACAAATACTCAAGTTTTCTCGTATCTCTTATTTTCGTATAAAGGAGTCCACATAACTTTAAATACCGCAGCCATAAATTATATAGTTGAATGATGGGAGTAACAGAGTGAAATCTATAAACAATATGTAATATACATTGAATTTCTCGAATAAATTCGATATATTTACTAAAATCCATACAGAGAGTTCTTCCAGGGCCCCTCCCTCTTCGGTTCAATGTTCATGATATAACCAGAAGTTTTACTAAAATCTATACAGAGAGCTCTCTCAGGACTCCAAGTCACCTTTCATTATAACCCTTTCCTGAATCTCTCTTCGCTTTATTGTTCATGATATAACCAGAAGTTATAATAATGACAATATCACCACTGCTAATGTCAGATATGATGACAGCATTGCAGCCCCGCCCACAAAACGACAACCTAATGCAGACGACACTTGTTAACTGACAAATTACCTCAAGATTCAACATACCAACGAATATGAGAGGCAAAGAAGTGATAAGGCGCAGACTGAGCAACAAAGATTGGCTTAGTTTAGCTACGTTTAAGCAACACTTCCTGGTGTTTTTAATTGAACACCTGACCCTAAAAGGAATCTGGCCTTGACATTTGCCACCAGGGAGGCGTAGTACAGTTTACATTGGTTTCTCTGCACTCGACCAAAAGGAAGTATAGGTATTTCACTGCCACGTCAATAAATCTGGTTGCTGGCGAGAATAGAGGTAATTTATCTGTGGCCCTTTTAAAGTGCATTTACAATGAGAGTACCCTTAAAGTACATTTACAATTCAATAAAGTACATTTAGAGTAAATTTACAGTAAAAAATACTTTTAAAGTACTTCTACAGTACAATAAAATACATTTAAGTACATTTAAAGTACATTTACAATACAAATCCATTTAAAGTACACTTACAGTAAAGGTACATTTAAAGTATAATTACAGTAAAAGCACATTTAGAGGACATTGAAAATAACAGTCCTTTACAATAAAAGCACGTTTACAGTACATTTAAAGTATATTTACAACAAAAGTACATTTGAAGTACATTTACAATAAAAGTACCTTTAAAGTACATTTAATGTACATTTAAAGTATACTTATACTAAAAGCGCATATATATATATATATATATATAAATATATATATATATATATAATATATATATATATATATATATATACATAGAGAGAGAGAGAGAGAGAGAGAGAGAGAGAGAGAGAGAGAGAAATATATATGGTAAATACTTGGCATATTTCATCACGACCTCGCACACTGGGATTTTGCATTTGGTATTTAAATGAGCTCACACAGCATCCAGAGGAGAGACGAACAGAAAGGTAGATTTCCTAAGAGAAGTTCCAACAGCAAATGAAGTTTAAATAAAAATTGAGCTAAAGTTTCAGCCTAGGCGCAATGGCGGCCTGTCCTATAGCCAGACGCACGATTATGGCTAACTTTAACCTTAAATAAGATAGAAACCACTGAGGCTAGAGGGCTGCAATTAGGTATGCATGATGATTGGAGGGTGGTTTTCCTTTACAGGAAACTAAAAACACACAAGGGAAAGAGAAGCATAGAATTCAGTTCTCGAATCAGACGAGCAGGAATAACATGGGCACTTGCCCCAAAAATTCTACTGCTGCCGCTGTTGTTGACCCAAGCCAGTGAATTAGGTGGTGCTAGGGTGTAAATAGTCGACCGTTGTGTATGTACACGCAGCTGAATGAGAGAGAGAGAGAGAGAGAGAGAGAGAGAGAGAGAGAGAGACGCAGGCAAGGTAACCCTCAACCCCATCAGAGTGAAACAGTGAGTTAACCATTCATATAATCTCTCTCTCTCTCTCTCTCTCTCTCTCTCTCTCTCTCTCTCTCTCTCTCTCATATGCACATGCATAAAATAAGTTCCAGTTGAATGAGACAGAGAGACAGAGAGAGAGAGAGAGAGAGAGAGAGAGAGAGAGAGAGAGAGAGAGAGAGAGAGAGAGAGAGAGAGACGAAGTAAACCTCACCCAGACAGATTGTAACCATTCATAAGATTCTCTCTCTCTCTCTCTCTCTCTCTCTCTCTCTCTCTCTCTCTCTCTTTGTCAACAAGTAAATGACATAGCAATAAATAAAGTCCCCTCAATTCTCTAAAGTCCTTCCCCCATCCCCTTCTTCTCTCTCCTTCCCCTCTCTTCTCTCTCTCTCTCTCTCTCTCTCTCTCTTTGTCAACAAGTAAATGACATAGCAATAAAGTCCCTCCTTCTCTAACTCCTTCCCCCATCTCTCTCTCTCTCCTCTCTCTCTCTCTCTCTCTCTCTCTCTCAGCCGCTTATAAGGGAGATGAATCTGAGTTCTGAAGGTCATCTTGCCCGAGCTTTTCCTGATTCCTCCTCGTTCGCCTCCTCTTCTTCCTAAAGGTTCCTAAAACCTAAAGGGTTACTAAAGGGTACCTAAAAGGTTCCTAAAACCTAAATGGTTCCTTAAGGGTTCCTAAAGGTTAATAAAACCTAAACGGCTCCTAAAGTTTTCCTAAAAAGTTCCTAAAACCTAAATGGTTCCTAAATGGTTCCTAAAACCTAAAGGGTTCCTAAATGATTCCTAGAGGGTTCCTTAAAGGTTCCTAAAACCTAAATGGTTCGTAAAGTGTTCCTAAAAGGTTCCTAAAATCTAAATGGTTCCTTAAAGGTTCGTTATGGGTTCCTAAAGGGACCCTTAAAAGTTCCTATAAGGTTCCCTAATGGTCCCTGGAAGGTTTCTAAAAGGTATCTTAAGGGCTCCTTATCGGTTACTTAAGGGATTCTTAAGGGTTCCTAAAAAGGTTCCTTAAAGGTTCCTAAAGGATTCCCTAATGGTCCCTAGAAGCCTAAAGCGTTCCTTAAGAGGTTCCTTAAGAAATCCTGGAAGGACCCTAAATTGATGCTGAAGGGTTCCATATGGTTCCTTAAAAGCTCCTGGAAGGTTCCTCAAGGGTTCCTTAAAGGATCCTTAAAGGTTTCCTAAAGGATTCCTTAAAAGTTCTAAAGGGTTCCTAAATGATTCATTAAGGGCTCTTAATGTTCCTTAAAAGTTCTAAAGGGTTCCCGAGGGGTTCCTAAAGGCTTCCTTAAAAGTTCCCAAAGGTTATTACAGGATTCCTTAAGGATTAGGACAAGAGAACGATGTCTAAAGAAAGCAATATTCGGTTGAAGGTAAGACGAAGATGAGGAGATATTTTTTTTAAAATTATCATTATTATTATTATTATTATTATTATTATTATTGTTGTTGTTGAGCAATTGCCTTCCCGGAAGTTACAGGCACCAAAGTTGACAGTGATGAAGGACAAAATGACTGGCAGCCAGTGAAGGCTATAAGACCTTCACTGATTGCCTCCATAGGGAGTGATTCTTTCAGAAATAAAATTTATTTCTAGATGGTAAATGAAAAATAAGTTATTCCCAGAAATATAAAAAAATTTTCATATATTATTTTTAAAAAAAAAAGTAAAGTTTGCCATGATTGAAAGACAAATAAAAAAAATATTCCATAAAATGTGATAGAATAAATTATTCCAAATATGAAAAAAATATATTTCAAGGCACGAAGTTTTAAAATAATATTTAATGTTATATGAATATTCTAAGACGATATAAATATAATTCCAAGACATGAAATCTTACAATTATCCCAAATTTATTCCAAGGTAAAAAAAATTAAAAAAAACTCCAAAGGCATAAAATAAGAAAAAATAATAATAATGCTAGAAAAAATTTTAAACATTAAAAAACGACATTTACAAAGAAGCTTACGAACGAAACGCAACAAAATTGATGGAAAACAACCAAATAATAGAAATAAAAGAAACACAATTTTAACGCTTCGTCAGAAACCGTCTATCACTCAAGGTTAGACAAGTACAGTACAGTTCACAAGTTTTTTTTTTTTTTTTTTTTTTTTTTGCCCTGACCATCTGTTTGATGTTCAAGTCAGTTTAAACCGACTGTACGTAATTCAATAGCTCTTTGATAGATATACTCTATCATTCTCATAAATCCTATCATTCCCTACCTCCTCCAATTTTGGGGGGGAGGGGAGGGGATGGGGAGCTATACATTACGGTACGTATGAATTATGTGCTACGTTTATCTTGAACACACACACGTCAGGCAAACACACGTCATTATTATTCAAAACACGCGTCACGTTGAATACAGGAAGACGCCAGAAGCATCGGGACTTCAAGAGACATGACTGCTCATACACCTCAGATATATCATTCAAACAGCGGCCCATGAACATGAGTTACAATAATTACATTCGGTAAATTGCATTACCCACAAAATATACATCACTTAAGATGCAGGATGGACTGAGGACTGAATTTCCAGCAGAATATTTAAAAGGACGATATATATACGATTCTGAAGAACTGGTAACTGGTACGCAGGGTCAGGCTAGATCCTTGTCAAAGGGAAGTATCTTAACCTTAGGATAGAACAGAATATAGAGGAAAACTTTCGCAGTTGCACTTCGAAACAATTGTCAGGAAAGGGATGAGGAAAGTAAGATGGTAGAAACAGAATGTAAACGGAGATACAGTAAAAGGAATGAAAGGGGTCGCAGCTAAGGGCCTGAAGAACGCCGCAAAGAACCTTGAGTAATGACTGCGGTGCACTGAAGGCATTAACCCCCTGCGGTGCCTACCTGCAGATGCTATAATAAAGAATTTCCATCCGCATTTACGACTGGGCAACGCAGTTCTCCGAGGATAATCAGGTTCCTGACTGACTGACTGACCAACCAATGGATGAGTCACCCCTCTTATCAAAACCCACCGAATTCAGCTCTGCCAACTTGACCACTTGAGCTTGTTATGGGAGTGCTAACTTGGATCAATGTCTCTCTTTATGGTAAGAGTTCAAAAAGAGAGAAAAAAAAATATACCTGCTTATAATTCTAGACTGATGTGCACCTTTTGTACAACCTGGAACCACGGGAGGTTTCGTGCTAGACATCATTAAGCTCTTGAGACGTCATATAATGCCGAGATGTTTGTTTACACAGGATCCGTCAATCAGATTTGCTCCTTTTGACAGACGCTAACTATTCTATACCCTGGAAGATTCGTCCCGCGAATTAAAAACGAATTATCAATTAAAATTTATAACATTCCATCTCATCATTTACGTCGGCCAACGAAGTCGATGTATTGAGAAGCAATGATCAGAATCAACATTATTTCCTGTTACCTTCTGTTACCTTCTGTTACCTCTTTCAGATGAACTCCATTATATTCTTGGGAAGTTTGAATTTCAAGTTGGTAATGGCCCCTTTGGCTTGCTTGTTCCGTATGACAAAGATTTACCTCCTTAATATAATAATAATAATAATAATAATAATAATAATAATAATAATAATAATAATAATAAGAAGAAGAAGAAGAAGAAGAAGAAGAAGAAGAAGAAGAAGAAGTATGAAGACCTTAAAACATAAATAAGAAGGATATGGGATATGCCAGTGGAAATTGTACCCATAATCATAGGAACACTAGGAGGCACGCTCCCAAGATCCCTGAAAAGGAACCTGGAAAATCTAGATGCCGAAGTGGCTCCAGGACTCATGCAGAAGAGTGTGCTGCTATAAAAAAAAAAAAAAAAAATAAACAGCGCAAAAAAAAAAAAAAAAAAAAAAAACATAAAAAAAAAGAGAAAAAAAAAAAAAGTGTGGACTCCTAAGGAGGCAGGATGCAACCCAGAACCCCGCCCACACTATAAATATACCACCCAGTCGAATTGGTGATGGACTGTGATAGACCAAAATAATAATAATAATAATAATAATAATAATAATAATAATAATAATAATAATAATAATAATAATAATAATTTTTCCTTTTATATTTACTGCGTTGAAAAAAACCCACTTCATAAAAATTACAGTTATATAACTTTGAGTTATACCAGGCTTCGTAAAGAGTAATGTATACCTACGCTGTTCGTGTTTTTTTTATGTGTACATGTATATTTTTAAATTCATGCACACATTATATGTATACTGACCCAAAATTCATCCAACAGAAGGTGAAATAATTACTTTGAAGTGGTGTTATAAAAGAATATAATCAGAATTAATTTTATGAATCTTTTTATATACTTGGGCACGAGCAGTGAATCTGATATGAATTGCATTGCTTATTCAAGAGAGAGAGAGAGAGAGAGAGAGAGAGAGAGAGAGAGAGAGAGAGAGAGAGAGAGTCACGTGGCATGTAAACTAAAACTTCTTTGCCATAAAGACACATAAAGACTTTAAGAAACAATAAAAAAAATACTCAAGTTTCATCAAATATACATAAAATAATTCGGCCTCTCGCACTGTTCGCAGAATTGGATATTTCTGGGTATATTTAAGTCACGTCCGTGGGGCATTAAAGTTATTCGGGGCACGGAGATTGTATGAATTGAATTTCCACGCCCACTACCCACTCACTCATACCCCCAACCTCTACCTACAGAGCTACTTGGAGATTACAAGACGAAATTACAAGACCAATAATGCTCGCTCACTGTAACTGAAACTGCATTGCTACAAGAGGCTATTAGTTATATGAAATACAGGTGAACTGTAAATTAAATTAATCTTACAGCCCAGAACTATTCGGAGATTACAAAACGCGATTACAAGGCGAGATTACACGGTCACTAATGCCTGCTTGCGGTTATATAAGATTTTGGTTACGTTTTGTAAGAAATCGAAAAGAAAAAACTAAAATAAAAAGCGAAATAAAACATTGAAATGAAAAATACAGAAACGAAAATTAATGTAATTCCTAAAATGTCAATGAAAATATGAAATAATGGATAAATATGATATTGAATAAAATGGAAATGGCAAGACGAATATAGCTAAAATCAAAAATCCCTCAAAAAATTTAATTCGTGAATGTTTAAGTGGAAATACTTAAATAACAAATAATAGCTAATATAAGTAACATTATTAAATATAACTAAAAATATAAATATTAATATTCAATAAAACAATTTATTAAGTATAAATAACATTAAATAGATATTAAATATAAATCAAATAAGAATATTATCAAATAGTTAGATAAACATTCTTTCTGAAATATTCGTAATTGAAATAGAACAAAAAATTATTTGGTTGGAGAAGATTTTTCATAAACGCTACGGTGGTCACTCTCCTAGTTTCGAGTCTCACTAAGATTACACTCTTATACATTATTATTATTATTATTATTATTATTATTATTATTATTATTATTATTATTATTATATATTATCATGTTTTGTTAAATACGATGGCAGCATCAGTGGAACTGATTTTATATATGGTCTTTTCAATTCTTCTTATTATTCTTTCTCATCAGGGCTGATATTCGCTAATAGCTGGCCGATGTTCATACTCTGAGTATGAACATCGGCCAGCTATTAGCGAATATCAGCCCTGATGAGAAGAGAATAATAAGAAGAATTGAAAAGACCATATATAAAATCAATTCCACTGATGCTGCCACCCTCTTTAACAAAACATGTTTGAGAGAGGGTCTCCTACCTTCATATATTATTATCATCATTATTATTATCATTATTATTATTCAGAAAATGGACCCTATTCATATGGAAAAGCTCACAGGGACCACTGACTATGGTAGCAATGCATTACATCTTCGCTGGAGCTTTGGAAGAGGTTCCAGTCGCACGAAATCCTCAGTAGGGAGATGAAATAAAGGACCTCTGGAACTCTGGAGAGGTTCGACAGGGAGGCACAATTACTGCAAGTATAAATCGTCCCATTCTTTTCCAAGATATTTCAAACGGAAATTCCATTAAATCTTTCCTCTTTCATTTACGATGGTGACAAAACTAACCAAGATTTGTATTCTGTTTGTGATCGAAACTAAAGAAGTAAAAAATGCACCTTAGTTTCTTCAGCGCAATAGAGTTTTCCGTACGGCGTATAACGCTGTATGAAGCTCTCAGCCACGCGGTGGTGGTCTGTGTTGTTGGAACCTATACCGGAGCCAGACGCACGATCATGGCTAACTTTGACCTTAGATAAAATAAAAATCTACCCAGGCTAGAGGGCTGTGATTTGGTACGTTCGATGACTGTAAGGTGGATGATTGATATACCAATTTGCAGCCCTCTAGCCTCAGTAGTTTTTAAGATCTGAGGGCGCACGGACAGACAAAATAGCCATCTCAATAGCTTTCTTTTACGGAAAACTAAGAGCTGAAGTCGAGAGTAATTACCATCAAAAGCTTCTTAGCCAAACGATTAAAGAAACACAAAGAGATAAAAAGAAAGACGAAGAATATTGCATTTGCAAAAGGTTAAGGAAAAGGTGAAGAGAGGCGACTCCGCCCTCCACAAAATATGGAAACCACAACCCTGCGAATTAAGATTAAAATTTGCGCGCTAACGAACGCGCGGAGGACGCAAAGAGATACGCGCGCAATATTGGCGCATCATTCAGGCTTCATCGATACAGATATAGCTGAATAATAAGAATGATTTATTTTATCATCTTCGGAGGCACTTTAGCATTAATGACCGAATAAAACATAAAGAATATCAATCACTGGAACGACAAATCATCGGAATCGATTAAGATTTCATATATATATATATATATATATATATATATATATATATATATATATATATATATATATATATACATATATATATATATATCACAAACATGTTGACGACTGGAAATGACCATGAATGGACGGACACTGAATGCTTTTAGCCAGTGCTGGATAATCGTAAGAAGCGCTAGTTAGGACTGTCAGTAAGTTGCTAACTTGTTTATGATGTATAAGCAATATGTTTCTGACACGTTGTAGATATGTTGAAGACATGTTTGAGAAATGTTGGAGACATGTTTTGTACATGTTTTACACATGTTTCAGACATGTTTCATACATAAATCGGGGAGCTCCCATTTCACTGTCATTCACAAGAAGATCAAAAAGCTATTAGAATTATCGCCATTTGATACCTACGCACGAAACAGGTATAAATACAATCATAGGTGGCTAAACTGCCTTCGAGAACTTGGTTATTGTATTTCAAAACTATTAAGATTGAAGGCTGATACCTCCCAGTGAATACACAGACGCAGAGCGAACACAAGAAGAGATAGAGTGTTCTGTAATAGGCGTGGGTTTGATAACATCACATCAAGAGGCGTTTCAAAGACTATTACCATTATTCGCCTGCCATATGGCGAAGTTTAATCATAAATTACATGATGGTTATAGAGGCCTGTGCGCTCTCTCTCTCTCTCTCTCTCTCTCTCTCTCTCTCTCTCTCTCTCTCCTTAGAGGAGAATACATCTCGCCTGTCCCATGTATGGACAAGGAAAAATGAAAGGCAATATGAAAAGAAAATGATACATTGAATACTGTTATACAAAATATTATTCACACAAAAAGTAGATATTAAATAAATAATAGTTATTATAATAAACGGCTCAGAACTTGACTGCGTTGGTAAATATCTTCCTAATCAAATGTGTGTAATGAGTGACTTTGGGCCACATATTGACACATTAAAAAAAAACAAGTTGATATTTATATGAAGAGTTTTTAGGACTATATAAAAAAATCTTAATAAAAAAGTCATTGTAATCCCATACTTTCCATACCCGTAAACATCACATCTTCACAAAAAGTTTAAGGATATGCAGACACTTATATAGTCAATCAAAAAAGTGAGTCTGTTTTGGTCCTAAAGTAGG
Organism: Macrobrachium nipponense; assembly: GCF_015104395.2. Lineage (NCBI taxonomy): Eukaryota > Metazoa > Arthropoda > Malacostraca > Decapoda > Palaemonidae > Macrobrachium > Macrobrachium nipponense. The sequence continues at coordinate 101,547,779 of NC_087204.1, forward strand.
AAATGAAGGTACATATAAAAATCTTAATAAAAAGGCCATTGGAATCATACTTTCCATCCAACGTAAAAAATAACATCTTCACAAAAAGTTTGAAGAGTATGCAGACACTTATAATCAATCAAAAAAAAGTGAGTCTGTTTTGGTCCTAAAGTAGGAAATGAAGGTACATATAAAAATCTACTGGTTGTAGAAAGCTTAGAAAAAGTCTATGAAGAAAACGGAGATTTATATAGCAATTTACTGGTTGTAGAAAGCTTAGAAAAAGTCTAAGCAGGACACGGGGGTTTATATAAGAACATACTGGTTGTAGAAAGGTTAGAAAAAGTCTAATTATGAAACGGAGGTATATATAAAAATCTACTAGTTGTAGAAAGCTCAGAAAAAGTCTAAGCAGGAAACGGAGGTTTATATAACAATGTACTTGTTGTAGAAAGCTTGGAAAAAGCCTAAGCAGGAAACGGAAGTTTATATACAATGAACTGGTTTTAGAAAGCTTAGAACAAGCCTAAGTATGAAACGGAGGTAAATATAAAAATGGCCTGGTTGTAGAAAGCTTAGAAAAAGTCTAAAGGCTGATCAAGAGATAGGGCAATAACATAGCAGGCTAGAGAGAGATTTAAGGAACTGAAAAAAAATTGGTATTTCTAAACACCAACAGATCATTAGTTCAGGAAGTGGTGGGCCGTACCATCAACTACCATATACGGATGGGTATTTGAACCAGGAAGGAATAATTATATTCGGCAAAAATTCAAAATTAGGAGTAGGAATCATGTGAAAAGTCTTAAGAGAATTAGGCAGGCTGTATAAGGTTAGGTCAAGATTAGAACACTTTAATCAAAACGTTCAAACGCTAGAAAAAATATTGGATATATTAAATGAAAGATCAAAATAAAAAGTGTGAAAACAAGCTTTTGAAAATTTTAAATAAGATTCGAAAATGACTGATACAATATCAATTAAGGCGAACTGTAAAAAACTTTTGAACTTTTAAACTAATATTAAAAAGCACGATTTTAATGAAAGATAGACATAAGACGAAAATTGAAAGATCTGCCGGGTAATCTGATAGAAAATTAAATATGCCCTAAAAAATAAATAATAAAGATAAATAAACCCCAATTGAATAGAATAACTATGAAATAGAAACGACGGTCAGGTGGTGTTGACTAGACTAAAAACAAATAAATTTGCAAACGGTGCAATTGCTTTGGGACTTATTCCAACTTCCTTAGATTTTGTTTGTCAAACAATTAGGTAGTTTGCGCCTTTTTGAAATAACAAAATCTTTATTTTTTTCTGAACATTTCATTTGGAAATATGGTAAAGCCAACAGTTCGCGACCCCGTGGTAGGGTAAATCCATCACTGCACACCTCAGGTGGTGCACTGTAGGTATTCCTAAAGGGGTGTTTGCGGCTGAACCTACTTTTTAGCCTTTTACTTTACCTCTGTTCCCCCTTCCTTTCTTCGGTCTTGCTGTCCACCACCACTAACTGTTACTATTTCATAAATCGTATTGAAAGTTCACTATGATAACGCAAATAAAAAATATCATAACATATGTTGTGTTATAATTGGAACATCGATTTGAACCAGAGAATACAGGAAAAAAACGTAACTGGTTTAAACACCAGCTACAGCAATGAAAGTAATTCATATTGCATTGCGTAAATCAATATTAAGAGACCTCAGTACCCTTGAATTACCCTCGATTATCTTGAATTATATTTATTCGTCGCGGATCGTTAGGAACGATAGGGCCACACCTACGCCAATAAATTGTTTGGAAGCTATAAATATTTCGGCTATAAATTAATGAGCGATAAATCAGGTCTACCCTACAATAAATTAGATGATAAATATAAAATTTTAAACTGTCAAGATCAATGTATTGGGCAAGTCTGCGGAAGTAAAATATTCATATAAATAAGTAGAAGATCATATATTAATATAATTTCAATGTGTGTTTAAGAGAAGTTTTATTCAGAGAGAGAGAGACAGAGACAGAGACAGAGAGAGAGAGAAAATAAACCACTTTACACGGCAGTTTCATTACGCACATTTCTATTGGGGAATATATTTTGTGTGTGTGTGTGTGTGTGAGAGAGAGACGAAAAATACATAATTTCACACGCAGCTTCATTCTGCATATCTCTATAAGGGTCAATGATGAGAGAGAGAGAGAGAGAGAGAGAGAGAGAAAGATAAAATTAGTACAAATTCTATTATAAATACATATAACTTTGAAGTACAAACAACATCACAATAAAAATGAGACTTGGTAAGACCATGAAAATATTATTCGAGAGAAGAAAGCA